>NC_080670.1:106001565-106123944 GCF_030247195.1 Topomyia yanbarensis | reverse complement strand
ACAAAGACAAGACAAAGACAAGACAAAGACAAGACAAAGACAAGACAAAGACAAGACAAAGACAAGACAAAGACAAGACAAAGACAAGACAAAGACAAGACAAAGACAAGACAAAGACAAGACAAAGACAAGACAAAGACAAGACAAAGACAAGACAAAGACAAGACAAAGACAAGACAAAGACAAGACAAAGACAAGACAAAGACAAGACAAAGACAAGACAAAGACAAGACAAAGACAAGACAAAGACAAGACAAAGACAAGACTAAGACAAGACAAAGACAAGACAAAGACAAGACAAAGACAAGACAAAGACAAGACAAAGACAAGACAAAGACAAGACAAAGACAAGACAAAGACAAGACAAAGACAAGACAAAGACAAGACAAAGACAAGACAAAGACAAGACAAAGACAAGACAAAGACAAGACAAAGACAAGACAAAGACAAGACAAAGACAAGACAAAGACAAGACAAAGACAAGACAAAGACAAGACAAAGACAAGACAAAGACAAGACAAAGACAAGACAAAGACAAGACAAAGACAAGACAAAGACAAGACAAAGACAAGACAAAGACAAGACAAAGACAAGACAAAGACAAGACAAAGACAAGACAAAGACAAGACAAAGACAAGACAAAGACAAGACAAAGACAAGACAAAGACAAGACAAAGACAAGACAAAGACAAGACAAAGACAAGACAAAGACAAGACAAAGACAAGACAAAGACAAGACAAAGACAAGACAAAGACAAGACAAAGACAAGACAAAGACAAGACAAAGACAAGACAAAGACAAGACAAAGACAAGACAAAGACAAGACAAAGACAAGACAAAGACAAGACAAAGACAAGACAAAGACAAGACAAAGACAAGACAAAGACAAGACAAAGACAAGACAAAGACAAGACAAAGACAAGACAAAGACAAGACAAAGACAAGACAAAGACAAGACAAAGACAAGACAAAGACAAGACAAAGACAAGACAAAGACAAGACAAAGACAAGACAAAGACAAGACAAAGACAAGACAAAGACAAGACAAAGACAAGACAAAGACAAGACAAAGACAAGACAAAGACAAGACAAAGACAAGACAAAGACAAGACAAAGACAAGACAAAGACAAGACAAAGACAAGACAAAGACAAGACAAAGACAAGACAAAGACAAGACAAAGACAAGACAAAGACAAGACAAAGACAAGACAAAGACAAGACAAAGACAAGACAAAGACAAGACAAAGACAAGACAAAGACAAGACAAAGACAAGACAAAGACAAGACAAAGACAAGACAAAGACAAGACAAAGACAAGACAAAGACAAGACAAAGACAAGACAAAGACAAGACAAAGACAAGACAAAGACAAGACAAAGACAAGACAAAGACAAGACAAAGACAAGACAAAGACAAGACAAAGACAAGACAAAGACAAGACAAAGACAAGACAAAGACAAGACAAAGACAAGACAAAGACAAGACAAAGACAAGACAAAGACAAGACAAAGACAAGACAAAGACAAGACAAAGACAAGACAAAGACAAGACAAAGACAAGACAAAGACAAGACAAAGACAAGACAAAGACAAGACAAAGACAAGACAAAGACAAGACAAAGACAAGACAAAGACAAGACAAAGACAAGACAAAGACAAGACAAAGACAAGACAAAGACAAGACAAAGACAAGACAAAGACAAGACAAAGACAAGACAAAGACAAGACAAAGACAAGACAAAGACAAGACAAAGACAAGACAAAGACAAGACAAAGACAAGACAAAGACAAGACAAAGACAAGACAAAGACAAGACAAAGACAAGACAAAGACAAGACAAAGACAAGACAAAGACAAGACAAAGACAAGACAAAGACAAGACAAAGACAAGACAAAGACAAGACAAAGACAAGACAAAGACAAGACAAAGACAAGACAAAGACAAGACAAAGACAAGACAAAGACAAGACAAAGACAAGACAAAGACAAGACAAAGACAAGACAAAGACAAGACAAAGACAAGACAAAGACAAGACAAAGACAAGACAAAGACAAGACAAAGACAAGACAAAGACAAGACAAAGACAAGACAAAGACAAGACAAAGACAAGACAAAGACAAGACAAAGACAAGACAAAGACAAGACAAAGACAAGACAAAGACAAGACAAAGACAAGACAAAGACAAGACAAAGACAAGACAAAGACAAGACAAAGACAAGACAAAGACAAGACAAAGACAAGACAAAGACAAGACAAAGACAAGACAAAGACAAGACAAAGACAAGACAAAGACAAGACAAAGACAAGACAAAGACAAGACAAAGACAAGACAAAGACAAGACAAAGACAAGACAAAGACAAGACAAAGACAAGACAAAGACAAGACAAAGACAAGACAAAGACAAGACAAAGACAAGACAAAGACAAGACAAAGACAAGACAAAGACAAGACAAAGACAAGACAAAGACAAGACAAAGACAAGACAAAGACAAGACAAAGACAAGACAAAGACAAGACAAAGACAAGACAAAGACAAGACAAAGACAAGACAAAGACAAGACAAAGACAAGACAAAGACAAGACAAAGACAAGACAAAGACAAGACAAAGACAAGACAAAGACAAGACAAAGACAAGACAAAGACAAGACAAAGACAAGACAAAGACAAGACAAAGACAAGACAAAGACAAGACAAAGACAAGACAAAGACAAGACAAAGACAAGACAAAGACAAGACAAAGACAAGACAAAGACAAGACAAAGACAAGACAAAGACAAGACAAAGACAAGACAAAGACAAGACAAAGACAAGACAAAGACAAGACAAAGACAAGACAAAGACAAGACAAAGACAAGACAAAGACAAGACAAAGACAAGACAAAGACAAGACAAAGACAAGACAAAGACAAGACAAAGACAAGACAAAGACAAGACAAAGACAAGACAAAGACAAGACAAAGACAAGACAAAGACAAGACAAAGACAAGACAAAGACAAGACAAAGACAAGACAAAGACAAGACAAAGACAAGACAAAGACAAGACAAAGACAAGACAAAGACAAGACAAAGACAAGACAAAGACAAGACAAAGACAAGACAAAGACAAGACAAAGACAAGACAAAGACAAGACAAAGACAAGACAAAGACAAGACAAAGACAAGACAAAGACAAGACAAAGACAAGACAAAGACAAGACAAAGACAAGACAAAGACAAGACAAAGACAAGACAAAGACAAGACAAAGACAAGACAAAGACAAGACAAAGACAAGACAAAGACAAGACAAAGACAAGACAAAGACAAGACAAAGACAAGACAAAGACAAGACAAAGACAAGACAAAGACAAGACAAAGACAAGACAAAGACAAGACAAAGACAAGACAAAGACAAGACAAAGACAAGACAAAGACAAGACAAAGACAAGACAAAGACAAGACAAAGACAAGACAAAGACAAGACAAAGACAAGACAAAGACAAGACAAAGACAAGACAAAGACAAGACAAAGACAAGACAAAGACAAGACAAAGACAAGACAAAGACAAGACAAAGACAAGACAAAGACAAGACAAAGACAAGACAAAGACAAGACAAAGACAAGACAAAGACAAGACAAAGACAAGACAAAGACAAGACAAAGACAAGACAAAGACAAGACAAAGACAAGACAAAGACAAGACAAAGACAAGACAAAGACAAGACAAAGACAAGACAAAGACAAGACAAAGACAAGACAAAGACAAGACAAAGACAAGACAAAGACAAGACAAAGACAAGACAAAGACAAGACAAAGACAAGACAAAGACAAGACAAAGACAAGACAAAGACAAGACAAAGACAAGACAAAGACAAGACAAAGACAAGACAAAGACAAGACAAAGACAAGACAAAGACAAGACAAAGACAAGACAAAGACAAGACAAAGACAAGACAAAGACAAGACAAAGACAAGACAAAGACAAGACAAAGACAAGACAAAGACAAGACAAAGACAAGACAAAGACAAGACAAAGACAAGACAAAGACAAGACAAAGACAAGACAAAGACAAGACAAAGACAAGACAAAGACAAGACAAAGACAAGACAAAGACAAGACAAAGACAAGACAAAGACAAGACAAAGACAAGACAAAGACAAGACAAAGACAAGACAAAGACAAGACAAAGACAAGACAAAGACAAGACAAAGACAAGACAAAGACAAGACAAAGACAAGACAAAGACAAGACAAAGACAAGACAAAGACAAGACAAAGACAAGACAAAGACAAGACAAAGACAAGACAAAGACAAGACAAAGACAAGACAAAGACAAGACAAAGACAAGACAAAGACAAGACAAAGACAAGACAAAGACAAGACAAAGACAAGACAAAGACAAGACAAAGACAAGACAAAGACAAGACAAAGACAAGACAAAGACAAGACAAAGACAAGACAAAGACAAGACAAAGACAAGACAAAGACAAGACAAAGACAAGACAAAGACAAGACAAAGACAAGACAAAGACAAGACAAAGACAAGACAAAGACAAGACAAAGACAAGACAAAGACAAGACAAAGACAAGACAAAGACAAGACAAAGACAAGACAAAGACAAGACAAAGACAAGACAAAGACAAGACAAAGACAAGACAAAGACAAGACAAAGACAAGACAAAGACAAGACAAAGACAAGACAAAGACAAGACAAAGACAAGACAAAGACAAGACAAAGACAAGACAAAGACAAGACAAAGACAAGACAAAGACAAGACAAAGACAAGACAAAGACAAGACAAAGACAAGACAAAGACAAGACAAAGACAAGACAAAGACAAGACAAAGACAAGACAAAGACAAGACAAAGACAAGACAAAGACAAGACAAAGACAAGACAAAGACAAGACAAAGACAAGACAAAGACAAGACAAAGACAAGACAAAGACAAGACAAAGACAAGACAAAGACAAGACAAAGACAAGACAAAGACAAGACAAAGACAAGACAAAGACAAGACAAAGACAAGACAAAGACAAGACAAAGACAAGACAAAGACAAGACAAAGACAAGACAAAGACAAGACAAAGACAAGACAAAGACAAGACAAAGACAAGACAAAGACAAGACAAAGACAAGACAAAGACAAGACAAAGACAAGACAAAGACAAGACAAAGACAAGACAAAGACAAGACAAAGACAAGACAAAGACAAGACAAAGACAAGACAAAGACAAGACAAAGACAAGACAAAGACAAGACAAAGACAAGACAAAGACAAGACAAAGACAAGACAAAGACAAGACAAAGACAAGACAAAGACAAGACAAAGACAAGACAAAGACAAGACAAAGACAAGACAAAGACAAGACAAAGACAAGACAAAGACAAGACAAAGACAAGACAAAGACAAGACAAAGACAAGACAAAGACAAGACAAAGACAAGACAAAGACAAGACAAAGACAAGACAAAGACAAGACAAAGACAAGACAAAGACAAGACAAAGACAAGACAAAGACAAGACAAAGACAAGACAAAGACAAGACAAAGACAAGACAAAGACAAGACAAAGACAAGACAAAGACAAGACAAAGACAAGACAAAGACAAGACAAAGACAAGACAAAGACAAGACAAAGACAAGACAAAGACAAGACAAAGACAAGACAAAGACAAGACAAAGACAAGACAAAGACAAGACAAAGACAAGACAAAGACAAGACAAAGACAAGACAAAGACAAGACAAAGACAAGACAAAGACAAGACAAAGACAAGACAAAGACAAGACAAAGACAAGACAAAGACAAGACAAAGACAAGACAAAGACAAGACAAAGACAAGACAAAGACAAGACAAAGACAAGACAAAGACAAGACAAAGACAAGACAAAGACAAGACAAAGACAAGACAAAGACAAGACAAAGACAAGACAAAGACAAGACAAAGACAAGACAAAGACAAGACAAAGACAAGACAAAGACAAGACAAAGACAAGACAAAGACAAGACAAAGACAAGACAAAGACAAGACAAAGACAAGACAAAGACAAGACAAAGACAAGACAAAGACAAGACAAAGACAAGACAAAGACAAGACAAAGACAAGACAAAGACAAGACAAAGACAAGACAAAGACAAGACAAAGACAAGACAAAGACAAGACAAAGACAAGACAAAGACAAGACAAAGACAAGACAAAGACAAGACAAAGACAAGACAAAGACAAGACAAAGACAAGACAAAGACAAGACAAAGACAAGACAAAGACAAGACAAAGACAAGACAAAGACAAGACAAAGACAAGACAAAGACAAGACAAAGACAAGACAAAGACAAGACAAAGACAAGACAAAGACAAGACAAAGACAAGACAAAGACAAGACAAAGACAAGACAAAGACAAGACAAAGACAAGACAAAGACAAGACAAAGACAAGACAAAGACAAGACAAAGACAAGACAAAGACAAGACAAAGACAAGACAAAGACAAGACAAAGACAAGACAAAGACAAGACAAAGACAAGACAAAGACAAGACAAAGACAAGACAAAGACAAGACAAAGACAAGACAAAGACAAGACAAAGACAAGACAAAGACAAGACAAAGACAAGACAAAGACAAGACAAAGACAAGACAAAGACAAGACAAAGACAAGACAAAGACAAGACAAAGACAAGACAAAGACAAGACAAAGACAAGACAAAGACAAGACAAAGACAAGACAAAGACAAGACAAAGACAAGACAAAGACAAGACAAAGACAAGACAAAGACAAGACAAAGACAAGACAAAGACAAGACAAAGACAAGACAAAGACAAGACAAAGACAAGACAAAGACAAGACAAAGACAAGACAAAGACAAGACAAAGACAAGACAAAGACAAGACAAAGACAAGACAAAGACAAGACAAAGACAAGACAAAGACAAGACAAAGACAAGACAAAGACAAGACAAAGACAAGACAAAGACAAGACAAAGACAAGACAAAGACAAGACAAAGACAAGACAAAGACAAGACAAAGACAAGACAAAGACAAGACAAAGACAAGACAAAGACAAGACAAAGACAAGACAAAGACAAGACAAAGACAAGACAAAGACAAGACAAAGACAAGACAAAGACAAGACAAAGACAAGACAAAGACAAGACAAAGACAAGACAAAGACAAGACAAAGACAAGACAAAGACAAGACAAAGACAAGACAAAGACAAGACAAAGACAAGACAAAGACAAGACAAAGACAAGACAAAGACAAGACAAAGACAAGACAAAGACAAGACAAAGACAAGACAAAGACAAGACAAAGACAAGACAAAGACAAGACAAAGACAAGACAAAGACAAGACAAAGACAAGACAAAGACAAGACAAAGACAAGACAAAGACAAGACAAAGACAAGACAAAGACAAGACAAAGACAAGACAAAGACAAGACAAAGACAAGACAAAGACAAGACAAAGACAAGACAAAGACAAGACAAAGACAAGACAAAGACAAGACAAAGACAAGACAAAGACAAGACAAAGACAAGACAAAGACAAGACAAAGACAAGACAAAGACAAGACAAAGACAAGACAAAGACAAGACAAAGACAAGACAAAGACAAGACAAAGACAAGACAAAGACAAGACAAAGACAAGACAAAGACAAGACAAAGACAAGACAAAGACAAGACAAAGACAAGACAAAGACAAGACAAAGACAAGACAAAGACAAGACAAAGACAAGACAAAGACAAGACAAAGACAAGACAAAGACAAGACAAAGACAAGACAAAGACAAGACAAAGACAAGACAAAGACAAGACAAAGACAAGACAAAGACAAGACAAAGACAAGACAAAGACAAGACAAAGACAAGACAAAGACAAGACAAAGACAAGACAAAGACAAGACAAAGACAAGACAAAGACAAGACAAAGACAAGACAAAGACAAGACAAAGACAAGACAAAGACAAGACAAAGACAAGACAAAGACAAGACAAAGACAAGACAAAGACAAGACAAAGACAAGACAAAGACAAGACAAAGACAAGACAAAGACAAGACAAAGACAAGACAAAGACAAGACAAAGACAAGACAAAGACAAGACAAAGACAAGACAAAGACAAGACAAAGACAAGACAAAGACAAGACAAAGACAAGACAAAGACAAGACAAAGACAAGACAAAGACAAGACAAAGACAAGACAAAGACAAGACAAAGACAAGACAAAGACAAGACAAAGACAAGACAAAGACAAGACAAAGACAAGACAAAGACAAGACAAAGACAAGACAAAGACAAGACAAAGACAAGACAAAGACAAGACAAAGACAAGACAAAGACAAGACAAAGACAAGACAAAGACAAGACAAAGACAAGACAAAGACAAGACAAAGACAAGACAAAGACAAGACAAAGACAAGACAAAGACAAGACAAAGACAAGACAAAGACAAGACAAAGACAAGACAAAGACAAGACAAAGACAAGACAAAGACAAGACAAAGACAAGACAAAGACAAGACAAAGACAAGACAAAGACAAGACAAAGACAAGACAAAGACAAGACAAAGACAAGACAAAGACAAGACAAAGACAAGACAAAGACAAGACAAAGACAAGACAAAGACAAGACAAAGACAAGACAAAGACAAGACAAAGACAAGACAAAGACAAGACAAAGACAAGACAAAGACAAGACAAAGACAAGACAAAGACAAGACAAAGACAAGACAAAGACAAGACAAAGACAAGACAAAGACAAGACAAAGACAAGACAAAGACAAGACAAAGACAAGACAAAGACAAGACAAAGACAAGACAAAGACAAGACAAAGACAAGACAAAGACAAGACAAAGACAAGACAAAGACAAGACAAAGACAAGACAAAGACAAGACAAAGACAAGACAAAGACAAGACAAAGACAAGACAAAGACAAGACAAAGACAAGACAAAGACAAGACAAAGACAAGACAAAGACAAGACAAAGACAAGACAAAGACAAGACAAAGACAAGACAAAGACAAGACAAAGACAAGACAAAGACAAGACAAAGACAAGACAAAGACAAGACAAAGACAAGACAAAGACAAGACAAAGACAAGACAAAGACAAGACAAAGACAAGACAAAGACAAGACAAAGACAAGACAAAGACAAGACAAAGACAAGACAAAGACAA
Source organism: Topomyia yanbarensis (assembly GCF_030247195.1). Taxonomy (NCBI): domain Eukaryota; kingdom Metazoa; phylum Arthropoda; class Insecta; order Diptera; family Culicidae; genus Topomyia; species Topomyia yanbarensis. The sequence goes on along the minus strand of NC_080670.1, from coordinate 106,114,782 downwards.
GACAAAGACAAGACAAAGACAAGACAAAGACAAGACAAAGACAAGACAAAGACAAGACAAAGACAAGACAAAGACAAGACAAAGACAAGACAAAGACAAGACAAAGACAAGACAAAGACAAGACAAAGACAAGACAAAGACAAGACAAAGACAAGACAAAGACAAGACAAAGACAAGACAAAGACAAGACAAAGACAAGACAAAGACAAGACAAAGACAAGACAAAGACAAGACAAAGACAAGACAAAGACAAGACAAAGACAAGACAAAGACAAGACAAAGACAAGACAAAGACAAGACAAAGACAAGACAAAGACAAGACAAAGACAAGACAAAGACAAGACAAAGACAAGACAAAGACAAGACAAAGACAAGACAAAGACAAGACAAAGACAAGACAAAGACAAGACAAAGACAAGACAAAGACAAGACAAAGACAAGACAAAGACAAGACAAAGACAAGACAAAGACAAGACAAAGACAAGACAAAGACAAGACAAAGACAAGACAAAGACAAGACAAAGACAAGACAAAGACAAGACAAAGACAAGACAAAGACAAGACAAAGACAAGACAAAGACAAGACAAAGACAAGACAAAGACAAGACAAAGACAAGACAAAGACAAGACAAAGACAAGACAAAGACAAGACAAAGACAAGACAAAGACAAGACAAAGACAAGACAAAGACAAGACAAAGACAAGACAAAGACAAGACAAAGACAAGACAAAGACAAGACAAAGACAAGACAAAGACAAGACAAAGACAAGACAAAGACAAGACAAAGACAAGACAAAGACAAGACAAAGACAAGACAAAGACAAGACAAAGACAAGACAAAGACAAGACAAAGACAAGACAAAGACAAGACAAAGACAAGACAAAGACAAGACAAAGACAAGACAAAGACAAGACAAAGACAAGACAAAGACAAGACAAAGACAAGACAAAGACAAGACAAAGACAAGACAAAGACAAGACAAAGACAAGACAAAGACAAGACAAAGACAAGACAAAGACAAGACAAAGACAAGACAAAGACAAGACAAAGACAAGACAAAGACAAGACAAAGACAAGACAAAGACAAGACAAAGACAAGACAAAGACAAGACAAAGACAAGACAAAGACAAGACAAAGACAAGACAAAGACAAGACAAAGACAAGACAAAGACAAGACAAAGACAAGACAAAGACAAGACAAAGACAAGACAAAGACAAGACAAAGACAAGACAAAGACAAGACAAAGACAAGACAAAGACAAGACAAAGACAAGACAAAGACAAGACAAAGACAAGACAAAGACAAGACAAAGACAAGACAAAGACAAGACAAAGACAAGACAAAGACAAGACAAAGACAAGACAAAGACAAGACAAAGACAAGACAAAGACAAGACAAAGACAAGACAAAGACAAGACAAAGACAAGACAAAGACAAGACAAAGACAAGACAAAGACAAGACAAAGACAAGACAAAGACAAGACAAAGACAAGACAAAGACAAGACAAAGACAAGACAAAGACAAGACAAAGACAAGACAAAGACAAGACAAAGACAAGACAAAGACAAGACAAAGACAAGACAAAGACAAGACAAAGACAAGACAAAGACAAGACAAAGACAAGACAAAGACAAGACAAAGACAAGACAAAGACAAGACAAAGACAAGACAAAGACAAGACAAAGACAAGACAAAGACAAGACAAAGACAAGACAAAGACAAGACAAAGACAAGACAAAGACAAGACAAAGACAAGACAAAGACAAGACAAAGACAAGACAAAGACAAGACAAAGACAAGACAAAGACAAGACAAAGACAAGACAAAGACAAGACAAAGACAAGACAAAGACAAGACAAAGACAAGACAAAGACAAGACAAAGACAAGACAAAGACAAGACAAAGACAAGACAAAGACAAGACAAAGACAAGACAAAGACAAGACAAAGACAAGACAAAGACAAGACAAAGACAAGACAAAGACAAGACAAAGACAAGACAAAGACAAGACAAAGACAAGACAAAGACAAGACAAAGACAAGACAAAGACAAGACAAAGACAAGACAAAGACAAGACAAAGACAAGACAAAGACAAGACAAAGACAAGACAAAGACAAGACAAAGACAAGACAAAGACAAGACAAAGACAAGACAAAGACAAGACAAAGACAAGACAAAGACAAGACAAAGACAAGACAAAGACAAGACAAAGACAAGACAAAGACAAGACAAAGACAAGACAAAGACAAGACAAAGACAAGACAAAGACAAGACAAAGACAAGACAAAGACAAGACAAAGACAAGACAAAGACAAGACAAAGACAAGACAAAGACAAGACAAAGACAAGACAAAGACAAGACAAAGACAAGACAAAGACAAGACAAAGACAAGACAAAGACAAGACAAAGACAAGACAAAGACAAGACAAAGACAAGACAAAGACAAGACAAAGACAAGACAAAGACAAGACAAAGACAAGACAAAGACAAGACAAAGACAAGACAAAGACAAGACAAAGACAAGACAAAGACAAGACAAAGACAAGACAAAGACAAGACAAAGACAAGACAAAGACAAGACAAAGACAAGACAAAGACAAGACAAAGACAAGACAAAGACAAGACAAAGACAAGACAAAGACAAGACAAAGACAAGACAAAGACAAGACAAAGACAAGACAAAGACAAGACAAAGACAAGACAAAGACAAGACAAAGACAAGACAAAGACAAGACAAAGACAAGACAAAGACAAGACAAAGACAAGACAAAGACAAGACAAAGACAAGACAAAGACAAGACAAAGACAAGACAAAGACAAGACAAAGACAAGACAAAGACAAGACAAAGACAAGACAAAGACAAGACAAAGACAAGACAAAGACAAGACAAAGACAAGACAAAGACAAGACAAAGACAAGACAAAGACAAGACAAAGACAAGACAAAGACAAGACAAAGACAAGACAAAGACAAGACAAAGACAAGACAAAGACAAGACAAAGACAAGACAAAGACAAGACAAAGACAAGACAAAGACAAGACAAAGACAAGACAAAGACAAGACAAAGACAAGACAAAGACAAGACAAAGACAAGACAAAAACAAGACAAAGACAAGACAAAGACAAGACAAAGACAAGACAAAGACAAGACAAAGACAAGACAAAGACAAGACAAAGACAAGACAAAGACAAGACAAAGACAAGACAAAGACAAGACAAAGACAAGACAAAGACAAGCAAAAACAAGATGCTACAAAACTAGTGCAGATATTTAGTATCGAGCGCTTGAAATTATAAATATCTTCTAATCCGTTCGGTTTTGAATAAAACGCTAACAGGAGAAAATCTTATGGGTTTCGCGATTTTTATTTTTCTCGAAAGAAAATTCGAATTCAAAGTTTGATATGCGCCATTAGCCTCTGCTCAAGCTGCTGGTCAACCCATCTTGTAGCGGATTGAAGTCAAACGTGTTGAATTTGGTAAGATCCTTGTCGTATGCTTGCTGACTCGCGTTTTAGCCGTAATGTTTTATTTTACAGTCCAGTTGTAGTTTAGAAACCCAATTTTCGAAGAAATCTTCCAGCGTATATTTCGAACTATACTGCGACTAGCTTCGTTTGGTGGTTACATTCACGCCGAAATGTCCTAGATTTGCTTTGAAAGCCGTCCTGAATTTGATTCCGGAAATGTTCATATCCTCTGTGATTCTTACACGCAACTTTTTCGGGTCTCATTACTTTGGTGCAGCATTATGTCTTTGCCATTCTGATATAGAGAAAGGCTTTCCAATCACTTCAAATCGACTTTTCAGTCAAGTCTCGGGTGGTCCGAGTACCGTATTCCATATAACCTACGAGAAAAATCGTCGAGATCGGAAAATGTCTGTGTTTTTTACTCTCGAGTAGGAATCTTTAAAAGACTTGGTACGTGGTACTGTCGGATTCATACTGTTCTTTCCCCATTACATCAACTGACTAAATCTACACCTTCTGTAGATATTACTTAGGGAAAGATTGTGTTCTTGTACCTGCTCTTTTCTTAACCCGCGGGCTCTTGCATTTGTTGAGCCATTGAGGTTCCACATCGATCCGAAACTTAGAGCCAGTGAGCGCATTGCTTTGTCGCGATCAACGTGATAGTTCCTGGCAAAGATGCTAGACACCGATTTCTCATTTGTCCAACGATGGCACGTTCTTATTTCTCCTCATCCGTTGCTTTTGCTAGCACGCTGCTTGACCCGTGTAACTTCGGACTGTCGCTAATACATTGTGTGTGTTTGTGTGAGTATGAGGAGGAAGACATGGCTGAACCGATATGGAAAAACTTTGTTTCAAACGAACGGTATAGCGCTCCCACAAGCTGCTGTTAATTTTTTTACTGCACGGACTTCCGCTTTCGGAGATATTTGTATTTGCGGGTCTAGATCACTAATGACCAATGCCAAGTTCTTAAGTTTATGTAACACCCAGCAATATTTGTTTAGCATCCTCCCTGTCCTTGATACAAACAGCAACCTTAGTCTTGCACGAGCAGACCAAGATGACCAGGCGGAGCCTCATACATCAGTAACCAGTTCCAATGGCTCGGTTTTTAGGTTCAACATTGTGCTTTTTTTAGCTTATTTTCTACGGATCACGGACATACGATTGTTTCTTCCATCGCGTGGCAATTCGAGAAGAGATTTTTTTTTCAATAATTTCACAAGCAAGGTTTGAAAAACCGCTTTCGATTTTACATTGGGAGAGCATTATTTTCGCAGTTGACGGCTTGACTCACAGTATATCTCAGACAATATCTCAATATCATCTCAAGTATTGTCCGACAAGGCATTTTTGGTCTGCGATTTTGCTTTGATTTTGCATGATATTGCAAGATTACAACTTCGAATTTTTGACAAAATAACGGGTGAGTCAGAAGTAGCTGGACTAAACTAAAACCCAGGGTAGGTTTTCTTTATAACAAATAAGTTTTATATCTAGTAGTTATTTAAAAAAAAGTAGGACAGCTTATGGTCTATCTTTCTCAAGTGTAACTAAACTTCCTTTACTGCTCCCATAATGGTTTAAGCGACATTGAGATCTACCCTGCATATCCTTGATTTTATTTGTGCTGCTGAAGCAGCTTCCCAAAATGCTTCGATTGGTTGAAGTTTTGGTACATTCCGCGGATTATCATCTTTTCGTCCACATTTCACACATTGAGAGTTCAACCAAGCAAAGGTATTAGTTTCAATAGGAGGCTTCAGCCGGATGGTAAACGAGGGGTACGCCTTCTTGGCAAAATATATCTGATGCACGAATTGGAAAATGGAATTTCGAATTACGGAAACAAGTTTTCTGACATGCATGGAGAGTGTTAATCATACACAGAAATTGAAACTTGCTAAAATGAGCTCAAATGCTGGTTTGTTATAGTTTCACAATCTATAAAAGTAGGCTTTGAGACACACGCATAAATCAAAGAGGGTCAGCTTCCTTCGTATGCCGCTATCATGACAAAAAATATGTAATTCGACACCTTTATCCAAGTCAAAAATCAAATGTTGGAAAATACGTTTTATGGCTGACCAAGTCTTCCTCACCAAGGTTCCTGTAGACCCGGGACTACGACACACTTCGACATATGATGAAAGGTCTAACTAATCAAATAAGACTCATTTATCGCAAAAAAATAATGTGTTTCCAAGTGCTGAGGTTTTATGATATAGGGGAGACTGAGGAGACTTGATCCCCTTTTTTATTTTTCAGTCCAACTCCGTGGAATGATAAAAAACTATGCATTTTTTTGTTCTTTTATATTGTTTCTAGGGATGACTAATAATCATAAAAAAATACATGGAAATATTATACTGGACATGAGCTATGAGCATTTCTGGAAAACAACAAAAAAATGGAAAATTCTTAGATTAGTGGAGACTCGATCCCTAATTTGGGGACACTTGATTCCTTTATGAAAACGTGTTTAAAAGAGCATGTAGGGTAATAAGCCTATTTTTGCCCTGTTTCTACTATTATCCTACCCATCTGAAGCCTTTAGTTAGAGCAGCGTCTGCCATCTTTGCTCAACGCATTGACTCAAATGGTATTGCGATAATGGGGGTACTCGATTAGAGATTTTTTTTACGAATTCCCCAAATCTCCGTGCAATTATTTGAAAGGTGTCTTTATTATGGTTGAGGAACGTCAAATGTGGGATGAATGGTTGCTACGTATACTGTAGTAAACAATTACAGTTATGTTTCTTTATGATGAATTGTTCATTTTTGACATTTTTTTATGACAAGAATGACTCCAATTGTTCTGGTGTGAATTTGGTTATTTCCAGTGGTGTGTATGAAGTATGGCGAAGGGGATCAAATCTCCACGAATTTGAAGGGATCAAGTGAACCCATAGAATCTATTTCAGCAAACTTTAGCAAAAATATAATTGAACAAAAGAATCAGCTCAATCATAACGTATTCATATAATTGACATTCTCCTGTAATTCTGTATGCAAAAGTAGAGTATGTAGTGGGTGATTTTATCAATTTTATAAAAGTTTGAAAATTTGAAAAAGAAATCTTCTTCAGTTCTTCTGAGACTTTTTTTTAAATCGGTAAAAATTCGGTTACACAAAAGTCCAATTTCTTTTTTCTGTGTTAATGAAATTTATGTTTAGATAAAACTACGCAACTTTATAGTATATTCGATTAATGTATTCTGATCCGCCTTTGAGTTACAATGATGGGATCAAGCCTCCCCGGGGATCAAGTCTCCTCAGTCTCCCCTAATGAAAATTTGCGCTCGTTTGGCATTAACTCGTTAGTCAATTGATGAGTAATACTGTTAGAGCTGTCCCAAATGTTATTATGAGCATTTGTAGCACTGCCCGTTATGAGTACAAAACAATTTCTACCACAATATGACACAACCTTTTTAAAATCATCAAAACGCGATGTAATATGTAGCAAATTTACCGAACAGTAGACGTATTTCTTGTCTATGCTGTCAACAACCAGGTTGACAATAATCATCCATTATGTGACTATGTTTTAATTGCCGTAAGGTTCTACTGTATCGATTTTGTTGGATATTTTAGGCAAATTTAAGGCTAAGAGAAACGAAAGCATGGAAATGGACATGATCGAAAGGAAATGTGAAGAAACCTTTGCCTTCTGCTAAGTAGGAGTTGGGCGTTGTACCCAAGTCTACCGCATGGTCATTGACTGAACATAACTCATCATCATGCTTTACCGCCGACACCGGCGTTTTAATATGATTATAACGCCAAACTCCTACTTAGCAAAAGGCAAAGGATTCTGCACATTTCCTTTCGATCATGTTCATATGAGCCTGCTTAGTCCTAGTTTTCCGTTCTGATGAACTCTAGAATACCTATCCGTCTTTCAATTTCATTGCTTTCGTTTCTCTTAGTCTCAAATTTGCCGAAAATAGCCAGCAAAATCATACAATCATCCATTATGTTAGAGCTTCGGTTGACACAGCGATGGAGAGGTCAATTATGCTCCGTTTACTGACTTATTTTAGTCTTTCCAGCCTTTTGGTTTTCAGCTAGAGATTAACTTGGGACTCCTATTTCTGCTGCCTTCCACGACGTGAGAGCTGGACTCCAGCGACACGGCATCCAGGCTCATTTAGTCCAGAGAGAGATAATAGACTGTTATCTACCTCCTAATGGACCACAACCGAGAAAGTTTGTACTACTTGAATGGTATATGACACTAGATCGTTTTGGATGTGAAGTTTCCCTACTAACTGTTTAATTGTTTTTGGACGAAAAACCAACAACAAGTAATTTCGACATTTCTTTCGAAAGTTCAATTTAATTGAATACTTGTTTGTGTTTTAAAAACCCCAAAACAACATGTCTGGCGGTTCAATGGCTAAATCCTTAGATGACCTTAGAAGTCACTCGGCGTATGCTCGAGCCCCAGCCAGAAGGAACTCTTAGTGATAAGTAGGGTCGCAATACTAACCCTGCAATCGCACTGTAAAATAATGTTAGTACCAAGGAATTGTTTTGATAGTGAATTATTGAAACTCAACGATAAAGTTGTAATGGACTGTTCATGACACACAACTTGTTCTATGTAGTATGAAAATATTTAGATCAAAATACTATTCTACCGTATAACTAATCTTACTAATTTCAAAGATCTTTCTTGGTCGGTGTCCATACTTACTGATCGGTGTCCAACTGCACATACTGGCTCATAGTACCAGTGCATTACTTGCGGTATAAATCAGTTTCGTTAACATTTTGTCTATATAATATGATAATAAGATGGTAATAATATATACCCTGATCAGAAGGAAAGAAAATAGGAAAATCGCTGGTTCCAATAGCTAGTCCTTTCTGTCGAGTCTCGACCTAGATAGACGCTTTGTGTTAGTAGAAGTAGTTCTTCAGCTCTAAACGTTGGGATTTCACTTAGATATCCGTTGAAATAACTGTTCAAGTTACGTACCGAAATTTGGCACTAGAATTTTTTTACGATTTTGAATATAATCATATTTCGCAACCAAACCAAACCAAACCTCATATTCGTGGATTCAATACTTTTTGGTCTATCAACTATTACTTGAAAGGAAACGTTATGTTAAAAAAACGTGGTATTTTGAAAACCGTGCAAAAATTTGGGCAAAAACCCATGAAAAACAGGCAACACGCTATAGGATTTAAGGAAAAATCCGCCCATGTGCCAGAGGTGAATAATCATTAGATTGATTTGAGCAAACTGATTGCTAGCATATATTCATAGCATAAAGTCATAAAGCTCAAAAGAAATATAGTACGTAGTGTGCAAAACGAAATCATTCTTTTATCGTGATTTATTATAAGGGTGCAATATTTTGGCGCTTCTTGTAGCTAGTATGAGTAATTTAATATTTTTTTTTTATAAATTTATGGTATCAATTGGAAACAAATCGACAATCGAAGTTTTTTAGTAGATTTCTCCACAAACGAAGCTTTATATGTGAGTTCTAAAATACAAACAGGGCAACTATCAATGATGTAACGCAAAATTTTCATTTCATTTACCCCCTTCCTCTTCTCAGGGTTATTGGTTATTTCCTTGGTAAATAAGTCACGAATAAGATGTCCAATATTTTTTTCTTCGGTAGAAATAGATTTGGTATATTTCAGGTTACTTTTTTACACCATATTTCACAAAATGTTGAAATTTTTCATTGTCCCTCCCTCAATAAAAGTGTGACATGAATTATAATTAGCCCCTACACCAAGCTTTCGGGTAGTACTAATTTAGCACAAACCCTGTACTTTTCTACTGCGCAGAACAAGCGACGATATAATGCGTACGACGGGAAAATTGATAAACACTGTTATGAAGTTTTTCAAATCAAGTTTTGCTTGCTACCATTAGTTTTCTCGGATTCTTACGAATCCATTGGTATACTATACTTGGGTAGTTTTATGGGAAAAGCGAGAGAAAAAGCGGGTTGAAGAAATCATTCATTTCATTCGCGTGCATGCATACATTCATATGAGTATCGTATATGCGTATTATATTGATATCCTCAATTCTGCAGATAAGAAGAAAAAGAAGCCCGACGGGGGCCTTAACCTGAGAAAATTCACCATAAATACTACTTGGACGATATACCGATGATGCCGAAAATTTTCAACTTAAGAAATTTTAAACTAGTTTTAATTTTAAAGTAGCAACCCCTCACTGCATACTCCCTCCGGGCCGGTATGATTGATGATTTTTAGAGTGATTGCACAACCTTTCTATATGAGAAAGGCAAAATGTACCAAAGTCCAAAAAAGTCAATTTTTGTCAAACATTATTTTTTTCGAGTTTACATCAAATCTCACTGTTTCATGCATTTTAAAGTCATTTGGCATCAAAAATACAAATTTGATTTTGAAATTTTTTCGTTTCAGTTTATATGGGAATTTGCTGTGTGATTGCACTCTTCAACTCGTAACTCCGTAAACCGGAAGTCCAATCAATAAAAAATTCAATAGCAGCCGATGGAAAGGTTGTACCTTTCATTTGAGACTAACTTTGTGCAAATCGGTCCAGCCATCTCTGAGAAACAGAAGTCACATTTTTTCCACATACACACACATACATACACACAGACATTTTCTGATCTCGACGAACTGAGTCGATTGGCATATGACACTCGGCCCTCCGGGTCGGGATTAGATTGACGAATTTCAGAGTGAATGAGAAAGGCAAAAACATTTTTAGCAAATGTTGAAAGTTATGCATTTTTTTGGTGAGTAGTTGTATGTTTCATAGACATTAAATCAATTTTAACTTCGCTTTCTATTAAATAAAGACCCTTATTACAGTACAAAAGCGAGCTCAATTTGTAAAGAAATCTGAGGATTATGATTGATTACAGAACTCTGGAATTTTTTATTGGAATGTTTTCAGGCAAGAATTTGATATTGATGCTATTAGACAACTGTGAAATCAAGACCAATAGATCAGTTACATATCAGGACCCCATTCCGACAATTTATCAAAAGTCCTCATGATGTTTATAACAACAGGTTATCAATGTACGAATCAGATAATTGTTATTGTAATATTGAATTAAATCAGTCAGCATCAATAAATTTTCAACTTCAATCCAATTTTTTTTGCGTGGTGGGGAGGGGGGGGGGGTATGGTGTTAAACCCCAAAAACTTCTCTTGGTTACGCCGTTGCTTTGAGTTATTTACTTCGCTTTCATTTTCCGATATGTTTCAGATCGATCCGATGGTAATAAGGTAGAAAAATTGCAGGTTCGTACCAAGGAACATTTTTGCACTGATAAGTTATCAAGTTCCTTCCTGACAACTTGGAAGTGTTCGGTGATTATTTCTAGCGGTTGTAGATAGAAAAATGATATACAAAATTCGTTTATCGTAATAATGTTTGGCTTATTTCAATGGATTATTACTATATTGAACAATAAATAGGCGACAAACAGTAATCCACAAACAACAAGCCATAACTTTTAAAGTATTCAAAACAGATATTTGAAGTCTTCAGTAAAGCTATTCGCAAAAGTAAGAGCTACAAATTTGCTGAAGGCATCATTTCGATATAATCACTTACAAGAAAATTTGCGAAAATATCTCACTCATAGGAGGATTAATCAGCAAAAGCACAATACCAAAAGAAAGGACATATTGCCTCCATTACATTCTCCGAAGATGCTATTGACCTAAAATAATCCGCCAAAGCGTTAATAATAGATTACATAATTTTGGTCATATTTCTGGCAATGGGAAATGATAAAAATCTTTCGTCCGCATTTAATGTTAAATATCTCTTTTGATAATAGTCCGCTTTCAACAAGCTATAGCTTGTTCGAAAGGTATTCGTATAAGCTGCCTAAAACTATATAAATTGTTAATCTATGTTGTCAATTTCGGTAGATAATTTCAAAAAAATTGCATGAAACGCCATTTTTACACATTCAAACATTCATATCTTGGAAACTAAACATCAGAATCAAAAACAAATTAATAGCGTTCTTACTGTTTGATAGTTATTTCATTTAAAATTGGTTTGGATAAGATCGGTTCAGCCATTGCTGAGAAACACGAATGAGAGTTTGTGCGTTACATACACACACAGACATTGTTGCAAATCGTCGAGCTGAGTCGATTGGTATTGTAAGTAGGGGTTTGCTCACTACTCGTGTTCTTGTTTACCCGACGAACCCTTCTTTTCAGGGTGGCCTAGGTGCCTCTACAGAATTTCGGATTTTCGTAATAACAAAGAAAGTTAACAAACAAATGAACTTAATTTACCAACTTTTATTTGCTGCGTCCACTCTCTGACGTGCGGATCTTCCGACCGGCCGGATCAATAACGGCCGCGTTCTCCTTCGGTTTAAGTTGGCTGCTCCGGCAGCGGTCCTTGACAATTAGCTAGGGAGGTGAGCTTTGCTCTTTTGTTGGAACTCCCGACGGTGGTGCGAATCACCGGATTCTTTGCTCCCCGCAAGGAATCCCGGAAGAGTCCGCAGTGTTCTTCCCAGGGGGAGCCGTTGTCCACCCTGCTTCCCTCTCCTTGGCTGTTAGCTGCAGAGGAGAGCAAGGCTCGTTCGACTTATCCTCTGCAGCGAGAGGGGCGGGTTGGTGCATCTGGATTCTTTGCGGTTAGCTGGGGAAGCGAACACTCCTTGTTGATTAGCTTCCCCCGACGCCGATCCAGCACCAGAAACACTATGAGTGCCCAAACCACGGGCCGACACTTTCCGACTAATATCCTTCCGTCACACACGCGCACTTCACTCAATTGTCGTGGCGGTCAACTGTCCCAAAACAGCGTATCGGGGACGTCTTTTCTAAACCGTGGCCTGTCACTATCTCTCTGCTTTACGATGGCCGCCTTCTGCACTCAACCATCTCAAACTGCCCACCACCTTGTCGCACAGCTGTCAACGATGAGCAGCATAACCAGTGCACACGAATTTTCGCAAGAGGAGAGCGGTAGCCTATGTTAGTCTTATGTTACTAATTCACAAACATAAAACAAAAATTATCTAACCTATCTGTACGAATAAAACCGTTCACAAACGCGAAAATGAACAAAAATTTACAACTAAATGTGAACGGTACCGAACAGCGGTGATCATAATTTTACGTAAACAATACACTCTACGGAGTGTGTACGCAAAAAAGGGTATATTTCCACCCAGTGCTAAATTGTTACCCTGACGGGTTACAATCTCGCTCACACAGGGTGGAAAAAATTGGCAACAATTTTTTTCTAAACTAACACCTAACACCGATACAATAATAATGAACGAAATGAATAAATAAATAAAAAAAAACAAAGAAGAACTAACTACACCTAATTATTTCTTCCGCAATTTATCAAAATTCATCAAAAAAATTAATCGACCGGATGTCCTCATTGGTGAAAAGTTTGCCTGTGTTTGGTCTGATAATACTGACAGCATACGCGAAGCGAGAAGCTATCAGCCATCGTCATTATTCGGCTATGGGTTGAACCTTAAATCCAATCCGAAAACAAGATCGGTATCAACTCAAAATTCCCAAAATTCTGCAAGTGGCATTGACAGTCTTCAATGTTTAAACTTGCAGAGGAACGGTTATCGGCATTACATTGTTCGTTTTTTTTCATCGACTGTCCAGAAATGTCTTTCGTGTCCTAACGGTACCAGTACCATACGCTTGTTGCTGGGGTTTCTATCCAAATACATTCATACAATTATCCCATTCATTCATCCTCAATCGCTGGCCTACTCGATCATTCACATTCCGATAATCACTTCGAATTGACCCCAAAACAATTTTATCTAATCATTCACACGAACATTCAATCACTCTGTTCGATTCCACACTCATACATTCACACATACAATACCGCTTAACACGTCATCATTTCTCCCACTCGCAGACATTCCGGACAAAATGTTTGTATATTCGTCCCTTTTCGCCTCAAAACGTTTCGTACATGGGAAAAGAAACGTTTGAGAGGGAGCAAAGAATGTCTTTCGCATAATTTAAAAAAATATCAAAATGATTCCCTTCGGAATCAAACGAACCCAGGTTTAACCCAAAAACCCAAAATTATGCGAAATAAAATTGTATCTATCGACCCGAAATCGATGACACGGTATCGTTTTACCCCATTCGCTCTTCCACTCACACTACTCTGATCCAAATCGGGCTACACCTGCATAATGCATAACCTTGGTGCGAATATCGGGGAAAATGTCAATATTGATGATCCATTCGATATGACGAATGAATCATCAAAATTGTAAATAAACAAAACAGTTCGCGAAATCGGCGTTCGCAAATTGTTTTTATTATATCGCGGTTTTTTTTATTCCGTTTACTGTCGGTCCCGGAGTAGTGGAACCAGTCGCGTATTAGAAGTGTCCCCGGTGAATAGGGGAAATATGTTTTTAGTGATACTGTGCCCGAACAAGGAGAAAATTTGTAACTTTGTGCACCGGTAGGTGCGAGTGTTCCCCACAAAAAGGGGTGTTGGAAAAATTTTATCTTGCCGAACAAGGTAGGAAATAATGTTTTTTTTAATGCGTCCGGGACCTTCAAGAATTGCACGGTGTAAAAATTTTCTGTTTTAAAGTGTGTAAATTCCACTCCGCCGCTGCCGTGCCAGGTCCCGGGGCATACGTTAAGTGTAATTATTTGGTTACCTCACAGCGTGAGTGGGGCGCAAAAGAATTTTATTTTTCGGTTTGCCAAATACGGCAGGTAGTGTTGTGTATGCATCCTTTGACCAAACGACGGTACGGTGTAGTATACTTGTTTTTAAGTGGAGAATTCCACCCCTCCGTAACCGTCGCCGGTGCTAGAGCATACATGTTGTGCGGATGTTTGTTTATCACACTACGCGAGTGTCGCTCTGAAAAATTGCAGGAGGGATGGTTTTGAAGAACCTTCCCGCAGCAGTTTTGGTCTTCCTCGAATTTAATAGAGAGGACAGAGAAACTTATTTTGTTTTTTTTATTCGGACCAAAGTCCGTGTTGTTGCCGTCGGGAACTGACGGCTGCTTTTGGAAAACTCCCAAGTCAGTAATCCATACAGCATACCGTCAGTCCACAGAGGGCACGGAAAAGTTTTTTATGCTGGTTTAAGGTGTTTGCTGGCCAAACTCCGAGGTTTTTACATACCAAATCCTCCAGCTCGTAGGAGGATACACCCTTTTTTGAGACAATTTTAGCCGGTAAGTATTGTGGTCCAAGTTTAGCATTGTAAGACTCGAGTGAATTCGACAACTTCATGTTTCTACGGTACACTATTTGTCCCTCGTCGAACGGCTTGGCATATTTACGATGCCGCAAGTTGTATTGGTGTCGAATGCCCAATCTCACGAATTTTGTCTATCTGTTGGTGTCTTGTTTCTAGGTCACCCTCACCGGTAATCCTGCTGAAGTCATCGGCAGATGCCATTTCAAACCCAGTGAGGAATGCGCTCCACATCGATGATGTGGACATCCCAGTTGCGCTGTTCGGTTCAAGCATATGCCCGGATTGCAGTATTTATCGAGTGATTTGTTCGCTCCTCTGGGTTAGCCTGCGAATGATAGCGGGAGTTCAGCCAACGTTTGACGTTGGTTTCTTTCATGAATTGACAGAACTCCTTCGAGGTGAAAGTGGAGGCATTGTCGCTTAGTAGAATTTCCGGACTACCATAGCGATTAAACCACTGTTCGAGGAATATCGTACAGAGTGACATAGTAGCGATTTTGCGTTAACATGACGTATTGCTGAAAACGTCGAGGGCGACAAGCAAGTGTTGATTGCCACGTTTGCTTTTTGGAAGAGGACCAATATAGTCCATAGAAACCATTCGCCATGGTGCATTAGTCGCACGCGACTGACCCATTTCGGGCTGGACTGGGACGAAAGGAGCTTTGATTTCCTTGCACGTCCCACATTCTCGAATAAACTTTCGTACTTCCGATCCCATACGAGGCCAGTAATATCGCAACTGCACCTCGTGGATCGTTTTATCGTATCCCACGTGAAGCAAATTCTCGTGGGTACGTTGGATCAAATCTTGACGGAACTCGGGTGCTGGGACGAGTTTCCAACTGAACCGCGAGTCCCACGGAACAACTTTCGAGTTTACATACTTGAAAAGTTGATCATTTTCCACTTTGAAGTCGGCATAGTCGTCAGGATTTTGGGTAACTTTGGACTTCATGGAACAGTACCAGTCTGAGGTGGACAAAGCTGAAACGGCTGCTACGGCCCGGGATAACGCATCTGGAACGACATTGTCCTTCCTTTTCCGGTGCTCATGTCGTAGAGTTGTAATTCCAAACTCCAACGACTCAAACGTGAACTGGTTTTCCATTTAGTCTTCAGTATCCATGTAATCGCTGACGAATCAGTGACCAGTCGAAAATGATAACCTTCAACCGCCATTATCACCGTCAGACCTTCCTTCTCAGTTGCATGATACTTCCTTTGGGGAGTAGTCAGTTTGTGCGAAAAGTAAGCAACTACTTTCTGAATTCTGAAAGCGTGTTCGCTGGCCTGAGAATCAACATTTGTTTATAATCGGCTTTCAGGTTCCGCTTGAGCACGTCGAGTTTTTCGCTCGGTGCCATTGGAACCGTCATAGCACGAAATATTTTTTTCCATTTCCTGGAAATATTCCTGGAAAGATTCGCTGCGCATCTGCCGGCGCTGGAGAGCCTTGATCTTGAGCGTAGCATCAAGTTCAGGATGTACAAAATTTACCTTGACCTCGCAAACAAGATGGTTCCAGTTAAACAACCGGTTTTGCGCACGCATAGCCTGTGCATCACAGAATTGAAAAGTTCGTCTTCGCACATTTGTTCACATGCAGCGTAACTCGCCACAGTGTCCAGAAATTCATTTAGTCCAGTTCCTTCATCAGTTCCAGCATACTTCCGAATCTTCCAATCAGCTACGCGTTGCGGGTTTCGCGAGTAATTCCTTGCCATCGATCCGTTTCCCGCGTTATTGGATATCGAAAAGTTTGGATAAGATGGTCCCACCAGCTGTTCGGTCAATTCAGGAACGTAAGGCTGGTTCTGACTTTGGTACGGGGCTGTGAATCCGGTATTTTGTTTCGGTTTCTCGATAGAAAGTGACGGACTACGGCTTCAAACAGACGTCGAGATAAGTGTTCTCTTTTTCGGGACAGTTCCCCGCCACTAGAAGAAAGGATTCAGTGCGCGCGTGCGACGGCGATATAAAACCGTCGAATAGTGCCGGCCCGTGGTTTGGGCACTAGTGAAGTGAGTGGTGTTGGTTCGCCGAAGTGGGACAGCTAACCGTAAAGGAGCATTCTCGCGTCCCCGGCTAAAATCCAAGGAACCGCACACCGACCGTTCTCGCTATAGAGGATAAGTCGAACGAGCCTAGCTCTCCTCTATAGCTAATAGCCAAGGAGAACGAAGCAGGGTGGACAAAGGTTCCCCCTGGGAAGTGCACTGCGGTGACTTCCGGGATCACTTGCGGCGAGCAAGTTGATCCGGCGATAGTTTGCCAATGTCACTAGAGAGGTTCCAACAAAGGAGCCAAGCTCACCTCCCTAGCTAGCCGCCATTGACCGTTGCTGGAGCAACCAACGACAATCCGGGAGAACTCGGCCGTTGTAGTCCCGGCCGGTCGGACAAGCCCGTCGCCTTCCCGTCGTCAGCAGCAGCGGACTGCAAGGAACGATCAGCAGAGGAGAGTTTCTGAAGAATAAACTGTAAAGTTAAAATTTCATTTGTTTGTTTACCTTTTTTGTTATGAAACGAAATCCGAAATTCTGTAGAAGCACCTAGGCCACCCTGAAAAGAAGGGTACGCCGGGCAAATAAGAACCCGTGTGGGCAAACCCCTACTTACAGTATATAAGACTCGGCCCTCCGGGCCTCGGAAGAAATCTTGAAAGTTTGAGTGAATTCTATACATTTCTTTTATAGGAAATGTAAAATGAAATACAAAATTCGATTTATCGAAATAATGTTTGGCTTATTTCAATGGATTATTACTATATTGAACAATAAATAGGCGACAAAGAGTAATCCACAAACAACAAGCCATAACTTTTGAAGTATTCAAAATAGATATTTGAAGTCTTCATTATAGTTATTCGCAAAAGTAAGAGCTACGAATTTGCTGAAGACATCGTTTCGATATAATCACTTCCAAGAAAATTTGTGAAAATATCTCACTCATAGGAGGATCAATCAGCAAAAGCACAATACCAAAAGAAGGGGCATACTGCCTCCATTAAATTCTCCGAAGATATTATTGACCTAAAATAGTCCGTTTTGGCGTTACTAATAGATTACATGTTTTTGGTCATATTTCTGGCAATGGGAAATGATAAAAATCTTTCGTCCGTATTTAACGTTAACCCTCAAAAAGGCAACCGGGTCTCAGAGGCCCGGTACGTTACCATTTTTTAGTTACAAAAAAATGTGTATGCAGTATAAGCTTGGGCATGGAAATTTTGATAAGTAGCTTTGAAATCTATAACAAAAATAAAGAATTGTGAAATTTTCATCTATGGAGTGATGCGCAGCTATGTTTGAATTTTTTACATGCACAAAAAGGCAAGCCGGGCCTGGCAGGCCCGGTGTGCATGCAATATTTACTAGAAATACCACGGGTTTCATACATTAATATTTATCTGAAAAAAACATTTTGATGAATTCATCTTCATATTAGCAGGAATTTTTTTCATGTTTTGATTGATTTTATCTTTTTACCTTTTCTTATAAGAAAAAAATCTTGAAAGTTTGAGTTTGTATACATTTCTTTTATAAGAAATGTAAAAATAGCATACGATAATGACGTGTGTCATATTTTTTTGGGTAAATACTTTTATTTCGCCCACTGTGGTCTACTTGACAATTATTTGAATACAACATAACCTACCTCTGTCGTTATTGTCTATTTTTGTTGTATATTCTTTGTGTTATAGTTGTCGTAATTATTTAAATTGTAGAATCTAAAAGCAACAAAAAATTGAAATGGCTATAAGACAATATGCCCATGTTTTCAATCGTCTCAAAGAATCTGAAATAATGGAAGAAATTTGAGCAAATTCAACAGCAGACGATTCCGAAACTGATTTGCAAAGCGAGGAAGAAGATGTGAATGATATTGCTTCCGACGATGAATCTTATGCAGAAAAATATGAATATGTACTCCGGTTATGCATTAGAAGAAATTAATAGCAACCCAGAAACATTTATTGGTCGTGTTCAAACGAAATGGAGCTCAGAACCAATCGACAGTCGACGTGCTCTTCCGAGTACTCATCTTTTGGAAAAAAATTGACCTTTTTACACCCATCGCCTTATACGTTGAAATCGGGATTTGCTGCGTGTTCGTACTCATCATCCTGTAATTCCGGAACCGGAAGTCGGATCAATTAGAAATTCAACAGCAGCCAATGAGAATGCTGTACCTTTCATATGAAACCAAGTTTGTAAAAATCGGTGAAGAATTTGCTGAGAAATAGGTATGACATCATCTTAGGAACTTGGTAAGTTCCCCCGGGGCATCAAGAACCGCCATAGCTGGCCAATGTGGTCGAAGTGCCTTCGGTGGGTCATTAATGATCTAGACATGCAAAGCCAAGTAATGTTGCACATATTTTAATATATATTGCATCATTTGGACATCATGGTGGTTTCTATGGAAAATTGCTGTGTGATTGTACTCTTCAACACGTAACTCCAGAACCGAAAGTCGGATCAATAAAAAATTCAATAGCTGCACCTTTCATTTGAGACTAAATTTGTACAAATCGTTCCAGCCACCTCAGAGAAAAATCGGTGAGATTGTTTGTCACATACATACATCCATACATACACACACACACATACAGACATTTTACGATCTCGACGAACTGAGTCGAATGGTATAATAGATTTGGCCCTGCGGGTCTCGGTTAAAAAGTCGAAATTTCAAACCTAACCTTTCTATATGAGAACGGCAAAAAGGAGCTTGAATTTAGACGGGCCTGAGAGGCCCGGCTTGCCCTTTAATGTTAGGATTTTAGCTTGCCTTTTTTTTTAGTTATGCATTTTTTTGGTGCGCAGTTCTATGTTTCATAAACATTAAATCAATTTTAACTTCGCTTCCTATTAAATAAAGACCCTTATTACAGTACATCTCTACAAAAACGAGCTCAATTTGAAAAGAAATCTGAGGATTATGATTGATTACAGAACTCTGGAATTTTCTATTGGAATGTTTTCAGGCAGGATTTTGATATTGATGCAATTAGACTGTGAAATCAAGACCAAGACTGTGAAATCAAGACCAATAGATCAGTTACATATCAGGACCCCATTCCGACAATTTATCAAAAGTCCTCATGATGTTTATAACAACAGGTTATCAATGTACGAATCAGATAATTGTTATTGTAATATTGAATTAAATCAGTCAGCATCAATAAATTTTCAACTTCAATCCAATTTTTTTTGCGTGGTGGGGAGGGGGGGGGGGGGTATGGTGTTAAACCCCAAAAACTTCTCTTGGTTACGCCGTTGCTTTGAGTTATTTACTTCGCTTTCATTTTCCGATATGTTTCAGATCGATCCGATGGTAATAAGGTAGAAAAATTGCAGGTTCGTACCAAGGAACATTTTTGCACTGATAAGTTATCAAGTTCCTTCCTGACAACTTGGAAGTGTTCGGTGATTATTTCTAGCGGTTGTAGATAGAAAAATGATATACAAAATTCGTTTATCGTAATAATGTTTGGCTTATTTCAATGGATTATTACTATATTGAACAATAAATAGGCGACAAACAGTAATCCACAAACAACAAGCCATAACTTTTAAAGTATTCAAAACAGATATTTGAAGTCTTCAGTAAAGCTATTCGCAAAAGTAAGAGCTACAAATTTGCTGAAGGCATCATTTCGATATAATCACTTCCAAGAAAATTTGTGAAAATATCTCACTCATAGAGGGATTAATCAGCAAAAGCACAATACCAAAAGAAAGGGCATATTACCTCTATTAAATTCTCCGAAGATACTATTGACCTAAAATAAGCCGTTTTGGCGTTAAAAATAGATTACATGTTTTTGGTCATATTTCTGGCAATGGGAAATGATAAAAATCTTTCGTCCGCATTTAATGTTAAATATCTCTTTTGATAATAGTCCGATTTCGACTGTCTATAGCTTGTTCCAAAGGTATTCGTATGAGCTCCCTAAAATATATATAAATTGTTAATCTATGTTGTCAATTTCGGTAGATAAATGATGCCTTCAGCAAATTTGTAGCTCTTACTTTTGCGAATAACTTTACTGAAGACTTCAAATATCTATTTTGAATACTTTAAAAGTTATGGCTTGTTGTTTGTGGTTTACTCTTTGTCGCCTATTTATTGTTCAATTTATTAATAATCCATTGAAATAAGCCAAACATTATTTCGATAAAACGAATTTTGTATTTCATGTTTCTATCTACAACCGCTAGAAATAATCACCGAACACTTCCAAGTTGTCTGGAAGGAACTTGATAACTTATCAGTGCAAAAATGTTCATTTGTGCGAAACTTCTGAGTGCAATTTTTCTTACTTTTTACTATCACCACCACACCAAAAAAAATATTCGATAGAAGTTCAAAATTTATTGATGCTGACTGATTTAATTCATTATTACAATAAAAACTATCTAAGCCGTACATTGATAACCTGTTGTTGGGGGTGGGCGTAGTGTGTTGGTAAATCGATTGCCATGTACTACGCAGCGCACCTGGGTTCGAGTCCCGACCCCGCACATAGGGTTAGAAATTTTTCATAAGAGATTTTTCTAACCCGAAGAGGCGAATGACCTTAAGGTTAAAACCTCTACAATCGAAATAAAAAAAACCTGTTGTTGTAAACATTATGAGGACTTGTAGGAATGGGGTCCTGATACGTAACTGATTTATTGGTCTTGATTTCACAGTTGTCTAATAGCATCAATATGAAATTCCTGCCTGAAAACATTCCAATAGAAAATTCCAGAGTTCTGTAATCAATCGTAATCCTCAGATTTATTTTCAAATTGAGCTCGATTTTGTAAAGATGTACTGTAATAAGGATCTTTATTAAATAGGAAGCGAAGTTAAAATTGATTTAATGTCTACGAAACATAGAACTGCTCACTAAAAATGCATAACTTTCAACATTTGCTAAAAATGTTTTTGCCTTTCTCATTCACTCTAAAATTTGTCAATCTAATTCCGACCCAGAGGGCCGAGTGTCATATGCCAATCGACTCAGTTCGTCGAGATCGGAAAATGTCTGTGTGTATGTGGAAAAAAATGTGACGGGTCCTTTTCAGGCTTGTCGTCGTTTTCGGGCTTGGGATCCTTTTTCGGGCTTGTTGTCCCTTTTCGGGCTTCGCGTGCTTTTTCAGGCTTGGGGTCGTTTTTCGGGCTTGAGGTATTTTTCGGGCTTGTGGTCCTTTTTCGGGCTTGGGGTCCTTTTTCTGGCATGTGGTCCTTTTTCGAGCTTGGGTTCTTTTTCGGGCTAGGGTTCGTATATCGGGCTTGGGGTCCTTTTCGAGCTTGTGGTCCTCTTTCAGGCTTATAGTCTTGTTCTCCCTTTTCGGGCTTATGGTCTTTTCTGGGGCATGGGATGCTTTTTCGGGCTTTGGGTCTTTTTCGAATTTGGGGTCCTTTTTCGGGCTTGGGGTCCTTTTTCGGGCTTGGCGTCCTTTTGTGGGCTTGTCGTCCGTTTTCTGGCTTGGGGTGATTTTTCGGGCTTGGGGTCCTTTTTCGAACTTGGGGTGCTTTTTCAGGCTTGGGGTGTTTCTCGGGTTTGGGGTCCTTTTTCGGTCTTGAGGTACCTTTTCGGGATTGGGGTCCTTTTTCAGGCTTGAGGTACCTTTTCGGAATTGGGACCCTTTTTCGGGCTTTGAGTCTTTTTTCGGTCTTGAGGTACTTTTTCGGGCATGGGGTCCTTTTTCGGTCTTCGGGTCATTTTTCGGGCTTGTGATCTTTTTCGGGCTTGGGAACCTTATTCGGGCTTGGGATCTTTTTCGGGCTTGGTGTCCTTTTCGAGCTTGTGGTCCTCTTTCAGGCTTGTAGTCTTGTTGTCCTTTTTCGGGCTTATCGTCCTTTCTCGGGCTTGGGGTGCTATTTCGGGCTTGGGGTTCTTTTTCGGGCTTCGGGGTCCTTTTTCGAGGGGTCCTTTTTCGGGCTTGGGGTACTTTTTCTGGCTTGGGGTCCTTTTTTGGGCTTGTCGTTCTTTTTCTGGCTTGGGGTGATTTTTCGGGTTTGGGGTCCTTTTCCGATCTTGGGGTGCCTTTTCAGACTTGGGGTCTTTTCCGTGTTTGGGGTCTTTTTTCGGAATTGGGGTCCTTTTTCGGGCTTGGGGTACTTTTTCGAGCTTATGGAATTCTTTCGGGCATGGGGTCCTTTTTCGAGCTTGAGGTACCTTTTCGGGATTGGGGCCCTTTTTCGGGCTTGGGGTCCTCTTTCTGGCTTGGGCCCCTTTTGCGGGTTTTTGCTCCTTTTTCGGGCTTTGGGCATTTCTTCGGGCTTAGGGTTCTTTTTCGGGCTTGGGGTCCTTTTCAAACTTGAGGTACTTTTTCAGGCTTGAGGTCCTTTTTCGGGCTTGGTGTCCTTTTCCGAACTTGGGGCCCTTTTTCGGGCTTGGGGTCTTTTTCGGGCTTGGAGTCCTTTTTCGGGCTTGTGGTCTTTTTGAGCTTGGGGTCCTTTTTCGGGCTTAAGGTACTTTTTCAGGCTTGGGGTCCTTTTGCGGGCTTGGGTCCTTTTTTGGGCTTGTCGTCCTTTTTCTGGCTTGGGGTGATTTTTCGGGTTTGGGTTCCGTTTTCGAACTTGGGGTGCTTTTTCAGGCTTGGGGTGCTTTTTCGAGTTTGGGGTCATTTTTCGGGCTTGAGGTACCTTTTCGGGATTGGGGTCTTTTTTCGGGCTTGAGGTACCGTTTCATGATTGGGGCCCATTTTCGGGCTTGGTCCCCTTTTGCGGGCTTTTGCTCCTTTTTCGGGCTTTGGGCATTTTTTCGGGCTTGGGGTCCTTTTTTGGGCTTGGGATGCTTTTTAAACTTGAGGTACTTTTTCAGGCTTGAGGTCCTTTTTCGGGCTTGGTGTCCGTTTTCGGGCTTGGGGTCTTTTTCGGGCTTGGGGTCCTTTTTCGGGCTTGTGGTTTTTTTCGAGCTTGGGGTACTTTTTCGGGCTTGGGGTCCTTTTTCGAACTTGGGGTCCTTTTCAGGCTTGTGGTCTTTTTCGGGCTTGGGATCCTTCTTCTGGCTTGGGCCCCTTTTGCGGGCTTTTGCTCCTTTTTCGGGCTTTGGGTCTTATTTCGGGCTGGGGGTCCTTTTTCGGGCTTGGGGTCCTTTTCAAACTTGAGAAACTTTTTCAGGCTTGAGGTCCTTTTTCGGGCTTGGGGTCCTTTTTCGGGCTTGAGGTGCTTTTTCGAGCTTGGGGTCCTTTGTCAGGCTTGTGGTCTTTTTTTAGGCTTGTTTTTCTTTTTCGGGCTTGGGGTGCTTTTCGGGCTTTGGGCCCTTTTTCAGGCTTGTAGTCTTTTGGTACATTTTCGGGCTTGTGGTTCATTTACGGGTTTGGGGTTTTTTTTCGGGCTAGGGGTCCTTTTTCGGGCTTTGGGTCCTTTTTCGGTCTTGAGGTACTTTTTCGGGCTTGGGGTCCTTTTTCGAGCTTGTGGTCTTTTCCGGGCTAACGGTCCCTTTTCAGGCTTGGGGTCCTTTTCAGGCTTGTCGTCTTTTTCGGGCTTGGGATCCTTTTTCGGGCTTGTTGTCATTTTTCGGGCTTCGCGTGCTTTTTCAGGCTTGGGGTCGTTTTTCGGGCTTGAGGTACTTTTTCGGGCTTGTGGTCCTTTTTCGGGCTTGTGGTCCTTTTTCTGGCATGCGGTTCTTTTTCGAGCTTGGGTTCTTTTTCGGGCTAGGGTTCGTATATCGGGCTTGGGGTCCTTTTCGAGCTTGTGGTCCTCTTTCAGGCTTATAGTCTTGTTGTCCTTTTTCGGGCTTATGGTCCTTTCTGGGGCATGGGGTGCTTTTTCGGGCTTGGGGTCCTTTTTCGGGCTTGGCGTCCTTTTGTGGGCTTGTCGTCCTTTTTCTGGCTTGGGGTGATTTTTCGGGCTTGAAGCCATTTTTCGAACTTGGGGTGCTTTTTCAGGCTTGGGGTGCTTTTTCGGGTTTGGGGTCATTTTTCGGGCTTGAGGTACCTTTTCGGGATTGGGGTCCTTTTTCGGGCTTGAGGTACCGTTTCATGATTGGGGTCCTTTTTCTGGCTTGGTCCCCTTTTGCGGGCTTTTGCTCCTTTTTCGGCCTTTGGGCATTTTTTCGGGCTTGGGGTCCTTTTTTGGGCTTGGGGTGCTTTTCAAACTTGAGGTACTTTTACAGGCTTGAGGTCCTTTTTCGGGCTTGGTGTCCGTTTTCGGGCTTGTGGTTTTTTTCGAGCTTGGGGTACTTTTTCGGGCTTGGGTTCCTTTTTCGAACTTGGGGTCCTTTTCAGGCTTGTGGTCTTTTTCGGGCTTGGGATCCTTCTTCTGGCTTGGGCCCCTTTTGCGGGCTTTTGCTCCTTTTTCGGGCTTTGGGCCTTATTTCGGGCTTGGGGTCCTTTTTCGGGCTTGGGGTCCTTTTCAAACTTGAGAAACTTTTTCAGGCTTGAGGTCCTTTTTCGGGCTTGCGGTCCTTTTTCGGGCTTGAGGTGCTTTTTCGGGCTTGGGGTCCTTTGTCAGGCTTGTGGTCTTTTTTTAGGCTTGTTGTCCCTTTTCGGGCTTCGAGTGCTTTTTCAGGCTTGGGGTCGTTTTTCGGGCTTGAGGTACTTTTTCGGGCTTGTGGTCCTTTTTCGGGCTTGGGGTCCTTTTTCTGGCATGCGGTCCTTTTTCGAGCTTGGGTTCTTTTTCGGGCTAGGGTTCGTATATCGGGCTTGGGGTCCTTTTCGAGCTTGTGGTCCTCTTTCAGGCTTATAGTCTTGTTGTCCTTTTTCGGGCTTATGGTCCTTTCTGGGGCATGGGGTGCTTTTTCGGGCTTTGGGTCTTTTTCGAATTTGGGGTCCTTTTTCGGGCTTGGGGTCCTTTTTCGGGCTTGGCGTCCTTTTGTGGGCTTGTCGTCCTTTTTCTGGCTTGGGGTGATTTTTCGGGCTTGGGGTCCTTTTTCGAACTTGGGGTGCTTTTTCAGGCTTGGGGTGCTTTTTCGGGTTTGGGGTCCTTTTTCGGTCTTGAGGTACCTTTTCGGTATTGGGGTCCTTTTTCAGGCTTGAGGTACCTTTTCGGAATTGGGACCCTTTTCCGGGCTTGGGGTCCTTTTTCTGGCTTGGGTCACTTTTTCGGGCTTTGGGGATTTTTTGCAGCCATGTTTGCACAAAGTTAGTCTCAAATGAAAGGTGCAACCTTTCCATCGCTGCTATTGAATTTTTTATTGATTGGACTTCCGGTTCCGGAGCTACGAGTTGAAGAGTGCAATCACACAGCAAATTCCCATACAAACTGAAATAAAAAAATTTCAAAATCAAATTTGTATTTTTGATGCCAAATGACTTTAAAATGCATGAAACATTGAGATTTGATGTAAACTCGAAAAAAATAATGTTTGACAAAAATTGACTTTTTTGGACTTTGGTACATTTTTGCCTTTCTCATATAGAAAGGTTATGCAATCACTCTAAAAATCGTCAATCATACCGGCACGGAGCGAGTATGCAGTGAGGAGTTGCTACTTTAAAATTAAAACTAGTTTAAAATTTCTTAACAAGTTGAAAATTTTCGGCAGGACCCGGACCTCCCGGATCTTTCTCCATGATCCACCACTGGTTTCAAGCGATGTTTCAATATCACATAGTATCCAAGATCGTGGCTATCGATCCCTTGTATGTATGTGCAAATCGTACTGAACATGTAATATTCCTTTCCACCATTGTATCGAACATAACCAGCCATAGAATCGTAGCTAGGACAAATGAGAAAAGCACAATTGCCCCACTAGGTGGATTAAAACAGGTTTTTATTTTGGGAATGCGTCGAGTTGAGACGAAAATGTAATATGAATAATAACGAGGATAACACTATCCGAATGTAGAGAGTAATTTATGAAAAATGACGATTTCCATTCGACTCTAGCAGGTCCTGATAGATTTTGATGAGCATTCGTTTTTTTGTTGTATGACCAATTATATGTATAGGTCAAATGTTCAAAAATAGTAATTTAAGGTCAAGATAGCATCATTTTAAAACTGCCAATTTCGGAGGTTTAGTATCTTCGATGAGTTTTACAAACGTTAAACAAAGCATCATCTGATAAAATTATTTTGACGGTATATCGTTCAAGAAGTATTTATGGTGAATTTTCTCAGGTTAATATTCAAGACTACAATAAAGTCTCAAAAAATTCGCTAAAGACACGAACTCTGTTACTATTTTCTGAAAAATTAGATCTGCATAATTTTAAAACTTTAAAAATTACGGTTTCGGAATTATGCCGTTAGGATTAGATCGATTTTCACCAAACCGAATTTCTGGCTACGCCGCTGACTTCAAGTAAGTAGAAACAAAGTCGTTCAACAGTCGTTCACAAAAAACTTCTTCGAATGCTGAATATCTATTATCATACATTGAAACCCCGATTTTATCAGCCAAATATGAACATATGTTTGATGGGCTCTATCAGACGAACAAGACTGAATTCGAGTAAATCCTTTCTTGAGCATGTTTTCCTTATCATGAAGATGGAAATATGCAAAAATAAAAAGTTCATCATAATCAGAAATAGTTATCAGACTACATCAAGGGACGGGAAGAATATTTTAACAGCTTCAGTTTATTATAAATAAAAAAAATTGCCTGATTTAGTCAATGTCACCATTTTGTTAGGCTGACACACCATTCACCATGAGACTGATAAAAATGGGTCTTTATTGTATGTATTATTCACTGTGATTAACATTAATAGGTACATTTCATTTTTGGGGATTTTTATTGCATCGATCTACAACAATTTTTAGGTGGTTTTCAAGGGGTTATTTTATAGATTTCTTCCAAAATTTGGTGAACCTATTCCAATTCGTATACCAATAAATTGGTATACTTAAGGGTTTATATGTTGCAGATAGAGAAAATACTGAAATTTTCAGCTTTTTCCTACACAATATTACGAAAGTTTATTAAACAATTTTTCCTAATAAGTGTGTGAAAATTATAAACTATTTGAAATTTTTCAATAGTTTTATTTTTTATTTAACCGTGATTTTTTAATAAATAGTGACCATCACTTCACAACGTAGCCTATTTTTCATGGCTTGCGGTGAGTACGATCTCTCGAATAGCTGAACTGAAAATTACGGAATAGAAATTAATTTTTAGTATTCTTTACAGATTTAATTCGCCGCGCAGATAGCTCTGAATTAGACCCGCTGGTGCCCTAAGACGATTTCGCTAGATTTTCAGAGCACTGTGCACCCAGTGCATTAACGCAAGTGACGGAAGGTTATCGAAAAGTTTCGTGGAAATGAAAATTCCAGTAATGATGATGATTTTCCCAAACGGTTCGTTTTCGAGAGGTTTTCATTTGTTCTTTGGCATTAGGATTAGCGATAATAATTCAAATCAAAGATACTACTGGGAAGTCACCTTTAGAAAACGTCGATGTCGAAGTAAAATTTGGAACTATGCACGCGTGTACTTCAGAGATAGCGTGATATCAGGAGCTGCGATTTCATTTCTACGATTTTTTGTGAAAAGGGCGATACTTACAAATGTAAACATAAGGCTTTTTTCATACATGCGAATGAGGGCTTTGAAACGCAACAAATTAATCTAAAAACTTTGGTTCTACGATATTACTTTCTTAAACTACAGCAAAAAATACAACGGACGAAACTGTATTTTTGTTTGTTTATTTGAAGTTTCACCATCCGCGCTCCATGCAAACAAACAGAGCGATACTTTTTTTGCTAGCAGTTTAGTGGTGAAATTTTTTTTCGTATTTTTTTAGGATTATTAGCTGTAAATAGTAACAATGATCGCTATTGAAAAAACACGGACGAAATCGGTGGTGTAAAACAGTAATTATTGTAAAAAAAACGCAATGGCGATACTTCAATGCTGATAGGTGGGACCGAAAAAGTAAACAATCAAATTTTAATTTAATAATTTCAAATACTTTATCCAGTTTTGGGTTTCGATCACTGAATCATGCAGTCTAGGATGTAAAAACGCTTTTAATCCACCTAACAGTGTGATGAGACATTTCTTATAACTCTTATCACTCTCTTCGGATATTATATCGTTTGAGAACATTTAGAACTAGAATTAGAATTTAGAATATCTAAATTCCTCAATCAATGCATTGTGGTGGGAAAACTGAATTTTCCTAAAGGGGTTATGCACCCAATACAAAAATCTCTTGCAATAATTGCAAGCGTCAATAACTTGCAAATAATGCTAGCATTGCTTGCATTTTTGCAGTGAAAGCCGCTGGCAATTATTGCAAGCATATAAAATCACCTCATCTCTCGCTATACGTACATACGTTTCTTTAACACACTGTCAAAGGATTACCACCACATTCACGTGTCTATGCTGGGTGTTAAAGAATCGCACAACGAGTTTTTATTTTTCGTCTACTTTTTATTCATTCCTCACCAACATCATCAAACGCAGTTTTGTGGGTTATTCATTAGTCATTACACACAAAGACAGTATCAAAATGCGGATGTGCTGATTGGACATAGAGTAGTGGCTGTAGTCAATGCTACGATGCGCAAGGTCGTGAGTTTTTGAGTCTCTGGGTGTGCGTTCTTTACTTTTTTCATTAATCGTGAAATCATCCAAGTGTTTATATACGACTTTTATCCACTTATAACTAACTGATAGCATGGTTGGATGGATTAAGTATTGGTTAGTAAATCTGCTCGTGCGGGGCTCAGTTTTCAAAGCCAGCAGTCTTTTTTATCGTTAGCATTGGTCACCAGTACATATACATCGCTAATACATAGGCGAAATTCGATTTTTCTGTTCCTTACATTTCATGCGAGGAAGCTTCTTGCAATTTTTGCACATTACCAGAACGCTTGCAATTTTCGCTTGTATTTATTGCATTAATGTAAGCGATTCTTACCGGGTACGTTTTGGGTGTGTATATTGTACTGAGCCAAAAAATCGAATTTTTTTTTTGAATCGAAATGAAGTTTATACTTTACTCAAATTTCCAACGCGACTGAGACCAAAAAATCAACGCTTTTTCTGGAAAAAAAGCAATACTAGCAGTGACACCATTCAAAGAAAATCAACAGTGAATATTTCCAGACTTGGTTTTATTTCCTATTTAAGAATTATTGTGTTTTTTACATCCTAGATTGCATGATTCAGTGATCGAAACCCAAAACTTCATGAAGTATTTCAAATCATTAAATTAAAATTTGTGTTTGCTATTGAAATTGACAAAATGATAGTATCGCCCCTTTGACGATTGTTTACTTTTT
This sequence comes from Topomyia yanbarensis, assembly GCF_030247195.1. Taxonomy (NCBI): domain Eukaryota; kingdom Metazoa; phylum Arthropoda; class Insecta; order Diptera; family Culicidae; genus Topomyia; species Topomyia yanbarensis. The sequence continues at coordinate 106,084,847 of NC_080670.1, read as the reverse complement.
CGATCCCCTATCATCATTGAAGTATCGCCCTTACGTTTTTTTACAATACCAATTTTACAATTGGTGGGGGTTTGGTGAAAATCGATCTTACTGTTCAAACATACTTCCGAAACCGTAATTTTTGAAGTTTTAAAATTATGCAGAATTAATTTTTCAGAAAATAGTAACAGAGTTCGTGTTTTTAGCGAATTTGTTGAGACTTTATTGTAGTCATGAATATTAACCTGAGAAAATTCACCATAAATACTTCTTGGACGATGTACTGCCAAAATTATTTTATCAAATGATGCGCTGTTTAACGTTTGTAAAACTCATCGAAGATACTAAACCTCCGAAATTGGCGGTTTCAAAATGATGTTATCTTGACCTTAAATTACTGTTTTTGAACATTTGACCTATACATATAATTGGTCATACAACAAAAATCAAATTCTCATCAAATCGATCAGGACCTGCTAGAGTCGAATGGAAATCGTCATTTCTCATAAATTTCTCTCTACATTCGGAAAGTGTTATCCTCGATATTAATCATATTACGTTTTCGTCTCAACTCGACGCATTCCCAAAATAAAAACCTGTTTTAATCCACCTAGTGGTGCAATTGTGTTTTTCTCATGTGTCCAGACTACGATTCCATGGCTGGTTATGTTCAATACAATGGTGGAAATGAATATTACATGTTCAGTACGATTTGCACATACGTACAATGGTTCGACAGCCACGATCTTGAGATACTATGTGATACTGAAACATCGCTTGACCGCCGCTGGTTTCAAGCGATGTTTCAGTATCACATAGTAAGATCCGAAAAGTCCGGGTCCTGCCGAAAATTTTCAACTTGTTAAGAAATTTTAAACTAGTTTTAATTTTAAAGTAGCAACCACTCACTCACCTCCGGGCCGGTATGATTGACGATTTTTAGAGTGATTGCATAACCTTTCTATATGAGAAAGGCAAAAATGTACCAAAGTCCAAAAAAATCAATTTTTGTCAAAAATTATTTTTTTCGAGTTTACATCAAATCTCATGCATTATAAAGTCATTTGGCATCAAAAATACAAATTTGATTTTGAAAATTTTTCATTTCAGTTTATATGGAAATTTGCTGCGTGATTGCACTCTTCAACTCGTAACTCCGGAATCGGAAGTCCAATCAATAAAAAAAACAATTGCAGCCGATGGGAAGGTTGTACCTTTCATTTGAGACTAACTTTGTGCAAATCGATCCAGCCATCTCTGATTAACAGAGGTCAAACTTTTTTCCACATACACCCACATACATACACACACAGACATTTTCCGATCTCGACGAACTGAGTCGATTGGCATATGACACTCGGCCCTCCCGGTCGGGATTAGATTGACGAATTTTAGAGTGAATGAGAAAGGCGAAAAACTTTTTTAGCAAATGTTGAAAGTTATGCATTTTTTTTTGGTGCGCAGTTCTATCTTTCATAGACATTAAATCAATTTCAACTTCCTATTAAATAAAGACCCTTATTACAGTACATCTCTACAAAAAAGAGCTCAATTTGAAAAGAAATCTGAGGATTATGATTGATTACAGAACTCTGGAATTTTCTATTGGAATGTTTTCAGGCAGGATTTTGATATCGATGCAATTAGACAATTGTGAAATCAAGACCAATAGATCAGTTACATATCAGGACCCCATTCCGACAATTTGTCGAAAGTCCTCGTTATGTTTACAACAACAGGATATCAATGTACGGATCAGAAAATTGTTATTGTAATATTGAATTAAATCAGTCTGCATAAATAAATTTTCAACTTCAATCCAATTTTGTTTGTGGGTGTGGTGGCGAGGGGGCGTTGTATGGTGTTAAATCCTAAAACCTTCTCTTGGCAACGCCGTTGCTTGGAGTTATTTATTTCGCTTTTCATTTTCCGATATGTTTCAGATCGATCCGATGGTCATGAGTTAGAAAAATTGCAGTCAGAAGGTTCGCACAAATGAACATTTTTGCACTGATAAGTTATCAAGTTCCTTCCAGACAAGTTGGAAGTGTTCGGTGATTATTTATAGCGGTTGTAGATAGTAAATTGAAATACAAAATTCGTTTTATCGAAATAATGTTTGGCTTATTTCAATGGATTATTACTATATTGAACAATAAATAGGCGACAAAGAGTAATCCACAAACAACAAGCCATAACTTTTAAAGTATTCAAAATAAATATTTGAAGTCTTCAGTAAAGTTATTCGCAAAAGTAAGAGCTACAAATTTGCTGAAGGCATCATTTCGATATGATCACTTCCAAGAAAATTTGTGAAAATATCTCACTCATAGGGGTATTAATCAGCAAAAGCACAATACCAAAAGAAAGGGCATATTACCTCCATTAAATTCACCGAAGATACTATTGACCTAAAATAAGCCGTTTTGGCGTTAAAAATAGATTACATGTTTTTGGTCATATTTCTGGCAATGGGAAATGATAAAAATCTTTCGTCCGCATTTAATGTTAAATATCTCTTTTGATAATAGTCCGATTTCAACAATCTATAGCTTGTTTGAAAGGTATTCGTTACAGCTGTCTAAAAACATATAAATTGTTAATCTATACTGTCAATTTCGGCAGATAATTCAAAAAAACTGCAAAAAACGCCATTTTTACGCATTCAAACATTCATATCTTGGAAACTAAACATCAGAATCAAAAACAAATGAATAGCGTTCATACTGTTTTTTAGTTCTTTCATTTAAAATTGGTTTGGAAAAGATCGGTTCAGCCATTGCTGAGAAACACGAATGAGAATTTGTCCGTTACATACACACACACACAGACACACACACACACACACACACACACACACACACACACACACACACAGAGACATTGTCCCAAATCGTCGAGCTGAGTCGATTGGTATATAAGACTCGGCCCTCCGGGCCTCGGAAAAAATCTTGAAAGTTTGAGCGAATTCTATACATTTCTTTTATAAGAAATGTAAAAACACAATAGTTCTTAAATATGAAATAAAACCAAGTCTGGAAATATTCACTGTTGATTTTCTTTGAATAGTATCACTGCTAGTATCGCCCTTTTTAAGAAAAAGCGTTGATTTCTTAGTTCTCAGTCGCGTTGGAAATTTGAGTAAAGTGTAAATTTCAAATCAATTCCAAAAAAAAAAATCGATTTTTTTGACTCAGTACAATATATAACCCCTTTGGTTTGAGATTTCTAGCACTGATGTTGTCCTATGCTGATTTAAGCGATTCTCTGAGTCCTGCCACTATCCCATGTAGTATGTGTTATCAAAAACATCGCGAAGCATCAAGTTCTAAATGTTCTCAAACGATAGAATATCCGAAGAGAGTGACAAGAGTTATAAGAAATGTCTCATCACACTGTTAGGTGGATTAAAAGCGTTTTTACATTTCTTACAAAAGAAATGTATAGGATTCGCTCAAACTTTGAAAACTTTTTCCGAGGCCCGGAGAGCCGAGTCGCATATACCAATCGACTTAGCTTGACAAATTGAGACAATGTCTGTATGTGTGTGTGTATGTTTGTATGTACAAAATGTCATGTAATTATCTCAGCAATGGCTGAACCGATCTTAATGAAATTAGTTTCAAATGAAAGGCCTAACATTGCCATTCGACACTGTTATTTTTGATTTTCGATATGTTGTTTACTTTCTGAGATACGGGCTATTTTGTCAAAACACAGTAGGTTTTTTGCAAATAACTTTCAAATGATACAATATTGTCCCACAAACTGCTTGTAAAAATACCTTTCCAACAAGCTATAGATTGTCTAAATCCGTACACGAGCGGCGGAGATATTAAACATTTTGTATTTTTAGTCTTCGCTTACTAATTTCCACTAATTAAAAATGAGATTGTTTCATACAGAGTATTGCTTTACTGGTGTTTTAGGGGCAAAACTAAACCGATTTTGAATATCGGGGTATGAAAACACATCTACGTGATTCAAGGAATTCGATGTTGAGAACATTTTGTGAATTACCTTTATAATAAATTAACTATTTCTCAAAAATCAATATATAAGTTCACTTCAAAGACAAAATAATGTGTTGATAAAGAAACAGTGAGTTCTAGTATGTATTCCTTGGATTGGGCATTGCGTTCTATCATGAGGTAAATGTTAGATGGTATATCAATACACAGATCAACAAGTAATTCACCTAGTAGTGAGATAAAAGATTTCTAATATAATTATACTTGTGGCGTCACCGAAAGCAACTGTATGTTTGAAGCCCAAAAATCTAGCGAAAATTTAGCTCTTTTGCAAGATTTAGGTTATACTGGTTATGACGCCAAAATTACTACTTACATTATTTATGATAAGAATGTAAGAATCAATATATCATAATAATATACATATAAAAATAATGTCACTGCATTAACTCATTATATCCTAGCGTATGAAATTTCATGCACAGAACTATCCATCGTTTAACGCGTATTTACTGCAGAATTTTGGCATCTAACTGCTTTATTATTGCACTAATGGGATCATTACACCTCATATTTCATTGTGAAACAAGACAACTGCCATTTTTTATAATTTTGTTTACATTTTCGAACCGTGTATAGTTGGGGCAAATGGCGGCTGAAAAGTAAGCAATACATTTAATTTAGTTTTATTGTTGGAATTCGTGCTAATAATTCCATTATGTGACAAAACGTTCCTACAGGTGTAAAAGAAGTGTTGTTTATCAGAAAATCCGAAGAAATATGTCAAACAACTTAAAATTTGTTGTTTTTATTTAAGCGTACGAAATTTTTTGCACGAGATATTTTCATTCAAAAAACCATTTTAAGCGGTGATTTTATTTGTCCCATAATCTTTAATACATTTTTTGGCGGAATTGAAGATATCACAGCATTTGGCTCACTTTTTGAAACCCTTGGGTTATAATGGGTTAACCATCATTTGCTATTCCTCACACACCCCCCACCCCATCTTTCTCTCTTTCTCTCGTTCTCTCTTTCTCTCTCTGTCTCTCTTCTATTGCATCTATCTAATAAGATCTTTTGCCAATCTGAAATATTTATTAATTGTAATTGCGAAGGTTTGAGAAAACAAAACTATTTTTTGTCTGCTGCTACATCAACTCAACTTTAATTCAATTGTATTCAAAGCCTGTATCTACACTATAATTAAGGAAATAAATGGCTATATCAGAAAAATATTTGGCCTAACTGGGAAATATGAAAGTTTGACGATGAAAAAAGAGACATTCCACGTGCGATATTTAAACTATTCGTATCTCTACTGAATTTTGAATGAAATATATGTTCAAAGACTGAAAGCTGAAGCCATCAGGATTCGAATTGCCATCAACGTTTCGAAGACAAAATACATGATAGGAAGAGGTTCTAGAGACGACAATGCGAAACTCCCACCCGAGCTCGGATTAACGGTGACGAAATCGAGATGGTCATGTATTTGGGCTCACTGGTAACCAACGACAATGATAACAGCAGAGAAATTCAGAGACGGATCTTAGCGGGAAATCGTGCCTACTTTGGACTCAAGAGGACACTCCGGTCGAACAAAATTCGCCGCCGCACGAAGTTGATTATCTTCAAGACGCTGATTAGATCGGTGGTCCTCTACGGCCACGAGACCTGGACTATGCTCGTGGAGGACCAACGCGTCTTTGGAGTCTTCGAACGAAAGGTGTTGCGTACCATCTATGGTGGCGTGCAGATGGAAGACGGAACGTTGCGCAGGCGAATGAACCATGAGTTGTATCAGCTGCACATTCGTTGGATTGGTACGAACTTTCATGAAAAATAACGGATCAAAGACCAAAAATATCCACAAATTAGATCCAGGAAAAGAAGTTTCCCAAAGTACCCACTCTCGATGGGGGATGCAACTACAATGTGTCTTCTAACTTATCGTCGTCCATATTTGGATATTCTGAGTAGTTTGAACCATTTCTTTTTCACAGTATTGGTATGTATAGGACTTATTTATCCATATTTCCTACACGAGAATTCCGAACGAAACAATACAAATACGGCTTTTATGCAATCGACATAGCCTAGACATTTCACACTATTTGCTTCAATGCAAATAAAAACTTTGAAATATCTACCTGTCTCATTCACGAATCGCATTCTCCCTGTCGTTGTCTGTTTAAGGGGCTTGAAAGCACATGTGACCTTGTCTCATTTTACTTTATTCAATTGCGCGTTAAAATACTGGACCAGTAAATTCTATTCTGTACATAAACCTTTTTTTCGGGAATATGTGACTAAAAAGTAATCTTCGAATTCGTCAAGTAAAGAAGCATGAAAACAAAAAGAATAAAATTAAAAAAAGATGGAAGCCCTAGAAAGTCTATTGCATATTTATTAGCCTTTTCTCAGAAGATGGGATTTTCAAAAATATTTCAAAACTTTCTGATGCAATGGTTCTCAAATTCGTACAATCCGGTTTATTCATTTTCTTTATTCAAAAATGTTTTTGGCTTCAAATACATGACCATTTCATTTTAATTAATTATTTCATTCCGCATCTTTTTATTCGTTTTGTTCATCTGCGTTCAATTCACTTATTTTATTCGTTTCATTAATTGGATTCACTCTGATAAGTTTATTCCTTTTGTGCATTTTACTCATATCATTCATTATTTTCATTGTATGCATTTAATTCATTTTATCCAGTTTATTCATTTTGTTCAGTTTCTTCATTTTAATAATCCGACTACTTTTTCAGTTTTAATCATTTCATCCAAATAATTTATTTGATTCAATTTATTTCTTTATATTTATAATCTTTCATTCATTCATTTAATTAATTTGATTAATTTGATTTATGTGATTCATGTGATTTATGTGATTCATTTGATTCATTTAATTCATTTGTTTCATTTGATTCATTTGATTCATTTGATTCGTGTGATTCATTAGATTCATTTGATTCATTTGATTCATTTGATTCATTTGATTCATTTGATTCATTTGATTCATTTGATTCATTTGATTCATTTGAATCATTTGAATCATTTGATTCATTTGATTCATTTGGTTCATTTGATTCATTTGATTCATTTGATTCTTTGATTCATTTGATTCATTTGATTCATTGATTCATTGATTCATTTGATTCATTTGATTCATTTGATTCATTTGATTCATTTTATTCGTTTGATTCATTTGATTCATTTGATTCATTGATCCATTTGATTCATTTGATTCATTTGATTCATTTGATTCATTTGATTTATTTGATTCATTTGATTCAATTGATTCATTTAATTCATTTGTTTCATTTGTTTCATTTGATTCATTTGATTCATTTGATTCATTTGATTCATTTGATTCATTTGATTCATTTGATTCATTTGATTCATTTGATTCATTTGATTCATTTGATTCATTTGATTCATTTGATTCATTTGATTCATTTGATTCATTTGATTCATTTGATTCATTTGATTCATTTGATTCATTTGATTCATTTGATTCATTTGATTCATTTGATTCATTTGATTCATTTGATTCATTTGATTCATTTGATTCATTTGATTCATTTGATTCATTTGATTCATTTGATTCATTTGATTCATTTGATTCATTTGATTCATTTGATTCATTTGATTCATTTGATTCATTTGATTCATTTGATTCATTTGATTCATTTGATTCATTTGATTCATTTGATTCATTTGATTCATTTGATTCATTTGATTCATTTGATTCATTTGATTCATTTGATTCATTTGATTCATTTGATTCATTTGATTCATTTGATTCATTTGATTCATTTGATTCATTTGATTCATTTGATTCATTTGATTCATTTGATTCATTTGATTCATTTGATTCATTTGATTCATTTGATTCATTTGATTCATTTGATTCATTTGATTCATTTGATTCATTTGATTCATTTGATTCATTTGATTCATTTGATTCATTTGATTCATTTGATTCATTTGATTCATTTGATTCATTTGATTCATTTGATTCATTTGATTCATTTGATTGATTTGATTCATTTGATTCATTTGATTCATTTGATTCATTTGATTCATTTGATTCATTTGATTCATTTGATTCATTTGATTCATTTGATTCATTTGATTCATTTGATTCATTTGATTCATTTGATTCATTTGATTCATTTGATTCATTTGATTCATTTGATTCATTTGATTCATTTGATGCATTTGATTCATTTGATTCATTTGATTCATTTGATTCATTTGATTCATTTGATTCATTTGATTCATTTGATTCATTTGATTCATTTGATTCATTTGATTCATTTGATTCATTTGATTCATTTGATTCATTTGATTCATTTGATTCATTTGATTCATTTGATTCATTTGATTCATTTGATTCATTTGATTCATTTGATTCATTTGATTCATTTGATTCATTTGATTCATTTGATTCATTTGATTCATTTGATTCATTTGATTCATTTGATTCATTTGATTCATTTGATTCATTTGATTCATTTGATTCATTTGATTCATTTGATTCATTTGATTCATTTGATTCATTTGTTTCATTTGATTCATTTGATTCATTTGATTCATTTGATTCATTTGATTCATTTGATTCATTTGATTCATTTGATTCATTTGATTCATTTGATTCATTTGATTCATTTGATTCATTTGATTCTTTTGATTCTTTTGATTCATTTGATTCATTTGATTCATTTGATTCATTTGATTCATTTGATTCATTTGATTCATTTGATTCATTTGATTCATTTGATTCATTTGATTCATTTGATTCATTTGATTCATTTGATTCATTTGATTCATTTGATTCATTTGATTCATTTGATTCATTTGATTCATTTGATTCATTTGATTCATTTGATTCATTTGATTCATTTGATTCATTTGATTCATTTGATTCATTTGATTCATTTGATTCATTTGATTCATTTGATTCATTTGATTCATTTGATTCATTTGATTTATTTGATTCATTTGATTCATTTGATTCATTTGATTCATTTGATTCATTTGATTCATTTGATTCATTTGATTCATTTGATTCATTTGATTCATTTGATTCATTTGATTCATTTGATTCATTTGATTCATTTGATTCATTTGATTCATTTGATTCATTTGATTCATTTGATTCATTTGATTCATTTGATTCATTTGATTCATTTGATTCATTTGATTCATTTGATTCATTTGATCATTTGATTCATTTGATTCGTTTGATTCGTTTGATTCATTTGATTCATTTGATTCATTTGATTCATTTGATTCATTTGATTCATTTGATTCATTTGATTCATTTGATTCATTTGATTCATTTGATTCATTTGATTCATTTGATTCATTTGATTCATTTGATTCATTTGATTCATTTGATTCATTTGATTCATTTGATTCATTTGATTCATTTGATTCATTTGATTCATTTGATTCATTTGATTCATTTGATTCATTTGATTCATTTAATTCATTTGATTCATTTGATTCATTTGATTCATTTGATTCATTTGATTCATTTGATTCATTTGATTCATTTGATTCATTTGATTCATTTGATTCATTTGATTCATTTGATTAATTTGATTAATTTGATTCATTTGATTCATTTGATTCATTTGATTCATTTGATTCATTTGATTCATTTGATTCATTTGATTCATTTGATTCATTTGATTCATTTGATTCATTTGATTCATTTGATTCATTTGATTCATTTGATTCATTTGATTCATTTGATTCATTTGATTCATTTGATTCATTTGATTCATTTGATTCATTTGATTCATTTGATTCATTTGATTCATTTGATTCATTTGACTCATTTGATTCATTTGATTTATTTGATTCATTTGATTCATTTGATTCATTTGATTCATTTGATTCATTTGATTCATTTGATTCATTTGATTCATTTGATTCATTTGATTCATTTGATTCATTTGATTCATTTGATTCATTTGATTCATTTGATTCATTTAATTCATTTGATTCATTTGATTCATTTGATTCATTTGATTCATTTGATTCATTTGATTCATTTGATTCATTTGATTCATTTGATTCATTTGATTCATTTGATTCATTTGAATCATTTGATTCATTTGAATCATTTGATTCATTTGATTCATTTGATTCATTTGATTCATTTGATTCATTTGATTCATTTGATTCAATTGATTCATTTGATTCATTTGATTCATTTGATTCATTTGATTCATTTGATTCATTTGATTCATTTGATTCATTTGATTCAGTTGATTCGTTTGATTTATTTGATTTATTTGATTCATTTGATTCATTTGATTCATTTGATTCAGTTTATTCATATCTTTAATTTTATGCATTTCATGTTTAATTTTATGCACTTCATGTTCAGTCATTCGTTGATAAAGAAACAATGAGTTCTAGTATGTATTCCTTGGATTGGGCATTGCGTTCTATCATGAGGTAAATGTTTGATGGTATATCAATACACAGATCAACAAGTAATTCACCTAGTAGTGAGATAAAAGATTTCTAATATAATTATACTTGTGGCGTCACCGAAAGCAACTGTATGTTTGAAGCCCAAAAATCTAGCGAAAATTTAGCTCTTTTGCAAGATTTAGGTTATACTGGTTATGACGCAAAAATTACTACTTACATTATTTATGATAAGAATGTAAGAATCAATATATCATAATAATATACATATAAAAATAATGTCACTGCATTAACCCATTATATCCTAACGTATGAAATTTCATACGCAGAACTATCCATCGTTTAACGCGTATTTACTGCAGAATTTTGGCATCTAACTGCTTTATTATTGCACTAATGGGATCATTACACCTCATATTTCATTGTGAAACAAGAGAACTGCCATTTTTTATAATTTTGTTTACATTTTCGAACCGTGTATAGTTGGGGCAAATGGCGGCTGAAAAGTAAGCAATACATTTAATTGAGTTTTATTGTTGGAATTCGTGCTAATAATTCCATTATGTGACAAAACGTTCCTACAGGTGTAAAAGAAGTGTTGTTTATCAGAAAATCCGAAGAAATATGTCAAACAACTTAAAATTTGTTGTTTTTATTTAAGCGTACGAAATTTTTTGCACGAGATATTTTCATTCAAAAAACCATTTTAAGCGGTGATTTTATTTGTCCCATAATCTTTAATACATTTTTTGGCGGAATTGAAGATATCACAGCATTTGGCTCACTTTTTGAAACCCTTGGGTTATAATGGGTTAACCATCATTTCCTATTCCTCACACACCCCCCACCCCATCTTTCTCTCTTTCTCTCGTTCTCTCTTTCTCTCTCTGTCTCTCTTCTATTGCATCTATCTAATAAGATCTTTTGCCAATCTGAAATATTTATTAATTGTAATTGCGAAGGTTTGAGAAAACAAAACTATTTTTTGTCTGCTGCTACATCAACTCAACTTTAATTCAATTGTATTCAAAGCCTGTATCTACACTATAATTAAGGAAATTCATGGCTATATCAGAAAAATATTTGGCCTAACTGGGAAATATGAAAGTTTGACGATGAAAAAAGAGACATTCCACGTGCGATATTTAAACTATTCGTATCTCTACTGAATTTTGAATGAAATATATGTTCAAAGACTGAAAGCTGAAGCCAGCAGGATTGGAATTGCCATCAACGTTTCGAAGACAAAATACATGATAGGAAGAGGTTCTAGAGACGACAATGTGAACCTCCCACCCGAGCTCGGATTAACGGTGACGAAATCGAGATGGTCGACGAATTCATGTATTTGGGCTCACTGGTAACCGACGACAATGATAACAGCAGAGAAATTGAGAGACGGATCTTAGCGGGAAATCGTGCCTACTTTGGACTCAAGAGGACACTCCGGTCGAACAAAATTCGCCGCCGCACGAAGTTGATCATCTTCAAGACGCTGATTAGATCGGTGGTCCTCTACGGCCACGAGACCTGGACTATGCTCGTGGAGGACCAACGCGTCTTTGGAGTTTTCGAACGAAAGGTGTTGCGTACCATCTATGGTGGCGTGCAGATGGAAGACGGAACGTTGCGCAGGCGAATGAACCATGAGTTGTATCAGCTGCACATTCGTTGGATTGGTACGAACTTTCATGAAAAATAACGGATCAAAGACCAAAAATATCCACAAATTAGATCCAGGAAAAGAAGTTTCCCAAAGTACCCACTCTCGATTCATTTGATTCATTTGTTTCATTTGATTCATTTGATTCATTTGATTCATTTGATTCATTTGATTCATTTGATTCATTTGATTCATTTGATTCATTTGATTCATTTGATTCATTTGATTCATTTGATTCATTTGATTCATTTGATTCATTTGATTCATTTGATTCATTTGATTCATTTGATTCATTTGATTCATTTGATTCATTTGATTCATTTGATTCATTTGATTCATTTGATTCATTTGATTCATTTGATTAATTTGATTCATTTGATTCATTTGATTCATTTGATTCATTTGATTCATTTGATTCATTTGATTCATTTGATTCATTTGATTCATTTGATTCATTTGATTCATTTGATTCATTTGATTCATTTGATTCATTTGATTCATTTGATTCATTTGATTCATTTGATTCATTTGATTCATTTGATTCATTTGATTCATTTGATTCATTTGATTCATTTGATTCATTTGATTCATTTGATTCATTTGATTCATTTGATTCATTTGATTCATTTGATTCATTTGATTCATTTGATACATTTGATTCATTTGATTCATTTGATTCATTTGATTCATTTGATTCATTTGATTCATTTGATTCATTTGATTCATTTGATTCATTTGATTCATTTGATTCATTTGATTCATTTGATTCATTTGATTCATTTGATTCATTTGATTCATTTGATTCATTTGATTCATTTGATTCATTTGATTCATTTGATTCATTTGATTCATTTGATTCATTTGATTCATTTGATTCATTTGATTCATTTGATTCATTTGATTCATTTGATTCATTTGATTCATTTGATTCATTTGATTCATTTGATTCATTTGATTCATTTGATTCATTTGATTCATTTGATTCATTTGATTCATTTGATTCATTTGATTCATTTGATTCATTTGATTCATTTGATTCATTTGATTCATTTGATTCATTTGATTCATTTGATTCATTTGATTCATTTGATTCATTTGATTCATTTGATTCATTTGATTCATTTGATTCATTTAATTCATTTGATTCATTTGATTCATTTGATTCATTTGATTCATTTGATTCATTTGATTCATTTGATTCATTTGATTCATTTGATTCATTTGATTCATTTAATTCATTTAATTCATTTAATTCATTTGATTCATTTGATTCATTTGATTCATTTGATTCATTTGATTCATTTGATTCATTTGATTCATTTGATTCATTTGATTCATTTGATTCATTTGATTCATTTGATTCATTTGATTCATTTGATTCATTTGATTCATTTGATTCATTTGATTCATTTGATTCATTTGATTCATTTGATTCATTTGATTCATTTTATTCATTTTATTCATTTTATTCATTTGATTCATTTGATTCATTTGATTCATTTGATTCATTTGATTCATTTGATTCATTTGATTCATTTGATTCATTTGATTCATTTGGTTCATTTGATTCATTTGATTCATTTGATTCATTTGATTCATTTGATTCATTTGATTCATTCGATTCATTTGATTCATTTGATTTATTTGATTCATTTGATTCATTTGATTCATTTGATTCATTTGAATCATTTGATTCATTTGATTCATTTGATTCATTTGATTCATATGATTCATTTGATTCATTTGATTCATTTGATTCATTTGATTCATTTGATTCATTTGATTCATTTGATTCATTTGATTCATTTGATTCATTTGATTCATTTGATTCATTTGATTCATTTGATTCATTTGATTCATTTGATTCATTTGATTCATTTGATTCATTTGATTCATTTGATTCATTTGATTCATTTGATTCATTTGATTCATTTGATTCATTTGATTCATTTGATTCATTTGATTCATTTGATTCATTTGATTCATTTGATTCATTTGATTCATTTGATTCATTTGATTCATTTGATTCATTTGATTCATTTGATTCATTTGATTCATTTGATTCATTTGATTCATTTGATTCATTTGATTCATTTGATTCATTTGATTCATTTGATTCATTTGATTCATTTGATTCATTTGATTCATTTGATTCATTTGATTCATTTGATTCATTTGATTCATTTGATTCATTTGATTCATTTGATTCATTTGATTCATTTGATTCATTTGATTCATTTGATTCATTTGATTCATTTGATTCATTTGATTCATTTGATTCATTTGATTCATTTGATTCATTTGATTCATTTGATTCATTTGATTCATTTGATTCATTTGATTCATTTGATTCATTTGATTCATTTGATTCATTTGATTCATTTGATTCATTTGATTCATTTGATTCATTTGATTCATTTGATTCATTTGATTCATTTGATTCATTTGATTCATTTGATTCATTTGATTCATTTGACTCATTTGATTCGTTTGATTTATTTGATTTATTTGATTCATTTGATTCATTTGATTCATTTGATTCATTTGATTCATTTGATTCATTTGATTCATTTGATTCATTTGATTCATTTGATTCATTTGATTCATTTGATTCATTTGATTCATTTGATTCATTTGATTCATTTGATTCATTTGACTCATTTGATTCGTTTGATTTATTTGATTTATTTGATGCATTTGATTCATTTGATTCATTTGATTCATTTGATTCATTTGATTCATTTGATTCATTTGATTCATTTGATTCATTTGATTCATTTGATTCATTTGATTCGTTTGATTTATTTGATTTATTTGATTCATTTGATTCATTTGATTCATTTGATTCATTTGATTCATTTGATTCAGTTTATTCATATCTTTAATTTTATGCATTTCATGTTCAGTCATTCGTTTTTTTTCATTCAATTTGTTAGTGTGATCTTAATTTTTATGTAATAACCTAATATAAATTGATTCGTGTATATTATAATATTGATTTCCATTAATTTTTCTACTCATTTTATGAATTTAAAAACGTATTGTTTCATTTTTTGCTTTACTTTTTTATTTCGGTCGTTTTGTTGATTTCTATAATTTATTCAGTTTATTCGAGATTTTATTCGTGCAAGACTAGAAATTGTTTTCATCCCACCTCTAGTTGGTGCTTAGTTCTCGTGAGTTCTGCAAACTAATCAAATAGTGAAATGTGTAAGAAATATCTCATCTCAGTGCTAGGTGGATTAAATCGGTTTTTTGTTAATAATGGTTTTACCGTGTATAGTAGGGTGGGACAAAAAATAGATTCCAGCTCCGAGCAACTTTTTGGGTACCATTTGGGTCCTAGAACATCTGTGCAAATTCTTAGCTTGATCCCTGAAACTATATTTTTGCGCCCACTGTTCAAAGTTTACATGGGAATTTATATGGGAAAATTAACTTTCACAAAATAATTCCTCCAGGAGTCGCCCATTGCTTCCTAAAAGTAAACCGCTATGTGGCTTTTGTAGGAAATTTAGCACAGAAACAAAGTCTCGAAAACTACAAAACGATCTGAAGCTTAAGAAACAAGTTATTAAGCTGAAACCAATTGATGCTCTAACGATTGATAAAATATTCATTTTTTCTAGCACCTCTTAATGTGTCTAAATCATTTTCCCATACTATTTGGCCACTTCGCAAGAGTTTTGAGGGATAAATTGCGTCTTCTTTTGTATATAAAAAGAGAAAATTAAAAGTTTTGTATATAATTCGACCATCAGCAGCAGTGATGCTATGAATAGTAAAATTTTCATCATTCTTCAGGGCATCAATCGGTTTTTGCTTAATAACTTTTTCCACAAGCATCAGATTGTTTTGCAGTCTTCTAGACTTCTTCCATGACAAATTTCCTATAAAAATCAGATATCCATTTATTTTTAGGAGGTAACGGGTGACTCTTGGAAGAATTAATTTGCAAAAGACGTTTTCCCCATACGAAATCCCATGTAAACTTTAAACCGTGGGCGCAAAAATATAGTTTCACCGATCGAACTAAAAATTTGCAGAGTTGTTCTGGGAGCTAAATGGTACCCAAAAAGTTACTCGGAGTGAAATTTTATTTTTTTCATATAACCATGTCCCACTCTAGTGTATAGTGTCACCGCCACATAGCGATTTTCTTCCGGATTCTTGAAGGGGATTTTTAGCTAGTATGCTATATATATGCTATCATGTTAGTAGGGAGACCGAGGAGGGTTGAACATTTTTTTTTGTTTTTATTAGATAAATCGACAAAAACTGGTTGATCACTGGTCATACTATTTATGTCTTCAAGTGATACGGGTTTATGAAAACAGATAATTTGGTATCCATATCGGTAGTATTTGGTATATTTTGAATTATGGTTACTTCGCTCCAAGATTCAGAAACTGATAGGAGTAAACAATTAGAACAAATGCATATTTCGTGGTTATAAATGACCTAGAACTAACAAATTAAGAATGTTGGTCACGGTTATCAATTCAGGAAAGAAGAATCTTGATTATTATTATTTATTCAAGAACGTTAATGTGATAATAACATTACCATAAGACTAGAAGTTCATCATCGAGGAGAGTTGAAACAAGGTGTCTCAACTCTCCTTGGTCGAGAAGTAAGACTTGTTCCACAATTTACAATTTATACATGGAAAGATAGAAAAAAAAACGCATACAATTCATAAATGTTAACTGTAAGACTACATAATAATGATTTTTTCTTGATAACATATCACCTAATATCCCATTTATACCAATTTGATGAATATAACTAAAACTTACTTTTGCTCGTTTTGCATTTCTTATAAAAGAAATGTATAGAATTCGCTCAAACTTTCAAGATTTTTTCCGAGGCCCGGAGGGCCGAGTCTTATATACCACTGGACTCAGCTCGACGATTTGGGACAATGTCTGTGTGTGCATGTGTCTGTGTGTGTATGTAACGGACAAATTCTCATTCGTGTTTCTCAGCAATGGCTGAACCGATCTTATCCAAACCAATTTTAAATGAAAGAACTAAAAAAAGTAAGAACGCTATTAATTTGTTTTTGATGCTGATGTTTAGTTTCCAAGATATGAATGTTTGAATGTGTAAAAATGGCGTTTTTTGCAGTTTTTTTTGAATTATCTGCCGAAATTGGAAATATAGATTAACAATTTATACGTTTTTAGACAGCTTTAACGAATATCTTTCGAACTAGCTGTAGATTGTTGAAATCGGACTATTATCAAAAGAGATATTTAACATTAAATGCGGACGAAAGATTTTTATCATTTCCCATTGCCAGAAATATGACCAAAAACATGTAATCTATTATTAACGCTAAAACGACTTATTTTAGGTCAATAGTATCTTCGGAGAATTTAATAGAGGTAATATGCCCTTTCTTTTGGTATTGTGCTTTTGCTGATTAATCCCTCTATGAGTGAGATATTTTCACAAATTTTCTTGGAAGTGATTATATCGAAATGATGCCTTCAGCAAATTTGTAGCTCTTACTTTTGCAAGTAACTTTACTGAAGACTTCAAATATCTATTTTGAATACTTTAAAAGTTATGGATTGTTGTTTGTTGATTACTCTTTGTCGCCTATTTATTGTTCAATATAGTAATAATCCATTGAAATAAGCCAATTATTTCGATAAATCGAATTTTGTATTTCATTTTTCTATCTACAACCGCTAGAAATAATCACCGAACACTTCCAAGTTGTCTGGAAGGAACTTGATAACTTATCAGTGCAAAAATGTTCATTTGTGCGAACCTTCTGACTGCAATTTTTCTAACTTATTACCATCGGATCGATCTGAAACATATCGGAAAATGAAAACCGAAATATATAACTCCAAGCAACGGCGTAACCAAGAGAAGGTTTTGGGGTTTAACACCATACAACCCCGCCCTCCCCCCCTCCACCACACCCAAAAAAAATATTGGATTGAAGTTGAAAATTTATTGATGCACACTGATTTATTTCAATATTACAATAACAATTATCTGATCCGTAGATTGATAACTTGTTGTTGTAAACATCATGAGGACTTTTGATAAATTGTCGGAATGGGGTCCTGATATGTAACTGATCTATTGGTCTTGATTTCACAGTTGTCTAATTGCATCAATATCAAATTCCTGCCTGAAAACATTCCAATAGAAAATTCCAGAGTTCTGTAATCAATCATAATCCTCATATTTATTTTCAAATTGATCTTGTTTTTGTAGAGATGTACTGTAATAAGGGTCTTTATTTAATAGGAAGCGAAGTTAAAATTAATTTAAAGTCTATGAAACATAGACATGACGATGCATAACTTTCAACATTTGCTAAAAATGTTTTTGCCTTTCTCATTCACTCTAAAATTCGTCAATCTAATCCCGACCCAGAGGGCCGAGTGTCATATGCCAATCGACTGAGTTCGTCGAGATCGGAAAATGTCTGTGTTATGTATGTGTGTATGTGGAAAAAATGTGACCTCTGTTTCTCAGAGATGGCTGGACCGATTTGCAGAAAGTTAGTCGCAAAAGAAAGGTACAACCTTCCCATCGGCTGCTATTGAATTTTTTATTGATTGGACTTCCGGTTCCGGAGTTACGAGTTGAAGAGTGCAATCACACAGCAAATTCCCATATAAACTGAAATAAAAAATTTTCAAAATCAAATTTGTATTTTTGATGCCAAATGACTTTAAAATGCATGAAACATTGAGGTGTTTGACAAAAGTTGACTTTTTTGGACTTTGGTACATTTTTGCCTTTCTCATATAGAAAGGTTGTGCAATCACTCTAAAAATCGTCAATCATACCGGCCCGGAGGAAGTATGCAGTGAGGGGTTGCTACTTTAAAATTAAAACTAGTTTAAAATTTCTTAACAAGTTGAACATTTTCGGCAGGACCCGGACCTCCCGGATCTTTCTCCATGATCCGCCGCTGGTTTCAAGCGATGTTTCAGTATCACATAGTATCTCAAGATCGTTGCAGTCGATCCATTGTATGTATGTGCAAATCGTACTGAACATGTAATATTCATTTCCACCATTGTATTGAACATAACCAGCCATGGAATCGTAGTCTGGACATATGAGAAAAGCACAATTGCACCACTAGGTGGATTAAAACAGGTTTTTATTTTGAGAATGCGTCGAGTTGAGACGGATAAGTAATACTATTAATAACGAGGATAACACTTTCTGAATGTAGAGAGAAATTTATAAAAAAAAAGACGATTTTCGTTCGATTCTAGCAGGTTCTGATCGATTTTGATAAGCATATGTTTTTTGTTGTATGACCAATTTTTTGTATAGGTCAAATGTTCAAAAACAGTAATTTAAGGTCAAGATAGCATCATTTTGAATCCGCCAATTTCGGAGGTTTAGTATCTTCGATGAGTTTTACAAACGTCAAACAGCGCATCATTTGATAAAATAATTTTGACGGTATATCGTTCAAGAAGTATTTATGGTGAATTTTCTCAGGTTAATATTCATGACTACAATAAAGTCTCAACAAATTCGCTAAAGACACGAACTCTGTTACTATTTTCTAAAAAAATAATTCTGCATAATTTTAAAACTTCAAAAATTACAGTTTCGGAACCGTTTGGACAGTATGATCGATTTTCACCAAACCCCCACCAAACCGAATTTCTGGCTACGCCGCTGACTTCAAGTAAGTAGAAACAAAGTCGTTCTACACTCGTTCACAAGAAACTTCTTCGAATGCTGAATATCTATTATAATACATTGAAACCCCGATTTTATCAGCCAAATATGAACATATGTTTGATGGGCTTTAGCAGACGAACAAGACTGAATTCGAGTAAATCCTTTCTTGCGCATGTTTTCCTTATCATGAAGATGGAAATATGCAAAAATAAAAAGTTCATCATAATCAGTAATAGTTATCAGACTACACCAAGGGACGAGAGGAATATTTTAACAGCTTCAGTTTATTATAAAGAAAAAAATTGCCCGAATTAGTCAATGTCCCCATTTTGTCAGCCTAAAATACACAATGAGACTGATAAAAATGGGTCTTTATTGTATGTATTATTCACTGTGTTTCACAGTAATTGGTACATTTCATTTTTGGGGATTTTTTATTGCATCGAAGTACAACAATTTTTAGGTAGTTTTCAAGGGGTTATTTTATAGACTTCTTCCAAAATTTGGCGAACCTATTCCAATTCGTATACCAATTAATTGGTATACTTAAGGGTTTATTTTTTGCAGATAGAGAAAATACTGAAATTTTCAGCTTTTTTCCTACACAATATTACGAAAGCTTATTAAACAATTTTTCCTAATAAGTTTGTGAAAATTATAAACTATTTGAAATTTTTTAATAGTTTTATTTTTTATTTAACCGTGATTTTTTAATAAATAGCTTCACAACGTAGTCTATTTTTCATGGCTTGCGGTGAGCACGATCTCTCGAATTGCTGAACTGAAAATTATGGAATCGAAATTAATTTTTAGTACTCTTTACAGATTTAACTCGCCGCGCAGATAGCTCTGAATTAGACCCGCTGGTGCCCTAAGACGATTGCACTAGAGCACTGTGCACCCAGTGAATTAGCGCAAGTGACGGAAGGTTATCGAAAGTGACGGAAGGTTAAAGATAGTGTGTGTGTCTGTGTGTGTATGTCTGTGTGTGTATGTATGTGCGTATGAGTCAAATAATGTCACTCATTTTTCTCAGAGATGTGTGTGTCTGTGTGTGTATGTGTGTGTATGTATGTGCGTATGTGTCAAATAATGTCACTCATTTTTCTCAGAGATGACTGGACCGATTTTCCCAAACTTAGTCTTAAATGAAAGGTGCAACCTTCCTATCGGCTGCTATTGAATTTTGGATCGATCGGAATTCTGGTTCCGGAATTACGGGTTTGAGAGTGCGGCCACACAGAAATTTCTCATGTAAATTATAGGAAAAATTAAAGATAGAATTTTTATTCAAGGTGCATGAAACGTCGAGATTTAATGCAAACTCGAAAAAAATTTGACGACGATTCACTTTTTGGGATTTTGGCACATTTTTGCCTTTCTCATGCAATCACTCTGGTTATGCAATCACTCTGAAAATCGTCAACCTAATCCCGGCCGGCCAAATTTTTTATTGACTCGCATAAGGTTTCTGGATTTTAACAAGGGCGTAGTGGATGGTTTACGAAGAGGGGTTACACCCCCCTTCTACTGTTCACTCATTTCCCTTAAAAATCTCCTAAAATCACCTCTCAGACCACCACTCCATACAACCCTCATACCCCTCCCTTTCAACCCCATCATCTTTAAACCACCACTAAATCACAAAGCATACCAATTTCAGCTGGGGAGTCGTTCTTTCATGGGACTTTCGCCCTACTCACACACCCACCCCCGCATGACAAAATGAGTTAGCAAGCAGATAACATTGATCTAATGCTGATTAGGTTAATAAAGTATGATATTTTTTTGTTTCAAGTGTTTCACCGTCGACACGTAGCTCATCAAGTTCGTGGCTGGTAAGCCATTGTGTATAAGTGCAAAGTGTACTAAGAATGTAATGGACATTTCCATAATTATGTTGAACATAAACAGCCTCCGTGCCATAGTTTAGAGAAATGAGAAAGGCACAATTGCACCACTAGGTGGATTAAAACAGATTTTTTTGCTAGCAGTTTAGAGGCGAAACTGTTATTTTCGTATTTTTTTAGGATTATCAAGCTGATACCAGCTGTAAATAGTAACAATGATCGCTATTGAACAAACACGGACGAAATCGGTGGTGTAAAACGGTAGTTATTGTAAAAAACTTAAGGGCGATACTTCAATGCTGATAGGCGGGACCGAAAAAATAAACAATCGCCAAAAGGGCGATACTATCATTTTGTCAATTTCAATAGCAAAAACAAATTTTAATTTAATAATTACAAATACTTTATGAAGTTTTGGGTTTCGATCACTGAATCAGGCAATCTAGGATGTAAAAAACACAATAGTTCTTAAATAGGAAATGAAACTAAGTCTGGAAATATTGACTGTTGATTTTCTTTGAATGGTATCACTTCTAGTATCGCTCTTTTCTAGAAAAAGCGTTGATTTCTTAGTTCTCAGTCGCGTTTGAAATTTGAGTAAAGTATAAACTTCAAATCGATTCAAAAAAAATTTCGATTTTTTTGGCTCCGTACAATATATAACCCCTTTAGGAAAATTCAGTTTTCCCACCACAATTTAGATATTTTATTTTATGGGCCATTTTTTCGCTTTCCCATTGATTTAGTTTGAGATTTCTAGTACTGATGTTGTCCTATGCTGATTTGAGCGATTCTCTGAGTCCTGCCACTATCCCATGTAGCGCGAAGCATCAAGTTCTAAATGTTCTCCAACGACATAATATCCGAAGAGAGTGATAAGTTTTAAGAAATGTCTCATCACACTGTTAGGTGGATTAAAAGCGTTTTTTGTAGTGTGTTTACCGTAAATACTCAACCACTCATTTAACGTAGTTAGCGTGTATTGGAGGATTTGAGGGCACAATATAAATAAAATAAATGCATTAGTTTTTTTTATTCATATCGTTTATTTGAAAAGGCACGTTGCGTTAGCTTAAAGGTGCCAATTTTGTTTTGTTTTACATTTTAAATTGCTTAAAACTAGGGGATTACATATTGATTTTTTTTAAAATGAAGCTAATGCGATTTTATAGCTATCTTATATATCTACACAAGGAGATAATATTATTTTCGTAAGATTAGAGGGGTCATTTAGTTTTTGTGGCAATATGGTTTAACATTTTTATCAGTGAGATTATTGGAGCAAATAATGTTTAACTAAGGGGGACAATTTGTTACGACTATCTTAAAAGTAGGAATAACTGGAGGGCATGGTTGAATTTTGTAAAGATTCGTAATTATAGTTATTTTTGTGGGTAGTAGAGTTGGGCATTTTGAACGAGATTATATAATATAATAGTTAAAAATAGAAGAGACAAGAAGAGCTAAATGCTTCGTGATGATATTGGGGGGGGGGGGGGGATAGGGGTGTTACTTCTGGGTATAATAGTCAGGGGAGGGAGGGTAGACAAAGATGGCAGGGAGAGAGAATTATTTCAGTTTCAGGCATCGTGAGATCAACGGATGGATTACAAACTCGGGTGGCCTTCATCAGGGGAATCATGTACTGGGACGCCGGGTGGTCCTCCTCAAGATGGCAGGGGTTTTTCCAGCCGATTTCGTAGTACGGCTCAGATGTGGATCGGCTACATTTCGAGTTAAGCGTGTTATGTTCGTGCCGTAGGTCCCGTGTTTGTTGGCTCATTCGATACAGATGCTTTGATACAGGTAGAAGAGGGTTCTGAGAATGATAAGGAAAATAAGAAGGGGCAGTTAGACTTGTATATTGATGGTTTTCACAAAGGTGTATATAAGGGACATATAGAGGACATCGCGGCTTGCCAGCACATCTCGAACCGGGACGTTGGTTGGTCTTCCTCGGGCCCGCAGGGTATCCATTAGCCGAGACATGGCGGAACTTTACTCGGTGCACGCCCAGACAATGTACTCGATGTCGTGATAGCCGTCGCCACAAGCGCAGATACCACTATCCACGAGCCCAATACGCCGGAGATGTGCATCCAGCGTGTAATGGTTTGCCATGAGTCGGTACATCACACGAATGAAGTTACGACCCACATCCATCCCCTTGAACCAAGGTTTCGTCGATATTTTAGGGATTATCGGCTACATTCCCAGCTCCCCACTGCTCCACGAAGTTAGCCAACTTTCGAGGGTTCTCTGATGAGTAATACTGAAAAATTCGCTGAAGCAAATTGGTCTTTCGTAAACGTCTCCTTCTAAGGCACCCACCTTAGCTAAGGAGTCTGCCTTCTCATTGCCCGGAATGGAGCAATGATAAGGGACCCATACTAAGGTAATCTGGAAAGAGTTGTCAGATAAAGCACTCAGTAGCTCCCGTATTTTCCCCAAAAAATACGAGGAGTGCTTTCCATGTTTCATTGAGCGAATAGCGTCAATGGAACTGAGGCTATCCGAAACGATGAAGTAATGGCCTGCGGGTAATGTTTCAATGACTCCAAGGATATACTGAATGGCAGCTAGTTCTGCGGCGTAAACTGAAGCAGGGTCACTGAGTTTGTAGGAGGCGGTGAGCTTTTGATTGAAAATACCGAAGCCAGTGGACCCGTCAGTATAAAACATCTTAGAACAGTCGACTTCTCGGAATTTATTATAAAAAATGTTTGGAACCACTTGTGGGCGTATGTGGTCCGGAATTCCACTAATCTCGTCTTTCATGGATGTGTCGAAGAAAACAGTAGATTCAGAAGTATTTATGAAATGCACACGGTTGGGATTGTAAGAAGAAGGGTTAATATTCTGCACCATGTAGTCAAAGTACAGGGACATGAAATGGGTCTGAGAATTGAGCTCAACAAGCCTTTCGAAATTTTCAATCACGACCGGATTCAAGATATCGCATCGAATGAGCAATCGATATGAGAGTTCCCAAAATCGATTTTTCAACGGGAGAACGCCCGACAGCACTTCGAGACTCATCGTATGGGTCGACTGCATGCATCCTAAGGCGATATGCAAACAACGATACTGAATTCTTTCGAGTTTGATGAAATGTATGTTCGCGGCGGAGCGAAAGCAGAAGCATCCGTATTCCATTATCGACAGTATCGTTGTTTGATACAACCTAATTAGGTCTCCTGGGTGGGCACCCCACCATGTTCCGGTTATTGTACGAAGAAAGTTGATCCTTTGCTGGAATTTCTGTTTCAGATACCGAATATGGTATCTCCAAGTACCTTTCGAGTCGAACCAGACCCCTAGATATTTTACTGTGAAGACCTGAGCGGTAGTTTGACCCATTAATAGAAGCTGTAGTTGTGCTGGTTCACGCTTCCTTGAAAATACAACTAGCTCAGTTTTCTCCGTGGAGAATTCGATACCCAGCTTTATAGCCCAAGCAGACAAATTGTCCAAGGTATTCTGTAATGGTCCTTGTAGATCGACAGCTTTGGGTCCCGTAACAGACACCACGCCATCGTCTGCAAGTTGCCTTAACGTGCAGGAATTGTCAAGACATTCATCAATGTCGTTGACGTAGAAATTGTATAACAGGGGGCTTAGACATGAGCCCTGGGGAAGTCACCATGCGAAAAATGCATGTGCTTTTCCGACAACAAGTTTAGTAAAAAGTTGTTTAAAGTCGCTGAAAGACCATGCTGGTGCAGCTTCTCTGAAAGAATGTTGATCGAAACTGAATCAAAAGCCCCCTTAATATCTAGGAACACTGATGCCATCTGCTCTTTGCTAGCATAGGCCATTTGAATTTCAGTTGAGAGCAACGCAAGACTATCGTTCGTCCCTTTACCTTTGCGAAAGCCAAATTGTGTATCTGACAGTAAGCCATTTGCTTCGACCCAATTGTCGAGGCGGGATAGGATCATTTTCTCGAACAACTTCCGGATACAGGATAGCATTGCGATCGGACGGCACGAATTGTGGTCGGAGGCTGGTTTTCCTGGTTTTTGGATGGCGATGATCTTCACTTGTCTCCAATCGAGTGGGACAATGTTAGCCTCGAGAAACTTATTAAATAAGTTCAACAAGCGTCTCTTGGCAGAGTCAGGCAGATTCTTCAACAAGTTGAATTTGATTCTGTCTGGCCCCGGAGCTATATTATTACACGACAAGAGGGCAAGTGAGAACTCCACCATCGAAAAAGGTGTTTCGTTCGCGCTATCGTGAGGAGACGCGGCGCGGTAAATCTTCTGTGCCGGGGCGGAATCCGGACAAACCTTCTTGGCGAAATCGAATATCCAACGGTTTGAATATTCTGCACTCTCGTTAGTACTGTTTCGGTTTCGCAAACGCCGGGCCGTGCCCCAAAGAGTGCTCATCAATGTTTCTCTCGTTAGTCCGTCAACGAACCGGCGCCAGTAAGTACGTTTCTTGGCTTTCATCAAACTCTTCATTCGCGTTTCTAACGTCGCATATTGTCGATAGCTAGCGGGTAACCCGTCGTCCCGGAAGGTCTTATACGCGGCGGCCTTCTCCGCGTATACGTCTGAGCACTCTTTGTCCCACCACGGATTAGGAGAGCATTTTTGTATGTTCGCGCCGGGTACTGGCTTAGTCTGAGCTTGATTCGCGCTGTCGAGAATCAAGCCAACCAAAAAGCTGTACTCTTCCTCCGGAGGAAGTTCTTGGGTAGATTCGATGTTGTCGGATATCGCGGCAGCATAGCTCTTCCAATCGATATTTCGTGTGAGGTCATACGAAATATTGATTGATTTCAATGGCCTTGAACCGTTATTGATTGAGACTACAATCGGCAGATGGTCGCTGCCGTGGGGATCAGGAATTACCTTCCACGTGCAATTTAACCGCAGCGATGTTGAGCAAAGGGATAAGTCTAAGGCGTTCCACAGTGGCACGACTTAGAGCAAAAGGTGGACTAAAGTCCAAACTTTTCCGTATCGGTTCATATAGGACGATTTTATGTAATTTTGGTACGCTGAATTCGTTTTCGATATTAAAACATTTCAAAAATGAACATTTACTATTCATTAGGGTGTCTCAATTTTTTTCTAAATCGTTCTTAAAATTTGTGTATATTAATTTTCGTGTGCTAAATCGTTTTTGATATTAACATTTGTAAAACAAATTTTATTATACATTAGGGTGGCTCAAAAATAAAATTGTTGTGAAGGTTAAAAAAAAATTAAAGACATTTTTGTGCGCTGAATCCCTATGTTGGTTATAAAAATAGAAATTAACTTTACTACTTATTAGAGTTGCTCAAAAGTAAATATTTTGTCTTTTATAATGATTTCTTTCAATTGTAATTTTGGAATTTGTTTTCCGTATTCAAACGAATTGATTGACATCTCATTATGGGGCTTCAGAAATGACTATATTATTTTTAAGGATCAAATAAGATGTGATTGGCTAATTTAGGAACGTTTAATTCATTAGTGGGTTACTAGGTATGAAAACTACATTTTCTTTCATTTTCAAAACAAACATTTTGAGCGTCTTAGTGGAATATTGATTTACATTCACTAATCAACAAGATGTTTAACGATTTTGTTTTCGCAGGTGTGTTTTAAGTTAATTAGATTGCTTATTTCATACCTTAAATAAAAATAAATCCAAAATCCTTTTTTCGCGTATATGGTTCATTTAAAAATGTCTTATTTTATTTGGATAATATCGCATACCCTTAAGCTATATCAGTGCTATGCAAACTCGGATAAAATAGTCTCACCAAATGACCAGAACTCAACTGTGTTCACTTAATTTGACAGTTATTGCGTAAGTTAGCAAAAATAGTTCATGAAACATTTTATGACACATTTCAGATGGTTGAAAATATTTACTGAATTTTAAACATTCTTAATTCCTTTACCACTTAAAAACTATACTTCCCACTCGGCTCCTTGCTCTTGATCACTAGTAAAACCCTTGTAGATCATTCTCTAAATGCTATTTGAAAGTTTTGCATAAATTAGTGTCATTATTCTAGTTATCAAGTGAATATTCAAATTAAATATCAGTAATAGTCATGCGTCTCCATTCACAGTTTTTTTTCAAATTTTGACTGCTTATCGCAAGTTTTCGCAAAACTAGCATAGACTCATTTTAAAGAGAAAATGAAATGCTTTCGAATGAGCATAGTGTGATCGCGGGCATTCACGGGCGTCGTTGTTTTCTTCGCTTTAGAAGTTCAAATTCAATAAAAATTCATGACAAACAGTTATCTAAACACTAACTAAACCAACTAGTGACTTATTTTTGGCGATTTAACGATGTAATTTTATCACACGGATAATTTTGGTGAAGTAATGCAATTCATAAAATCAATTGTTTCTTTGAAAAACGAGAATAACCGTATGTATTTCCTATGGTCAAATAATGCAAAAAACACTTGAGTTATGCCCTTCAAAAAGCTGTCAAAAATTCATTTTGCATTCAAATCACCTAAAATCTCGCGAAAATGTTTCTGATGGCTCAGCTGATACGAGTAAAATACTAGTGAGAATATCGCATAACCTTCATATATGGACTTAAGTCCGGGCTCGTCCCACTGTGCGTTCGGGCGCGCTGGAGGAGCAGGAATCCGTGTCATTTCACCCGTGTTTAAAATTGTCAAATTGAAGTTATCGCAAAGATCCTGAATTAAGGAAGACTGGTTATCATCATAGAGGCAACCCCATGCTGTACCGTGAGAGTTAAAGTCTCCTAAAACTAGTCGCGGTGCAGGCAGGGATTCTAAGATGTCTTGTAGTCGTCGGTGCCCAACCGCGGTGTTGGGAGGAATATATATGGAAGCTATGCAAAGGCTTTTGCCTTAGGTTGTTACTTGACAAGCGACAACTTCAATACCTGTTATCGAGGGAAGGTTAATTCTGTAGAAGGAATAGCACTTTTTGATCCCCAAAAGCACTCCTCCATAGGGGGTGTCTCGATCCAGGCGAATAATATTACAGTCGTGGAAGTTGAGATGTATGTCGGAAGTTAACCAAGTTTCACATAATGCAAATGCATCGCAACTCAAATTATTTATTAAAATTTTGAAGGAATCGATTTTCGGGATGATACTTCTGAAATTCCACTGTAGAACAGTGATCAAATCCGTGACCTCGTTCGGTGAGTTAACCATCGAAGGATACAATCGCTGAGAGGAGGGGCCATTTAGCAGTCAACTGCTTCAAAAATGTTCTCACTGTTGGGAGAAAAGCTAACATAAGACTTTTAATAGGATCAGTTATATTGAAAGTTTTTATTATCCAGTCCACTATGTCCGAGAGTTTTATAATTCCAGTGCTGTGATTACTCTCGAACTGAAACAAAGGAACACTTGGGATTTTTGATGTTCCTGGAAGTGCTGCGAACTCCTTCTCTGAGCTTAATCCTCCGAGACCAGGAGCTAATTGCTTCGGTTTGGTTGCAACACTTCCAATAGATGTCACTTTCGGAGCCCCGTCAAGGGACACCTTCTGGCCTTTACAAGGAACTTTACGAGAGGAAATGTTCCTCCTCTTCCTATAAATTCTAGGCACCCTAGGAGATGTTCCCTCTTGTGGGTTACCAGCCTCGCCCTCGTCAGGAGGCAAGTGAGTATAGATGTTTGCTGAGGATGGTGGCTTTAACATTTCTGCGAAAGTGTTTGGATCGTCCCGCAAGGCAACGTTTCAGTTTATCCCCGCGTAGTTTGTACGCGGGACATGCCGAGATATCATGCAGACTCTCCGCACAATAAGGACACTTTTCGGCTTGCTTACTGCACGAATCATCTAGATGATTCCCCCGCATTTTCTACAGCGGGCCTTATTGCTACAATGGGTAGCTGTGTGACCCAGTTGTTTACACTTTGTGCAATTCATGACCCGCGGCACAAACAGACGCACAGGCAGACGAACCTTGTGCAAGAGGACGAAATTTGGCAAAGCGGTACCAGCGAAGGTCACCCGATAAGAGTTTGATTGGGGGTACGTTTTTGAACCATCCCCCGCAACTACTACTGAGTGCAAACGTTTGCACTCAAGTATTTTCACTGGCTGAAGTAAGCGGTCTCTGAAACGGCAAACCCCGTACTTCAGCAGATCCTCGCACGTCAAACTCTCATCGGTTACGACGCCTTCGGATTGTACTTTTACAGCTGGAATATACACGTTATAATCCCGCGTAAAGTGCTCACAGCAAGCAATATCGTTTGCCTGCTTTTAGTTGGCTAGCAACACCCTTATCTTGTCCGAGCGGACCTTTGAAATTTCGGTCACAGCCGAGAACCGTTCCGTCAGGTCTCTAGAAATCTGAAGAAGATTCAGTGATTTAGTCTTGGGCCGAAAGAAGACCACAAATGGACCAGTTGAGAGTTCTGGATAGCATTTGGGCCGGGGGGGAGCCTTAGAAGCTGAACCCGATTCAACTTCCATTTGACCATCCGGAGAGGGAACCATAGAAAACGTCAACGCACGGGGTCAGCGCCCGCACAGACGGAAGAAAGCAATAAATGTGTTACAAAAGACAAAAATCACTTAGCTTTAAACTGGAGTCCAACGACGAACCGATCCAGCTTATACAGCTGGCTATTGTTTAATCCTCACACGCGAACAAAAGACTGAGGACCTAACCGAACTGGCAAAATAACCTTGAATGCGGATTAACACTATTCTTTATCGCCTCACACAGCACTCGAAAACGAATGATTAAATGCATTAGTGTTGAATCCCTAACGGTACTGTTTCGCTAGTAATGGGCACTATTTCAACTCTCCTCTGTTTCAAATCTCCTCGGTTTTCCCTATAATGTTTTACAACGTCACATTTGATCTCTTTCAGTTAATTTTGTTCATGTTTAGGACGTTGTCTTCAAAAATTTCATCAATTGTACACCAATATCAAAACCATATTGTAGCTCAGAAAAAAAATGATGTTATTTATGAAAGGTACAATTCAATTCAGTAATTATGTTGAAATTAATGTTACAATCAACTAAGTACCTATATACGAATGGAAAACAAATATTCGTTATTCACTGTTCGCAACATCGTAGTCACGATGTAATCCCTGAACGGCTGCAACTTATGATACTAACGCAAACGCTCACTAACGTTTATTGTTTGTGTTTTCCATCTACTGCCGGTTCATGTATATGCATACAAACAAGCATCCGCGGAGTTTGCGATTTGATATGCAAGTTATGGAAAATATAGAATTTCCCAATGAAAATCTTAGACTTTTCGTGAAAACTGAGTATACATCGTATGTAAATATTACGTAGAACGCTCCAGTATATTTTTTGAATCAATTAGAGCGTATGCACAATGCAAAGATAAGTTATGAATAAAATTAAGAAAACCGAAAAAATTTCATGGAAAAGTCGGAAAATTCCATCAAACTAAAGTTTCAATGTATGCTTTAGAATAATAGAAATATGTTATCGCTTTATTTTCGAAGATATTAGCGTGGAAATGCAGGAAAGGCAAAAGTTTTTCCGGTCTAAGGTAATGTATTCGGAAAATCGGGAGAATTTTCACGCAAAATTTCAACCAGATGATAGATGAATAAATTCTGCAGGGATGTATGTTTTTTGTTTTGGGGTTTTAGTTAATTTTCTCACCTATTTTCTTGAAAAACTAACATTTTCCTACTGTTTTGCGACGCGAGCCTTAAGAGTTTTTCGGATAAAATATTAAATAGAAAAAGTATTCAGAAGATACAATTCCATCGTTTCAGGAAAATGACGTACGACCAAAATGTTGTAGTTTTAGAAGATGAATTTATAAACTGCAATTTCACAGAGCATGCCCAATTCTCACTTGAAGGCGATAAATATTGTACGCAAGAATATTGTAAGCATTTGAGATATGATGACTGCTATTTTCATTGAACATTTTTATGTCATCGTGAAAATTCTTGTTAACGAACAAAGTAAAATATGCGTAATTGGCAAAGAACTTCATACAGAATGCGTTACTAAAAATGTACTCAATTATACTACCATTGGGAAACAAGTTTTGCGCGAAGTTAAAAATCCTAAAAAATGTTTACTATTTACAATTAAAGATTCTAATGTCACTTCGTTTAACATAGCATTTCCAAAAATGCATTTGCATGCGGACCAGGTTTGAAGTATGCATATGTTTGATACGATAAACCAAGCTCATAACAAGTTTTTAATAATTTAGCAATAATTCGATAGCAGTATTTTTAAGCCATCTCTCAGTATTTTTAAGTAAACATGTCTGTTCGTTTCTGTGTACTTAAATAAATGTGTTTTCTGGGAAAACTGATATTACTTATTTGGAATAAATATATCTTTTTTACGCTTATTCTTCCTCGTGTGTAACTGCTGATCAACGTATAATTTTCCATGTATATAGAGAATTCTATAGATCATAATTAGAACAATAGTAAATTATTATTTTCTCTACACGCTGCGTAGTATAATTCTGATATACTTATTATATTTAGATATTTACCTGAACAAATCATATAAAAACATGATTACACTAAGAGTACAGAGGTGGGTTTAAAATAATATAGCCAATAGAATATTTTATATTATGAGATGGTCACAACAGATACAAACCAAATTCTTCTTCTACACCCATAATTAGACCATGCTTTGGGTGATTTATGGTATTTATGCTATAGCACATGTATGATTTTCTGAAGGGACCATATCATGGTGCATCATGGGGTGCAATGGTTTTTGCGGACCACACTATGGTCCATTTATGGTCGTACATGGGGCCTTGCACCATGAACATTTGCTCGGGAGGTGAACTTCCATTTCACGCAGTTTGTTCGGGCACGCTTCGTCGCCCCTTTGCCCGGAGTGCGTGGACGTGCAAAAGACACAGGAACACGTGGTGTTTGATTGCCCAAGTTCGTAGAAGTTCGTAGGAGTATGCCTGGTATGACAGTCGACAATATCGTCGAAAATATGTACCACGACAAGCGTATCTGGGTCGCTGTCAACAGAGTGGTTACGAGTATACTTTTCGAGCTGCAGAGGAAGTGGCGAAGGGACCAACAAAGTAGCACCATTGGCTAGAACGCCGCCGTAAAACCACAAATCGCGTTGCGGGAGAAATTCCGCCGCAGGGGAACTCTCCGACGGTGTAGACTAGATCCATCGCCGGGGACCAGTTGAGTAGTACGCGACATAGCATCGGGCACGGGTCGTCGTGGCGCCAGTAAACTGGACGTCAGGCTTCACCGGAATCACCGGACCGACCTCGACACCCTACCGGGTAGCTCGTGAGTAGGCTAGATCCACCGCCGGAGATTAGACCGAGTAAACCGTGTCGAATAGCTATCAGTGAGACATTGAAGCGCCTGTGCACCGGAAGCTACGCTCCACCCGGAATCGCTGGATGAGTAGTTTCGCCGCCGTGGACTACCCGACAGTATCGTGACGAAGAGGGGAGCTAATTTGCTCACGAAACAAACACCGGTACCGAGAGAAATCGCGTTGCCGGAGAACTCTCAGTCGGAGTAGGATAATATCCGAGTTGATCTCGATAAAACTTGGAGCTAAATGGCTCAAGGAAGCGAGTATCGGTTTCGAGGGGAATTTCTGCGTCGGAGAACTATCGATCGGAGTAGGGTGAGTTCACCGTTGGAGACTATCGATGTAGATCGTGATAAGGCCGGGAGCTGAATGATTCACTGAAACTTGAGCTAAATGGTACCTTGTCGTAGTTCCGCGGGGAAGATAGGCGTAAAAAGTAAAGCTTGGTTTTAGTGGTTAGGCACGAATGTGAGTCGTGAATCTCACACAGGCCAGGGTTTTGAAGCTTTTTAAAACCATACTTCAAAAAAATTAAAAAAAAAACGCAAACACAGGGGGAGCAGAGACAGAAGGCTCGGGTCTTAACGAAAGCCTTTCGGCCCTTGGGCAAGATGTGCGTAGCGTGAGACACACCAACACGGGAGAAATGCTTCTGGTGCTGAAGCGAGGCGCACAATCTAGTGCGGTATACAAGGCCTTGGCCCAAGAGGTCCTTGGAGAAGGCGCCCAAGTCAGGTCGCTAGGAGCGGAAATGACTCTCCAGTGCAAGAATCTGGACGAGTTCACGACCGCAGAAGACGTCGCAGCCGTTAAGGAGCACTGCGACGTCACAATCGAGCGGGCCTCTGTGCGATTGAGAGATGGATCCTCAGGCACCCAAGTAGCCTACCTCAGGCTAGTGAAGGCGGATGCCAAAAAGGTAACCGAGAAAGGGAGGCTGAAGATCGGCTGGTCGGTATGCCCTATTAGCATACCCCAGCCGCCTTCAGTGGATAGGTGCTATCGGTGCCTTGAGTCCGGCCACAAAGCCTACGAGTGCAAAGGCATAGATAGGAGCAAACTATGTCGTCGTTGCGGCGAGGAGGGACATAAAGAGCGGGGGTGCACTAAGCCACACAAGTGCCTTATCTGCACCGCTAAGAAGCAAGCCCATAAACATGCTATGGGCGGACCTTCGTGTCCCTTCGGTGAGTTAAATAAGAAGAAGCCGTGAACGTCACACAGCTAAATCTTAACCATTGTGCAGCAGCCCAACAGCTGCTATGGCAGTCGGTCTCGGAGTCGAGGACAGATGTCGCCCTCTTATCAGACCCGTACCGCATCCCTGCCGGCAACGGCAATTGGGTGTCGGACGGGTCTGGAATGGTGGCAATCTGTACAACGGGACGGTTCCCGGTTCAAGAGGTAATACACCCCTCCGCCGAGGGTGTGGCGATTGCCAAGATCAATGGTGTGTTCTATTGCAGCTGCTACGCCCCACCAAGGTGGCCAATAGAACAGTTCAACCAGATGATCGACAGGCTCTCGTCGGACCTAGTGAGCCGGAAACCGGTAGTCATAGCGGGAATCTTTAACGCTTGGGCAGTGGAGTGGGGCAGCCGCTGTACAAATAGCAGGGGTCAAGCGCTAATGGAGGCGCTTGCGAAACTCGATACTGTGCTAGCTAATAATGGCTCCGCTAGTACATTCCGTAGAAACGTAGTGGAGGCGTGGATTGACCAAACATTTGCCAGCCCGAGTCTGGCTCCAGGCATGGAATGGAGGGTAGACGAAGGCAACACCCATAGCGATCATTTAGCAATCCGCTTTAAGATCAACTATGGTGTGCAGCATCCGAGGGCGGGAGATCCCTGTCAGGTACGCGGGTGGAAGTCCAATCACTTCGACAGCGAAGCTTTCACCGCGGCCCTGGGACTGGAGGCCAACACCGACAGTCTAAGCGGGGATGCGCTGGTAGCTGTTCTATCACGCGCGTGCGACGCCACTATGCCGAGAAAAACACTGCCAAGAAACGGTAGATGCCCGGTATACTGGTGGAGTGCCGAGATTGCAGCTCTACGGTCAGCCTGCCTCAGAGCTAGACGTAGGATGCAAAGAGCTCGCACCGAGGATGCAAGAGAGAACCGCCGTGAAGTGTTTCGAGCTGCGAAATTGGCCCTTAACAAGGCTATTAAAAGCAGCAAGAGAGCGTGTTTCGACAACCTGTGTGAGAGTGCCAACGCGAATCCGTGGGGTGGCGCCTACCGGATTGTGATGGCCAAGACCAAAGGGGGCTCTTCACCCCCAGAACGGTCTCCGGACCGGTTGGCAACGATTATCGAAGTACTCTTCCCGTCTCGAGCCACAAGCCCCTGGCCACCTGCACTACGAGACAGTGCGGGCACGGTCGAAATGGTGGCTCCAGTCACGAATGAAGAACTACTCGCAGTGGCTAAATCCCTAGCAATGAACAAAGCTCCAGGGCCGGATGGAGTTCCAAACAACGCTCTCAAGGCAGCGATCATAGCGAACCCGAACATGTTCAGGCTAGCTATGCAGAGATGCCTTGACGAGTGCCGTTTCCCCGATAGATGGAAAAGGCAGAAATTGGTGCTGTTGCCGAAGCCCGGGAAGCCGCCAGGCGACCCATCGGCGTACAGACCAATCTGTCTGATCGACACGACTGGCAAACTGCTTGAGAGGATCATCCTCAACAGGCTCACCTCGTACGCGGAAGGTACGGACGGTCTGTCAAGCAACCAGTTTGGCTTTCGGAAGGGTAAGTCCACAGTGGACGCTCTCAACTCAGTGATAAATACTGCCGAGATAGCGATCCAACGAAAAAGGCGAGGTATTCGATATTATGCGTTAGTGACACTCGACGTGAAGAACGCATTCAACAGCGCAAGCTGGGATGCCATCGCGCTCTCGATACACCGGCTTAGCCTACCGGTGGGTCTGTACCGGATCTTGGAAAGTTACTTCCAGAACCGCGTACTGCTATACGAGACCGATGCCGGTCAGAAAAGGGTTCCGATTACCGCCGGAGTCCCGCAGGGCTCGATCCTAGGCCCGGTGCTATGGAACCTCATGTATGACGGGGTTCTGAGACTGAAGTTCTCTCCTGGAGTCAATATCGTCGGCTTTGCTGACGACGTAACCTTGGAGGTCTACGGGGAGTCAATTCCTGAGGTAGAACTAACCGCAGAACACGCGATCAGCACGGTGGAGGAATGGATGAGCGCGAGAGGCCTGGAGCTCGCTCATCATAAGACGGAGGTAGTTATCGTCAACAACCGCAAGTCGGCACAACATGCAGTTATCCATGTGGGAGAAGTCGCGATCACTTCACAGCGAAGTCTGAAGTCTCTCGGAGTCATTATAGACGACAAGCTGACCTTCGGCAGCCATGTCGACTATACATGCAAGAGAGCGTCGACTGCTGTTGCGGTTCTATCGAGAATGATGTCCAACAGCTCAAAGGTGTGCGCCAGTAGACGTAGGTTACTGGCAGGCGTTGCCGTATCTATCCTCAGGTACGGCGGCCCGTCATGGTCAAGAGCACTGAGGGTAACCAGTTACCTACAGAAACTGGAGAGCACCTACCGCGTGATGTGCCTCAGAGTGATATCTGCCTACCGCACGGTATCACACGATGCATCCTGCGTGATAGCGAGCATGATGCCAGTCGGGCTGGTCATTCGGGAAGATGAGGAGTGCTTCGAGCTACGTGGAAATAGGGGAGCCCGCGAGCGCACCAGGTGACCTCGGTCGCCAGATGGCAGCGTGAGTGGGACAACTCCTCGAATGGTTGGTGGACCCACCGGCTGATACCTAGCATATCGAGCTGGGTGGGAAGACCCCATGGGGAAGTTCACTTCCACCTGACACAATTCCTGTCAGGCCATGGCTGTTTCCGTCAGTACCTCCACAGGTTCGGGCACGCGGAGGTCCCAGTCTGCCCGGACTGCCCAGGTGTAGACGAAACTGCCGAACACATACTGTTCGTATGTCATCGGTTCGACGTCGAAAGAAGAGCAATGCTTGACGTCTGTGGCTGGGACACAACCCCTGATACCCTTATTCAGAGGATGTGTTAATCGGTGGAGAAGTGGAACGCAGTCTCGGCTGCTACCATCCAGATTGCCAGTAGGCTACAGGTAATCTGGCGAACCGAGCAACAGACGACGGGCACGGCTAACTAGTGATTGGTTAGCTGGAGCGAAAAAGGCCAAGCGCAAAAAAGGGAGTGAATGGTCTGTTCATGCCGAGGCAGGTTTGGCGCAGCGAATGGCAACCGCGTAAGGGGTAAACCCAGCCACCCCGAAGCAAGACAGAAGAGTGAGTGTATAGGCGTATAAGTGGACTGCCTCATGCCAAGACGGGAGGGTCGTAGCGTAGTATGTTGGAACTTAGCTATCGATGCCTCATGGCGTGGCAGAGGAGTGAAAGGGTGAGCATCCAAGTCAGTCTCACACGGCATGTTAAGGGTGAGCATAAAAGTCAGCCTCACAGGTATGGTAGAGGCTAGCACAAAAGTCAGCCTAGCAAGGAATGAAAAAGGTGAGCACACAAGTCAGCCTCGCATGGTATATCAGAAGTGGGGCCTAAGAAAAATGTCCCATATGGGATGCCAGGGGGAGTGACAAAGGTACAATAGAGTGGCACGATTGAGAGTGAATCAGGTGATAGGGTGAGAACCCAAGTCAGCCTCACATGGTATGGGTGGGGCGAGCACAAAAGTAAGCCTAGCAAGGAATGAGTAAGGTGAGCACACAAGTCAGCCTCGCAAGGAACGAAAAAGGTGAGCACAAAAGTCAGCCTCATGTGGGAGTGTTTGAGAGTGAATCAAAGTGCGATTGAGAGAGCACCCGAGTAAGCCTCATACAGGACGTATGAACTCGTGAGTGAGAGTGAATGAGTACATTTAGTACAGCCATCCCCCCAGAAGTAATACCGAGAGGTAGTTCCTGGGAGGAATGATGGCGGAGCCCAATGGAGTTTAGTGGGTATTAATGGCTGGTCATAATTTGAGTCCGACACGCCCCCAGTGCACCCCGTGTGGTAGATTGGACCCTACCAATAGCACGTGTACTGGGCTAGGACATAAAGGTCTTCTCCATTGTAAAAAAAAGGCTACTATCTTCCTAGCCCCTCCGAAGCAGGGTAAGGAGAAGCAGATTGGTGTGGAGAACACGCCAGTTTCCGTGACTCCAAAGAGGACAAGATCCTCACCAGGAGACGGAGGACCAGGCGAACCCAAAAGGCAGTCGCTCGATGATGCAGTGGCTGTTGCCTAAGCAAAAGACGGGACCCAACTGAGTGAAAGCTGGAGTACCGTTGTAGATCCGAAGGAGAAACACAGGAAACAGCAGTAAAAGAAGGAAGTAGAAGAACGAAAGAGAACCTTCAGCTCAGGCGCCAAAAGTAGATGCACTGATCGTCGAAGTGAACGACACGACGTCCTACGGCCGCTGCCATCAAGCTGGCGGAGACCGGAAAGATAAAAGTCGGAGGGTCGGTGTGCTCGTTGAGAATCACTCCGCGAGTTTCCAAGTAGTTGGAGCGATGCTTGCATGTTTTGCATGCTTGCAATTATTGTAGAGCCGTATTGTGTTCCTCCCGATAACGGTAACTGGGTGATGGATAGTGCATGTGTGTTGTTAACACACACGAAGGCTTCGTGATCGCTAGGATCAACAGCGCATTTTTCTGTAGCTGCTATGCTACCCCCGAGATGGACACCAGAGCAGTACAATAGGTCCGACTCGTTAGTCGGATGAACGCCGGTTGTTCTAGGAGGAGACTTTAACGCTTGGGCCGTGGAGTGTAGTGGAGCAGGCTGACCAACATAAGAGGTTACAGTATGTTGGAAGCCATGGCGAAGCTGGATGTGAGGCTGTGCAACCATTATCGACATAACATTCTGCAGCCTTAAGTTGTTGGATAACATGAATTGGCGAGCTAGTGAGCAGAACACACATAGTGACCACCAGGCGATCCATTACACCATTGGTCGACGAAATTGTACGGTAACGCCGAGAGTGAAGACTGGCGAGCTGAAGTGGAAAATAAAGGACTTCGACTAGGACCTTTTTGTGGAAGCACTTCGTGCTGACAGCGTCATTCCAATTCCGAGTGCCGATGACCTTTCGGAAACAGTAGCCGGGAACTACCGGCGTCCGGCGTACTGCATTAGCGATAGGCTCAGCATCTTCCAGGTTACCTGCCTAAAAGCCAGAAGACGCGTTCAAAGAGCAAGATCAGAAGCAGTGAGAAAGGAGTGTAAGGTAACATTCCGGGTGGTCAGGGCCGCTTTTAAACACGAGATAGTGCTAAGCAGGTCCATCTGCTACAACGAGCTGTGCACAGAAGTAGACACCAACCCCTGGGGCAGTGCTTACCGTGTCGTTATGGCCAGGATGAAGGGTTCAATGACGTCGAAATGTGCGACGACAAACTGAAAATTATCGTGGAGGGTCTTTTCCTGAAGCACGACCCAACCGCATGGCTACCTACATCGTACGTTGATGCAGATGGTGGAAATGCTGGTGACAATGGAGTTGCCAACGACGAGCTCCTTATTGTGACAAAAGGCCTGAAAGCGAAGAAAGCTCCCAGACCGGATGGTATCCCCAACGTGCCATTGAAGACTGCGATTCTGGCGTTTCCGGACATGTTCATGATAGTCCTACAGAAATGCTTGGACGATGGCTATTTTCCGGATAGAAGATCCAGAAGCTGGTGTTGCTGGCAAAACCAGGGAAACCACCAGGAGATCCAGCTTCGTATCGGCCTATATGGATACTCTTGGTAAGCTCCTGGACAGGGTCATCCTCAACAGGCTGACAACCTACGCTGAAAGTGAGAATGGACTATTGCAGAGGCATTTTGTGGTCCGGAAAGTGATATCGACGGTGGACGCCATGTCATCGTGAACGCAAAGAAAGCATTGAAGTAAAAGAGAAGGGTTACTCGTTACTGCGCCGTGGTAATGATGGACGTGAAGAATTCGTTCAACAGTGCTAGCTGGGGGGCTATCGTCATAGCGCTGCACAGAATGCAGGATCCGGACTATATATGTAAGGTTCTGAAAACATACTTCCACAACTGAGTACTGATCTAGGAAATGAACATGGGGCAGAGGTCGATCAGGGTCACGGTATGAGTACTTCAGGGCTCTATACTCGGCCCAATGCTCTGGAATTTAATATATAACGGAGTGTTAACACTGGAACTGCCCAGGGGAGTTGAGATCGTCGGCTTTGCAGATGATGTTGTCCTGACGATAACCTGCGAGACCCTTGAGGAAGATGTTGACGGCAGAGATAATAGACATAGTGGAAACCTAGATGGCTGACGTCAAGTTGAAGCTGGATCACCACAAAACCGAGGCAGTGCTGGTCAGAAGCTGTAGAAAAACAGACATGTCGAGATCAGTGTCGAGGGACAATCCATCCCATCCATGTGTGTGCTGAAGCACCCTAGCAGCACCGCTTGTTGATTAGCAGTTTCTACAACAAAACTTGTTGAAAAGAAGCGTACATGAACTATTATTCAACTGATTTAGCAACTGAAAAAGCGTACCAGCAAAAGTTTATGGTTATGCAACAAATTGCGGCCATTACATGTTGCAAGTGTTGCTTGGGCACTTGGGTGTGATGGTCGACGATTGGTTAAATTACAACAGCCATGTCGACTATGTATGTGAAAAGAGTGCGAGGACATCTAACGCATTTGCAAGGATCATGCCGAATCACGGAAGAGCAAGAGGCAGTACGAGACGTCTCCTGGCGGGTGTCTCATCCTCAATACTGAGGTATGGCGTACCGGCCTGGGCTGCTGCACTAAACTGAACTGCAGCGGAACCGGACGAAGTTGACAAGCACGTTTCGCTTAATGGCTGTTCGTGTCGCGAGTGTGTACAGAACGATATCGTCGGAGGCGATATGCGTAATTGCTGGAATGATTCCCATCTGCATCACTCTGGCTGAGAACGTGGAATGCTACCAGCGGAGAAATACACGTAATGCAAGGAGACTGGTCCGAGCGGACTCGTTGGCTAAGTGGCAGCAAGAGTGGTACAACGCTGAGAAGGTGGACCCACCGACTCATCCCAAATATCTCTGCTAGGGTACATAGAAAACATGGAGAGGTGAACTTACATTTGACGCAGTTTTTGCCCGGGCACGAATGCTTCCGGAAGTACCTGCATCGGTTTGGACATGCTTCGTCACCCCTTAGACCGGAGTGTGTGGACGTGCAAGATACACAGGAACGATTGCCCTAGGTTCGAAGAAGTTCGTAGGAGTATGTTTGCTATAACAGTGGACAATATCGTCCAAAAGATGTGCCACGACGAGTATATCTGGGACGCTGTCAACAGAGTGGTTACGAGTATACTCTCCGAGCTGCAGAGAAAGTGGCGAAGGGACCAACAAAGTAGCATCATTAGCTAGAGCGCCGCCGGGAAACCACAAATCGCGTTGCGGGATAAATTACCGGGAGAATACCGACTAAACTCCATTGGGCTCCGCCATCGTTCCTCCCAGGAACTACCTCTCGGTATTACTTCTGGGGGGATGGCTATACTTAATGTACTCATTCACTCTCACTCACGCGTTCATACGTCCTGTATGAGGCTTACTTGGGTGCTCTCTTAATCGCACTTTGATTCACTCTCAAACACTCCCACATGAGGCTGACTTGGGTGCTCACCCTATCACCTGATTCACTCTCAATCGTGCCACTCTATTGTACCTTTGTCACTCCCCCTGGCATCCCATGAGGGACATTTTTCTTAGGCCCCACTTCTGACATACCATGCGAGGCTGACTTGTGTGCTCACCTATTTCATTCCTTGCTAGGCTTACTTTTGTGCTAGCCTCTACCATACCATGTGAGGCTGACTTTTGTGCTCTCCCTTAACATGCCGTGTGAGACTGGCTTGGATGCTCACCCTTTCACTCCTCTGCCACGCCATGAGGCATCGATAGCTAAGTCCCAACATACTACGCTACGACCCTCCCGTCTTGGCATGAGGCAGTCCACTTATACGCCTATACACTCACTCTTCTGTCTTGCTTCGGGGTGGCTGGGTTTACCCCTTACGCGGTTGCCAGTCGCTGCGCCAAACCTGCCTCAGCATGAACAGACCATTCACTCCCTTTTTTGCGCTTGGCCTTTTTCGCTCCAGCTAACCAATCACTGTTTGGCCGTGCCCGTCGTCTGTTGCTCGGTTCGCCAGATTACCTGTAGCCTACAGGCAATCTGGATGGTAGCAGCCGAGACTGCGTTCCACTTCTCCACCGATTAACACATCCGCTGAATAAGGGTATCAGGGGTTGTGTCCCAGCCACAGATGTCAAGCATTGCTCTTCTTTCGACGTCGAACCGATGACATACGAACAGTATGTGTTCGGCAGTTTCGTCTACACCTGGGCAGTCCGGGCAGACTGGGACCTCCGCGTGCCCGAACCTGTGGAGGTACTGACGGAAACAGCCATGGCCTGACAGGAATTGTGTCAGGTGGAAGTGAACTTCCCCATGAGGTCTTCCCACCCAGCTTGATATGCTAGGTATCAGCCGGTGGGTCCACCTACCTTTCGAGGAGTTGTCCCACTCACGCTGCCATTTGGCGACCGAGGTCACCTGGTGCACTCGCGGGTTCCTCTATTTCCACGTAGCTCGAAACACTCCACATCACGCGGTAGGTGCTCTCCAGTTTCTGTAGGTAACTGGTTACCCTCAGTGCTCTTGACCATGACGGGCCGCCGTACCTGAGGATAGATACGGAAACGCCTGCCAGTAACCTACGTCTACTGGCGCACACCTTTGAGCTGTTGGACATCATCCTCGATAGAGCCGCAACAGCAGTCGACGCTCTCTTGAATGTATAGTCGACATGGCTGCCGAAGGTCAGCTTGTCGTCTATAATGACTCCGAGAGACTCCAGACTTCCGTGATCGCGACTTCTTCCACATGGATAACTGCATGTTGTGCCGACTTGCGGTTGTTGACGATAACTACCTCCGTCTTATGATGAGCGAGCTCCAGGCCTCTCGCGCTCATCCATTCCTCCATCGTGTTGATCGCGTGTTCTGCGGTTAGGGATTGACTCCCCGTAGACCTCCAAGGTTACGTCGTCGGCAAAGCCGACGATCTTGACCCCAGGAGGGAACTTCAGTCTCAGAACCCCGTCATACATGAGGTTCCATAGCACCGGGCCTAGGATCAAGCCCTGCGGGACTCCGGCGGTAATCGGAACCCTTTTCTGACCGGCATCGGTCTCGTATAGCAGTACGCGGTTTTGGAAGTAACTTTCCAGGATCCGGTACAGACCCACCGGTAGGCTAAGCCGGTGTAATGAGAGCCCGATGGCATCCCAGCTTGCGCTGTTGAATGCGTTCTTCACGTCAAGTGTCACTAACGCACAGTATCGAATGCCTCGCCTTTTCCGTTGGATCGCTATCTCGGCAGTATTTATCACTGAGTTGAGAGCGTCCACCGTGGACTTACCCTTCCGAAAGCCAAACTGGTTGCTTGACAGGCCGTCCGTACCTTCCGCGTACGGGGTTAGCCTGTTGAGGATGATCCTCTCAAGCAGTTTGCCAGTCGTGTCGATCAGACAGATTGGTCTGTACGCCGATGAGTCGCCTGGCGGCTTTCCGGGCTTCGGCAACAGCACCAATTTCTGCCTTTTCCATCTATCGGGGAAACGGCACTCGTCAAGGCATCTCTGCATAGCTAGCCTGAACATGTTCGGGTTCGCTATGATCGCTGCCTTGAGAGCGTTGTTTGGAACTCCATCCGGCCTTGGAGCTTTGTTCATTGCTAGG
Source organism: Topomyia yanbarensis (assembly GCF_030247195.1). Classification (NCBI taxonomy): domain Eukaryota; kingdom Metazoa; phylum Arthropoda; class Insecta; order Diptera; family Culicidae; genus Topomyia; species Topomyia yanbarensis. The sequence goes on along the minus strand of NC_080670.1, from coordinate 106,041,125 downwards.
GATTTAGCCACTGCGAGTAGTTCTTCATTCGTCACTGGAGCCACCATTTCGACCGTGCCCGCACTGTCTCGTAGTGCAGGTGGCCAGGGGCTTGTGGCTCGAGACGGGAAGAGTACTTCGATAATCGTTGCCAACCGGTCCGGAGACCGTTCTGGGGGTGAAGAGCCCCCTTTGGTCTTGGCCATCACTATCCGGTAGGCGCCACCCCACGGATTCGCGTTGGCACTCTCACACAGGTTGTCGAAACACGCTCTCTTGCTGCTTTTAATGGCCTTGTTAAGGGCCAGTTTCGCAGCTCGAAACACTTCACGGCGGTTCTCTCTTGCATCCTCGGTGCGAGCTCTTTGCATCCTACGTCTAGTTCTGAGGCAGGCTGACCGTAGAGCTGCAATCTCGGCACTCCACCAGTATACCGGGCATCTGCCGTTTCTTGGCAGTGTTTTTCTCTGCATAGTGGCGTCGCACGCGCGTGATAGAACAGCTACCAGCGCATCCCCGCTTAGACTGTCGGTGTTGGCCTCCAGTCCCAGGGCCGCGGTGAAAGCTTCGCTGTCGAAGTGATTGGACTTCCACCCGCGTACCTGACAGGGATCTCCCGCCCTCGGATGCTGCACACCATAGTTGATCTTAAAGCGGATTGCTAAATGATCGCTATGGGTGTAGCCTTCATCTACCCTCCATTCCATGCCTGGAGCCAGACTCGGGCTGGCAAATGTTAGGTCAATCCACGCCTCCACTCCGTTTCTACGGAATGTACTAGCGGAGCCATTATTAGCTAGCACAGTATCGAGTTTCGCAAGCGCCTCCATTAGCGCTTGACCCCTGCTATTTGTACAGCGGCTGCCCCACTCCACTGCCCAAGCGTTAAAGTCTCCCGCTATGACTACCGGTTTCCGGCCCACTAGGTCCGACGAGAGCCTGTCGATCATCTGGTTGAGCTGTTCTATTGGCCACCTTGGTGGAGCGTAGCAGCTGCAATAGAACACACCATTGATCTTGGCAATCGCCACACCCTCGGCGGAGGAGTGTATTACCTCTTGAACCGGGAACCGTCCCGTTGTACAGATTGCCACCATTCCAGACCCGTCCGACACCCAATTTCCGTTGCCGGCAGGGTACGGGTCTGATAGGAGGGCGACATCTGTCCTCGACTCCGAGACCGACTGCCACAGCAGCTGTTGGGCTGCTGCACAACGGTTAAGATTTAGCTGTGTTACGTTCACGACTTCTTCTTATTTACCTCACCAAAGGGACACGAAGGTCCGCCCATAGCATGTTTATGGGCTTGCTTCTTAGCGGTGCAGATAAGGCACTTATGCGCCTTAGTGCAACCTTATGCCCCTCCTCGCCGCAGCGACGACATAATTTGCTGCTGTCTATGCCCTTGCACTCGTAGGCTTTGTGGCCGGACTCAAGGCACCGATAGCACCTATCCACTGAAGGCGGCTGGGGTATGCTAATTGGGCATACCGACCAGCCGATCTTCAGCTTACCTTTCTCGGTTACCTTTTTACATTTCTTATAAAAGAAATGTATAGAATTCGCTCAAACTTTCAAGATTTTTTCCGATGCCCGGAGGGCCGAGTCTTATATACCAATCGACTCAGCTCGACGATTTGGGACAATGTCTGTGTGTGTGTGTGTGTGTCTGTGTGTGTATGTAACGGACAAATTCTCATTCGTGTTTCTCAGCAATGGCTGAACCGATCTTATCCAAACCAATTTTAAATGAAAGATCTTAAAAAAAATATGAACGCTATTAATTTGTTTTTGATTCTGATGTTTAGTTTCCATGATATGAATGTTTGAATGCGTAAAAATGGCGTTTTTTTCAGTTTTTTTGAATTATCTGCCGAAATTGACAATATAGATTAACAGCTTATATGTTTTCAGACAGCTTTAACGAATACCTTTCGAACTAGCTATAGATTGTTGAAATCGAACTATTATCAAAAGAGTTAGTTAACATTAAATGCGGACGAAAGATTTTTATCATTTCCCATTGCCATAAATATGACCAAAAACATGTAATCTATTGTTAACGCCAAAACGGCTTATTTTAGGTCAATAGTATCTTCGGAGAATTTAATGGAGGCAATATGCCCTTTCTTTTGGTATTATGCTTTTGCTGATTAATCCCTCTATGAGTGAGATATTTTCATAAATTTTCTTGGATGTGATTATATCGAAATGATGCCTTCAGCAAATTTGTAGCTCTTACTTTTGCAAATAACTTTACTGAAGACTTCAAATATCTATTTTGTTTATTTTAAATGTTATGGTTTGTTGTTTGTGGATTACTCTTTGTCGCCTATTTATTGTTCATTATAGTAATAATCAATTGAAATAAGCCAAACATTATTTCGATAAAACGAATTTTGTATTTTATTTTTCTATCTACAACCGCTAGAAATAATCACCGAACACTTCCAAGTTGTCTGGAAGGAACTTGATAACTTATCAGTGCAAAAATGTTCATTTGTACGAACCTTCTGACTGCAATTTTTCTAACTTATAACCATCGGATCGATCTGAAACATATCGGAAAATGAAAAGCGAAATAAATAACTTCAAGCAACGGCGTTGCCAAGAGAAGGTTTTGGGGTTTAACACCATACAACGCCCCCCCCCCCCCCCCACCACACCCAAAAAAAATTGGATTGAAATTGAAAATTTATTGATGCAGACCGATTTGATTCAATATTACAATAACAATTATCTGATTCGTACATTGATAACCTGTTGTTGTAAACATCATGAGGACTTTTGATAAATTGTCGGAATGGGGTCCTGATATGTAACTGATCTATTGGTCTTGATTTCACAGTCTTGGTCTTGATTTCACAGTCTAATTGCATCAATATCAAAATCCTGCCTGAAAACATTCCAATAGAAAATTCCAGAGTTCTGTAATCAATCATAATCCTCAGATTTCTTTTCAAATTGAGCTCGTTTTTGTAGAGATGTACTGTAATAAGGGTCTTTATTTAATAGGAAGCGAAGTTAAAATTGATTTAATGTTTATGAAACATAGAACTGCGCACCAAAAAAATGCATAACTTTCAACATTTGCTAAAAATGTTTTTGCCTTTCTCATTCACTCTAAAATTCGTCAATCTAATCCCGACCGGGAGGGCCGAGTGTCATATGCCAATCGACTCAGTTCGTCGAGATCGGAAAATATCTGTGTGTGTATGTATGTGTGTGTATGTGAGTATGTGGAAAAAATGACACCTCTGTTAATCAGAGATGGCTGGATCGATTTGCACAAAGTTAGACTCAAATGAAAGGTACAACCTTCCCATCGGCTGCAATTGATTTTTTTTATTGATTGGACTTCCGGTTCCGGAGTTACGAGTTGAAGAGTGCAATCACACAGCAAATTCCCATATAAACTGAAATGAAAAATTTTCAAAATCAAATTTGTATTTTTGATGCCAAATGACTTTATAATGCATCGCGATTTGATGAAAACTCGAAAAAAATAATGTTTGACAAAAATTGATTTTTTTGGACATTGGTACATTTTTGCCTTTCTCATATAGAAAGGTCACTCTAAAAATCGTCAATCATACCGGCCCGGAGGGAGTATGCAGTGAGGGGTTGCTACTTTAAAATTAAAACTAATTTAAAATTCCTTAACAAGTTGAAAATTTTCGGCAGGACCTGGACCTCCCGGATCTTTCTCCATGATCCGCCGCTGGTTTCAAGCGATGTTTCAGTATCACATAATATCTCAAGATCGTGGCTGTCGATCCGTTGTATGTATGTGCAAATCGTACTGAACATGTAATATTCATTTCCACCATTGTATTGAACATAACCAGCCATGGAATCGTAGTCTGGACAAATGAGACAAGCACAATTGCACCACTAGGTGGATTAAAACAGGTTTTTATTTTGATAATGCGTCGTGTAGAGTTGAAAACGTAATATGAATAATAACGAGTATAACACTTTCCGAATGTAGAGTGAAATTTATGAAAAATGACGATTTCCATTCGATTCTAGCAGGTTCTGATCGATTTTGATGAGCATTTGATTTTTGTTGTATGACTAATTGTATGTATAGGTCAAATGTTTAAAAACAGTAATTTAAGGTCAAGATAACATCATTTTGAAACCGCCAATTTCGGAGGTTTAGTATCTTCGATGACTTTTACAAACGTTGAACAGCGCATCATTTGATAAAATAATTTTGACGGTATATCGTCCAAGAAGTATTTATGGTGAATTTTCTCAGGAAAATATTCATGACTACAATAAAATCTCAACAAATTCGCTAAAGACACGAACTCTGTTACTATTTTCCGAAAAATTAATTCTGCATGATTTTAAAACTTCAAAAATTACGGTTTCGGAATTATGCCGTTTGGACAGTATGATCGATTTTCACCAAACCCCCACCAAACCGAATTTCTGGCTACGCCGCTGTTTTCAGTTTTCAGTTTTCAGTAGAAACAAAGTCGTTCTACACTCGTTCAAAAGAAACTTCTTCGAATGCTGAATATCTATTATAACACTTTGATACCCCGATTTTATCAGCCAAATATGAACATATGTTTGATGGACTCTAGCAGACGAACAAGACTGAATTCGAGTAAATCCTTTCTTGAGCATGTTTTCCTTATCATGAAGACATGCGAAAAATGCGAAAATAAAAAGTTCATCATAATCAGAAATAGTTATCAGACTACATCAAGGGACGAGAGGAATATTTTAACAGCTTCAGTTAATTTTAGAGAAAAAAATTGCCCGATTTAGTCAATGTCCCCATTTTGTCAGCCTAAAATACGCCATGAGACTGATAAAAATGGGTCTTTATTGTATGTATTATTCGCTATGTTTCACATTAATAGATACATTTCTTTTTTGGAGATTTTTTATTGCATCGAACTACAACAATTTTTAGGTAGTTTTCAAGGGGTTATTTTATAGACTTCTTCCAAAATTTGGCGAACCTATTCCAATTCGTATACCAATTAATTGGTATACTTAAGGGTTTATATGTTGCAGATAGAGAAAATACTGAAATTTTCAGCTTTTTTCCTACGCAATATTACGAAAGCTTATTAAACAATTTTTCCTAATAAGTTTGTGAAAATTATAAACTATTTAAAAATTTTCAATAGTTTAATTTTTTATTTAACCGTGATTTTTTAATAAATAGTGACCATCACTTCACAACGTAATCTATTTTTCATGGCTTGCGGTGAGCACGATCTCTCGAATTGCTGAACTGAAAATTATGGAATAGAAATTAATTTTCGGTATTTTTTACAGACCCGCTGGTGCCCTAAGACGATTTCGCTAGCTTTTCAGAGCACTGTGCACCCAGTGCATTAAAGCAAGTGACGTAAGGTTATCGAAAAGTTTCGTGAAAATGAAAATTCCAGTAATGATGATGATTTTCCCAAACGGTTCGTTTTCGAGAGGTTTTTATTTGTTCTTTGGCATTAGGATTAGCGATAATAATTCAAATCAAGGATACTACTGGGAAGTCACCTTTAGAAAAAGTCGATGTCGAAGTAAAATTTGAAACTATGCACGCATGCACTTCAGAGATAGCGTGATATCAGGAGCTGCGATTTCATTTCAACGCTTTTTTGTGAAAAGGGCGATACTTACAAATGTGAACATAGGGCTTTTTTCATACATGGGAATGAGGGCTTTGAAACGCAACAAATTAACCTAAAAATTTTGATTCTACGATATTGCTTTCTTAAACTACAGCAAAAAATACAACGGGCGAAACTGTATTTTTGTTTGTTTATTTAAAGTTTCGCCCTCCAAGCTCCATGCGAACAAACAGGGCGATACTTTTTTTGCTGGCAATTTAGAGGCGAAACTGTTATTTTCGTATTTTTTTAGGATTATCAAGCTGATACCAGCTGTAAATAGTAACAATCATCGCTATTGAAAAAATACGGACGAAATCGGTAGTGTAGAACGGTAGTTATTGTAAAAAACGTAAGGGCGATACTTCAATGCTGATAGGTGGGACCGAAAAAGTAAACAATCGCCAAAGGGGCTATACTATCATTTTGTCAATTTCAATAGCAAAAACAAATTTTAATTTAATAAATTCAAATACTATATGAAGTTTTGGGTTTCGATCACTGAATCATGCAATCTAGGATGTAAAAAACACAATAGTTCTTAAATAGGAAATAAAACCAAGTCTGGAAATATTCACTGTTGATTTTCTTTGAATGGTACCACTGCTAGTATCGCCCTTTTCAATAAAAAGCGTTGATTTCTTAGTTCTCAGTCGCGTTGGAAATTTGAGTAAAGTATAAACTTCAAATCGATTCAAAAAAAATAATTTTTTTTTTGGCTCAGTACAATATATAACCCCTTTAGGAAAATTCAGTTTTCCCACCACAATTTAGATATTTTATTAACAGAGCATTAACAGTAATTCGTTGGTATGTCTATTTTATGGGCCATTTATTCGCTTTCCCATTGATTTGGTTTGAGATTTCTAATACTGATGTTGTTCTATGCTGATTTGAGCGATCCTCTGAGTCCTGCCACTGTCCCATGTAGTACGTGTTATCAAAAACATCGCGAAGCATCAAGTTCTAAATGTTCTCAAACGATATAATATCCGAAGAGTGATAAGAGTTATAAGAAATGTCTCATCACACTGTTAGGTGGATTAAACACGTTTTGGCATCCGCCTTCAGTAGCTTGAGGTAGGCTACTTGGGTGCCGGAGGGTCTCTCTCTAAAACGCGAAGAGGCCCGCTCGATTTTCACGTCGCATTGCTCCTAAACGGCTGCGACGACCTCTTTTGCGGTCATGAACTCGTCCAGATGCTTGCACTGGAGAGTCATTTCCGCCCCTAGCGACCTGACTTGACAAATTTCTCCCGTGTTGGTGCGTCTCACGCTACGCACATCTGGCCCAAGGGCCGAAAGGCTTTCGGCCGCCTTCATCGACTTTAGGTCGTCGGCGTATTTGTCCTTGTCGGTTTTTAACCACAAGGCCTCGCCTCTGTCCTTGGCCTTCTTCGCGGGCCGCGGTACCTCCGGTGTCGGTGTTGGCTTCTTCTTGGTGACCAGCGTCCAGGGGTTTAGGCCTCCCTGCCCAGGTCGCGCCGGATTGCTGGTACCATCGCTCTGCCCAGTGAGGTCACTCTAACCCTCGCTTACCTCGGCCAAACGGCGTTTGACCTTAACGGTTGCACGCCGTGTGGTATCGGTTTTTGCACCCTCGCCTGGCGACTTTGTAGGGCGCTTCGCGTTCGACGCCGTCTTGCGATTGCGCTTGCCTTTTCCCTTCGAGGGGAACTCGGCCGCCGCTTCGAGCGACATGGCTGCTCCATAGAGGGTGAAGAGCACCGTCTGAGTGCCCGTATCGACCTTCTCTTTTCCCTCCTTCTTGGAGGCCACTGTCTGGGTTTCTCTGTCGGACTTCTCCCGACATTCCACGCTCTTGGCATAAGCCTGCTGTCTCTGTCTTGCGACACGAACAGTTTTCCGGAGCACCAGCAGGCTCTGCTTCAACTCGATTATTGAATCGAGTTGCTCCACCACTTTGCGCATCGCGAATAGTGGCCCATCCAGTGCGTTGGTAGGGCTATTTCCTACCACTACTGGGGGGTAACTGGTGCTATCAGATGCAGCACTCGTCGCTCCACTACTCTCCCCACGGGGGGGGGACCTCGCCAAACTACCTCTAGCAAAGGGGTTTGGCACCTCTGTTTGTTTATTGTAATTTTTATTTTTGTTCTCCATTTCAGTACCCACGAGTAACGCGAGAATAAATGTCCGCCACGCCAGAGCTCCGCATTAACGTGGTTTTTTTTTACAATGGAGAAGACCTTTACGTCCTAGCCCAGTACACGTGCTATTTGTTGGGTCCAATCTACCACACGGGGTGCACTGGGGGCGTGTCGGGCTCGAATGGTGGCCAGCCATTAATACCGACGAAACTCCATTGGGCTCCGCCATCATTCCTTCCAGGTACTACCTCTCGGGATTACTTCTGGGGGGATGGCTGTACTAAATGTACTCATTCACTCTCACTCACACGTTCATACGTCCTGTATGAGACTTACTTGGGTGCTCTCTTAATCGCACTTTGATTCACTTCAAACACTCCCACATGAGGCTGACTTTTGTGCTCACCTTTTTCGTTCCTTGCGAGGCTGACTTGTGTGCTCACCTTACTCATTCCTTGCTAGGCTTACTTTTGTGCTCGCCCCACCCATACCATGTGAGGCTGACTTGGGTGCTCACCCTATCAACTGATTCACTCTCAATCGTGCCACTCTATTGTACCTTTGTCACTCCCCCTGGCATCCCATGAGGGACATTTTTCTTAGGCCCCACTTCTGACATACCATGCGAGGCTGACTTGTGTGCTCACCTTTTTCATTCCTTGCTAGGCTGACTTTTGTGCTAGCCTCTACCATACCATGTGAGGCTGACTTTTGTGCTCACCCTTAACATGCCGTGTGAGACTGACTAGGATGCTCACCCTTTCACTCCTCTGCCACGCCATGAGGCATCGATAGCTAAGTTCCAACATACTACGCTACGACCCTCCCGTCTTGGCATGAGGCAGTCCACTTATACGCCTATACACTCACTCTTCTGTCTTACTTCGGGGTGGCTGGGTTTACCCCTTACGCGGTTGCCATTCGCTGCGCCAAACCTGCCTCGGCATGAACAGACCATTCACTCCCTTTTTTTGCGCTTGGCTTTTTTCGCTCCAGCTAACCAATCACTAGTTAGCCGTGCCCGTCGTCTGTTGCTCGGTTCGCCAGATTACCTGTAGCCTACAGGCAATCTGGATGGTAGCAGCCGAGACTGCGTTCCACTTCTCCACCGATTAACACATCCGCTGAATAAGGGTATCAGGGGTTGTGTCCCAGCCACAGACGTCAAGCATTGCTCTTCTTTCGACGTCGAACCGGTGACATACGAACAGTATGTGTTCGGCAGTTTCGTCTACACCTGGGCAGTCCGGGCAGACTGGGACCTCCGCGTGCCCGAACCTGTGGAGGTACTGTCGGAAACAGCCATGGCCTGACAGGAATTGTGTCAGGTGGAAGTGAACTTCCCCATGGGGTCTTCCCACCCAGCTCGATATGCTAGGTATCAACCGGTAGGTCCACCTACCTTTCGAGGAGTTGTCCCACTCACGCTGCCATCTGGCGACCGAGGTCTCCCTGGTGCGCTCGCGGGCTCCCCTATTTCCACGTAACTCGAAGCACTCCTCATCTTTCCGAATGACCAGCCCGACTGGCATCATGCTCGCTATCACGCAGGATGCATCGTGTGATACCGTGCGGTAGGCAGATATCACTCTGAGGCAAGGTACAGACCCACCGGTAGGCTAAGCCGGTGTAACGAGAGCGCGATGGCATTCCAGCTTGCGCTGTTGAATGCGTTCTTCACGTCGAGTGTCACTAACGCACAGTATCGAATACCTCGCCTTTTCCGTTGGATCGCTATCTCGGCAGTATTTATCACTGAGTTGAGAGCGTCCACTGTAGACTTACCCTTCCGAAAGCCAAACTGGTTGCTTGACAGACCGTCCGTACCTTCTGCGTACGGGGTTCGCCTGTTGAGGATGATCCTCTCAAGCAGTTTGCCAGTCGTGTCGATCAGACAGATTGGTCTGTACGCCGATGGGTCGCCTGGCGGCTTCCCGGGCTTCGGCAACAGCACCAATTTCTGCCTTTTCTATCTATCGGGGAAACGGCACTCGTCAAGGCATCTCTGCAGCGTTGAGCGTTGTTTGGAACTCCATCCGGCCCTGGAGCTTTGTTCATTGCTAGGGATTTAGCCACTGCGAGTAGTTCTTCATTCGTCACTGGAGCCACCATTTCGACCGTGCCCGCACTGTCTCGTAGGGCAGGTGGCCAGGGGCTTGTGGTCCGAGACGGGAAGAGTACTTCGATAATCGTTGCCAACCGGTCCGGAGACCGTTCTGGGGTGAGGAGCCCCCTTTGGTCTTGGCCATCACAATCCGGTAGGCGTCACCCCACGGATTTGCGTTGGCACTCTCACACAGGTTGTCGAAACACGCTCTCATGCTGCTTTTAATAGCCTTGTTAAGGGCCAATTTCGCAGCTCGAAACACTTCACGGCGGTTCTCTCTTGCATCCTCGGTGCGAGTTCTTTGCATCCTACGTCTAGTTCTGAGGCAGGCTGACCGTAGAGCTGCAATCTCGGCACTCCACCAGTATACCGGGCATCTACCGTTTCTTGGCAGTGTTTTTCTCGGCATAGTGGCGTCGCACGCGCGTGATAGAACAGCCACCAGCGCATCCCCGCTTAGACTGTCGGTGTTGGCCTCCAGTCCCAGGGCCGCGGTGAAAGCTTCGCTGTCGAAGTGATTGGACTTCCACCCGCGTACCTGACAGGGATCTCCCGCCCTCGGATGCTGCACACCATAGTTGATCTTAAAGCGGATTGCTAAATGATCGCTATGGGTGTAGCCTTCATCTACCCTCCATTCCATGCCTGGAGCCAGACTCGGGCTGGCAAATGTTAAGTCAATCCACGCCTCCACTCCGTTTCTACGGAATGTACTAGCGGAGCCATTATTAGCTAGCACAGTATCGAGTTTCGCAAGCGCCTCCATTAGCGCTTGACCCCTGCTATTTGTACAGCGACTGCCCCACTCCACTGCCCAAGCGTTAAAGTCTCCCGCTATGACTACCGGTTTCCGGCCCACTAGGTCCGACGAGAGCCTGTCGATCATCTGGTTGAACTGTTCTATTGGCCACCTTGGTGGGGCGTAGCAGCTGCAATAGAACACACCATTGATCTTGGCAATCGCCACACCCTCGGCGGAGGGGTGTATTACCTCTTGAACCGGGAACCGTCCCGTTGTACAGATTGCCACCATTCCAGACCCGTCCGACACCCAATTGCCGTTGCCGGCAGGGATGCGGTACGGGTCTGATAAGAGGGCGACATCTGTCCTCGACTCCGAGACCGACTGCCACAGCAGCTGTTGGGCTGCTGCACAATGGTTAAGATTTAGCTGTGTGACGTTCACGGCTTCTTCTAATTTAACTCACCGAAGGGACACGAAGGTCCGCCCATAGCATGTTTATCGGCTTGCTTCTTAGCGGTGCAGATAAGGCACTTGTGTGCCTCGTCCAGATGCTTGCACTGGAGACTCATTTCCGCCCCTAGCGACCTGACTTGGGCGCCCTCACCAAGGACCTCTTGGGCCAAGGCCTTGTATACCGCACTAGATTATGCGCCTCGCTTCAGCACCAGAAGCATTTCTCCCGTGTTGGTGCGTCTCACGCTACGCACATCTTGCCCAAGGGCCGAAAGGCTTTCGGCCGCCTTCATCGACTTTAGGATATCGGCATATTTGTCCTTGTCGGTTTTCAACCACAAGGCCTCGCCTCTGTCCTTGGCCTTCTTCGCGGGCCGCGGTACCTCCGGTGTCGGTGTTGGCTTCTTCTTGGTGACCAGCGTCCAGGGGTTTGGGCCCCCCTGCCCCGGTCGCGCCGGGTTGCTGGTACCAACGCTCTGCTCAGCGAGGTCACTCTCGCCCTCGCTTATCTCGCCCAGACGGCGTTTGACCTTAACGGTTGCACGCCGTGTGGTGTCGCGTATCGACCTTCTCTTTTCCCTCCTTCTTGGAGGCCACTGTCTGGGTTTCTCTCTCGGACTTCTCCCGACATTCCACCCTCTTGGCATAAGCCTGCTGTTTCTGTCTTGCGACACGAACAGTTTTTCGGAGTTCCAGGAGACTCTGTTTTAACTCCTTGCTTATATTTTTCTTTGCGCTAGTGTACTCGATTATTGAATCGAGCTGCTCCACCACTTTGCGCATCGCAGATAGTGGCCCGTCCGGTGCGTTGGTAGGGCTATTTCCTACCGCTGCTGGGGGGTCACTGGTGCTTTCAGATGCAGCACTCATCGCTCCACTACTCTCCCCACGGGGGGTAGACCTCGCCAAACCACCTCTAGCGAAGAGGTTTGGCACCTCCGACTGTTTATTTTTATTTTTTGTTGACTCCATGTTTAATCCCACGAGTAGCGCGAGAATAGATGTCCGCCAAGCCAGAGCTCCGCATTAACGTGGTAAGGGACGCTTACTGTGGGGGTTGCCCAGGTACCCACAGGCTCCGTTAACGATCGAGCATCTTTTGCACCCCCTCGATCACTCATCCCTCGGCACGGGTCGCTTCACGCCTTGGAATTGGGGTTATGACCTACCTTGCTTTACGTGGTGACCTCGGCCCAGATCATCACAACCATCCTCCTTTACCAGGGCTTTGGACCTGTAGCTCTGGTTCTCAATAGTTCCATGTACGTATATTATTACAGACATGCCGCTATTGAGATCCGTCATTCGCTAGCGGAGTTACTCTCCGACGGTGTAGACTAAGTCCATCGCCGGGGACCACTTGATTAGTACGCGACATAGCACCGGGCTTGGGTCATCGTGGTGCTAGTGAACAGGGCGTTAGGCTTCACCGGAATCACTGTATCGACCTCGACACTCTACCGGGTAGTTCGTGAGAAGACTAGATCCACCGCTGAGGATTATACCGAGTAGGCCTTGTCGAATAGCTAGCAATGAGTCGTTGGGACGCCAGTGAACCGGAAGCTACGCTCTACCCGGAATCGCTGGACGGACCTCAGCACATATTGGCTGGCCCGTTGAGTAGGCTGGATCTTCCGCCGGGGACTAGACCGAGTAGACGGAGTGGGGGGCTAATTGGCCCACGGAAAGGTACATCGGTATCGGGAGCAATCGACAGTATCGTGACGAATAGGGGAGCTCCACGAGAGAAATCCCGTTACCGGAGAACTCTCAGTCGGAGTATGATAATATCCGAGCTGATCTCGATATTGCTGGGAGCCAAATGGCTCAAGGAAGCGAGTATCGATGTCGGGGGAAATTCCTCCGTCGGAGAGCTATCGGTCAGAGTAGGATGAGTTCACCGTTGGAGACTATCCATATAGCTCGTGATAAGGCCGGGAGCTGAATGACTCACGGAAACTTGAGGTAAATGACCCAAGTATGATTCCTGCACATAAACGGCTCACGAAGACCAGAGCTAAATGGCGACGTAATAGATGAATACATGAAGCGAGAGAAGAATCGAGAGTTGAATCAAAACTCATAGGTCGAGCCACTCCATTAACCAAATGAGGCTCCGAGATAGAGCAGAAGAAAGCAAAACGATCCCCCCACGAAGTAATACCTTGTCGTAGTGCTGTGGGGAAAAAGGGCGTAAAAAGTAAAGATTGTTTTTAGTGGTTAGACACGAACGTGAGTCCCACACAGTGCCAATACACTACAGGCCAGGCTTTCGAAGCTTTCTAAACTACACTATAAAAACACACACACAAGGGGCAGCAGGGTCAGGAAGGACAGAAGTCTAGGGGCTCAACGAACTCGAGGTGCGTTCAATACTCGTCACCATTTAGTTGGTGGTACTAGGTTGGAGCAATCCCGATTTACGCCAATCTAGTTCTTAACACTACTCCTCTTGCATGACCTCCCAGCTGCTACGATTTTGGTAGTATAGATAATCATGGGATCACGAGAAACGACTAAGTGTAGCGAGTGGAGATAGTCCCGGATTTGAGACCCAATAAAATAGAGAAAAAACAAGAAACTTACATATACGAAGCAGGCGCGGTGAATCCGTTGGTGATGTCACCTCCACCAGCAGTAGCTGAACTTATTCAACAAGATCAGGAAGTGGTGAAGCAGCAGCAACAGCAGCGGCAGCAACAACAGCTACAGCAGAGCGTGACGAATTACACTCAACAGAAGCCAAAAGTAGTGGCAGCAAAGCATTTGGTGGAGGAGCTCCACAAGTTTGTGGATGCGAGAAACAATGTCCATAAGGACATTAAAGAGTTGGACATCAGAATGCCTACCGTGAATGAGTATAACACGGCAACACGAAGGGCTGATGTAGCTGACAGAGCATTGGCGTCGGCTAAGGCTACTATCTTCCTAGCCCCTCCAAAGAAGGGTAAGGAGAAGCAGATTGTTGTGGGGAACACACTAGTTCCGTGACTCCAAAGCCGACAAGATCCTCACCAGGAGACACAAGACTACGCGGACTCAAAAAGCAGACACTCGAGCATGCGGTGGCTGTTGCCGAAGAAAAAGACGACACCCAACCAAGAGAAAGCTGGAGTACCATTGTAGGTCGGAAGGAAAAACACGGGAAACAACAGAAGAAGAATGCAGAGCAAAACAGGGAGCAGAAGAAGGAAAACCTTCGGCTCGTCAGAAGGCGCCGAAAGGAAATGCGCTGATCGTCGAAGCGAACGATTGTTGAGAGCCACTCCGCGAGTTTCCAAGCAGTTGGAGCGATGCTTCAGATGCTCTAACCTCGGACATCTGTCGAGAAACTGCAAGGGCTCAGACAGGTCTACACTGTGTAGAAAATGTGAAGCAAAGGGGCACGTTGCTAGAGACTGCACGAAGCAAACAAGGTGCATGATCTGCAAACGGGAGGACGGAGACGACCACATGACGGGATGCTTCAAATGCTCTGCGTACATAAAGGCGAAGGCAGGTCAATGATGATGTAAATAAGCCAGCATAATCTTAATCATTGCGACATTGCACAGTAGTCGACAACAGAAGTGCGACGTTGCAATTATTACAGAGCCGAACCGTGTTCTTCCCGATAACGGTAACTGGGTGGTATATAGTGCAGGGATGGCTGTTGTGGCAGTCGACAACAGAAACGAAGTGCGACGTTGCAATTATTACAGAGCCGTATCGTGTTCCTCCCGATAACGGTAACTGGGTGGTATATAGTGCAAGGATGGCTGCTGCACAAGTAATTGGGGTTTCCCTGTCCAAGAGGTGGTGGATAACACACACGAAGTCTTCGTGATCGATAGGATCAACGGCGTATTTTTCTGTAGCTGCTATGCTCCCCCGAGATGGACACCAGTGCAGTAGAATCGGATTCTGGACGCAATAACCGACTCGTTAGTCGGACGAATGCCGGTTGTTATAGGAGACTTTAACGCTTAGGACGTGAAGTGGGGTAGCAGGCTGACCAACTTAGGAGGTTACAGCTTGTTGGAAGCCTTTGCGAAACTGGATGTGGGACTGTGCAACGAAGGTTCCGCTACCACATTCCGTAAAGACGGTCGAGAATCCATCATCGACATAACATCCTGCAGCCTTTTGCTGATGGATAACATGAATTGGCGAGTTAGTGAGCAGTATACACATAGTGACCACCAGGCGATCTACTACACTATTGGTTGGCGAAATTGTACGGTAACGCCGAGAGTGAGGACTGGCGAGAGGAAGTTGAAAATAAAGAACTTCGATAAGAAACTTTTTGTGGAAGCACTTCGTGCTGACAGCGTTATTCCAATTTCGAGTGCCGATGAGCTTTCGGAAACAGTAGCGAGGGCATGTGATGTAATAATGCCGAGGAACTACCGGCGTCTGGCGTACTGGAGGAGCGACAGGCTCAGCATCTTCCAAGCCAGAAGAGGCGTTCAGAGAGCAAGATCTGAGGCAGTCAGCGAAGTGTGTAAGGTAACATTTCGGGCGGCCAGAGCCGCTTTTATGTATGTATGTGAGAAGGCAGCGAGAACAACTAACGCATTGGCAAGGATCATGCCGAATCACGGAGGAGCAAGAGGCAGCACGAGACGTCTCTTGGCGGACGTCTCATCCTCAATACTGAGGTATGGCGTACACGGCCTGGGCTGCTGCGTTGAACTGAACTGCAGCGAAACCGGACGAAGTTGACAAGCACGTTTCACCTAATGGCTGTTCGTGTCGCGAGTGCGTACAGAACGATATCGTCGGAAGCGGTATGCGTAAATGCCGGGATGATTCCCATCTGCATCACTCTGGCTGAAGACGTGGAATGCTACCAGTGAAGAAATACACGTAATGCAAGGAGACCGGTCCGAGCGGACTCGTTAGCTAAGTGGCAGCAAGAGTGGTACAACGCTGAGAAAGGAAGGTGGACCCACCGACTCATCCTAAATGTGTCTCCATGAGTACATAGGAAACATGGTGGAGGTGAATTTTCATTTGACACAGTTTTAATCAGGGCACGGATGCTTCTGAAAGCAACTGCATCGGTTTGAACACGCTTCGTCACCCCTTTGCCCGGAGAGCGTGAACGTGCAAGAGACACCGGAGCACGTGGTCTTCGAATGCCCTAGATTCGAGGAAGGCCGAAAGGGAATGCCTGGTGTGGCAGGGGACAAAATCGTCGAAAAGATGTGCCACGATGAGCATATCTGGGACGCTGTCAATAAAGTGGTTACGAGTATACTCTCCTAGCTGCAGAGGAAGTGGCAAAGGGACCAACAAAGTATCGTCATTGGCTAGAACGCCGCCGTGGAGCCACAAATTGGTTGTCGGGAGAAATTCCGCCGCCGGGGAACTCTCCGACGGTGTAGACTAGGTCCACCACCGGGATGCAGTTGAGTAGTAGCGACATAGCACCGAGTTCAGGACGTCGTGGCGCCAGCGAACCGGAATCACAGGACCGACCTCGACACCCTACCGTGTAGCTCGTGAGTAGACTAGATCCACCGTCTGGGATTAGACCGAGTAGACCGCGTCGAATAGCTAACAGTGGGTAGTTGGGGCGCAAGTGAACCGGAAGCTACGCTCCACCAAAAATCGCTGGAAGGACCTCAGCACCTACTGGCTGGCCCGTTGAGTAGCCTAGGTCCACCGCCGGGGACTAGATCGATTAGATCGGGACGAAGCGATGCCTAACGGAAGCGAACATCGGTATCGGGAGTAATCTACCGCTGGGGAATTCCCGGTAGGGTAGATTCGTCGCCGTGGACAACCGGACAGAATTGTGACGATAAGAAGAGCTAATTGGCTCATGAAACAAACACCGCTAAGGGTGGGCGAAATTTTATTTTTTCGCTAAATATCTGAACGAAACGAAACGAAACGAAATTTTTCGCAAACTTTGCGAAACGAAACTCTAAGAAAAATTTCGTTCAAATTCGCAAATTTCGCCGAAATTTTGCGAACTTTTTTTGCCTGTTTCGCAAAGTTTGCGAAACTTTTCGAAATTTATCAAAATGTAGTTAATTTTAGACTGTGTAACTGTTTCTTGGTTAAATCGATTTTACACAAAAATTATAACGATTTATCTATTGAAAGGTGAACCGATGCATCCGGAGTTATTCTCAATTCTTAAAGCCGTCTTGCGATGACTGAGCAGATTTCGATAACTGATCAGAGCAAGGATTTACCTGAAATGTCATGCGCAAGGTGCACTAATGAAAAATTGACTCAAAGTACAGCTTACTCATTTTAGCCAAAGAGAATAGGGAAGGAGACGAATAGTTTGAAGCCAAAAATACCTCATTGAGCAGACCAATCGTGCAATGTAAATAAACATTACTCATGCCTGAGTTAGAGGAGACAAGTATTGTACATCTATCAAAAAAGAAATTTGAGTTTTCGTCAGAATTTAGTTCAATCGTGATTGTAAGGTGCATTCTAAAGTATATGTATGAGTAAAAACAAGCTATAGAACTATTTCATCTCTTTGTTTCTAAATGTACATCTTTTGATAAACAAATCCAACGATCGACGTACGGTTTGTTTTCAAAATATAATAGGAGTAGTTTAAAGTGCTGCGGTTGCCAAAACTCTAGTGTTAAAATCATCATAAAGGGAGTGTTGCCGTTTTGACTGATTTTCACTCTTCGTCTCTTTCCCTATTCCCTTTGATTTTAGCTACAATTATATCACAGATAAAATCCATCTCGAGCGTTAACGGCCTATTCAAAGGTAATTGAGATATATGCACCAGGTTGACTAATTTACAAATGTAATAACACTAGTTTACAAATTTAGGGGTAAGCTAAGAAAAGAAAAATGTTTTCAAAAGCGAGTTTGCGTCGCCTAATACGAAAGCAATACCCGTTTTCCTTTTTAAAACAGCGTTTTCGAGATTTTTTTTAAAAAGCTTTGGGAAGTCTTTGCATTTATTCGTCAAAATTTCGTAAAAAGAATCCGATGAAACCGAGGGTAGATCAAATATAAATTTATTGAAGTTTCAAGCGATTAAGCTGTAACAAGTATAATTTTTGACACTCTTAATTTTCTTTTATTTCGACTGTGGTCGCATGTAATCCTACATAAGATTTTAAATTATTGGGAAGAGAACATTCTTTGAACAGTTTATTAATTATATTAATCGGGCAATTTTCATACGAGATGTTGACCAAAAACCAAAGAATGAATGAAAGTGTATATTACGAAATAATTTTGTTTTTGCGCTGTGACCTAAAATGGGCCTATAACCGACTAGCATAATAAATGATACATATTTGCTGTCTTCGGAAAAGGTATGAATAACCCATGATGAAATAATTTCTGGGAATCTTCTATTTCTTGGTCTTGTAACTGTAATAGAAGTTCCAGTAAGAATTTTTCCACAAAATGCCATTCAAACGTAATCTTTTTATCCTAAGAAATTTCATTTTGCGCATTTGGAGTTATGATGGGCTAAACAGGTAGACTTTTCGGCATTATTTTTTATAATCTAACAATTATTACTTGTTCCGAAAGCTTAGGTCGGGGCGAGCAAACCGTAGTTGGCCTTATATGCAACTCACCAGTGTTCGTGTCCCAACACCGCGTATAGGGTTAAAACTTTTTCTAACCAGTAAAAAAGGCAAATGACAAATGTTAAAACCTCTATAATCGAAACAAAGGCTTAGATGTAATAGTTCAGACTTCGCTAGAACGAAAATTAAATGAGTTTTAAATTTCTTTTGCTAGATTGCTTCTGTGGCCCAGTAAGCCTTGGGCTAACTAGAAAGAGATAATTGCTCTAATAATATATATATGGCTTTTCCTGACTATTTTCACAAATATACAGTCACACATTTTTGAAAAATGTTTTTAACCCTCTAGTGCCCACATTTTTTTTGGTTTGAAAAAACTTTTGGAGGTGGGCCTCGTGATGAGAAAAACGGAAATAATGTTGAAAATTCTTGGAAATAATGGGTTTTTCTTTAAGGCCTTAAAATAATTAGGCCGCCTAGAGGCGGTGTTGGGCGAATAAAAAACAAAAGCTTTTTTTTCTCTTCTAGTTACTTCAACATAAGCGAATATAGATGTTTTCTTATATTTTGGACTCCATCGAACGCAAAATACCTAAACTGTAGGGAGTATTTCTCTAGTGCTTTGGCTGTTAAATTATTGACTTCTAATTTATAGTAGGGGAGTCCAGCGTCTGCTGGCGATGGTTTCACTTATCATGTTTTATGTTTTTAATTTAAGAAGATCGTGTAAAAGTGAATGCGTTGCATAAAAGAGCGGACTGTTGTCTGCACTACAGAATTTTAAATATGTGACGCGGAAATCTCGCCAATTTACGACTATACGCACAATGATGCCACCTGGCTACTTTTGATGATAAAGTATGGATCGCGTGAGATGTTTTACATTTCTTATAAAAGAAATGTATAGAATTCGCTCAAACTTTCAAGATTTTTTCCGAGGCCCGGAGGGCCGAGTCTTATATACCAATCGACTCAGCTCGACGATTTGGGACAATGCCTGTGTGTGTCTGTGTGTGTATGTAACGGACAAAGTCTCATTCGTGTTTCTCAGCAATGGCTGAACCGATCTTATCCAAACCAATTTTAAATGAAAGAACTAAAAAACAGTAAGAACGCTAAAAATTTGTTTTTGATTCTGATGTTTAGTTTCCAAGATATGAATGTTTGAATGTGTAAAAATGGCGTTTTTTCAGTTTTTTTTAATTATCTGCCGAAATTGACGCTATAGATTAACAATTTATATTTTTTTAGACAGCTTTAACTTTACCTTTCGAACAAGCCATAGATTGTTGAAATCGGACTATTATCAAAAGAGATATTTAACATTAAATGAGGACGACAGATTTTTATCATTTCTCATTGCCAGAAATATGACCAAAAACCTGTAATCTATTATTAACGCCAAACGGCTTTTTTATACCCTCCACTAACCCCCACACCAAAGAGCTCACACAGAGACCCCCTGGTAATGGACACAACAAGTAAACAAAAAGAAACGCGGAGATCAAAACAACAAACAAAATAATATGAAATCCCAGTGGAACTTAGTTCCTTTGAAGGGATTCACAAAAAATGAGCTTAATTTAAATCAAAAATTTAATTATTAACTTAATGATCACTTAATGATAACGTGGTTTAAAACAAAAAGAAAATTAAAGTAAATTTAAACTTATGAAGTAGTGAAAAACTAGCAGAAGCAAGAAAAAACCTACAGGTTTGAATGGTTGATACGCATAAAATATATATTCGTTTACGTTCCTCAGTATATGCTGCTTAAGCTTGCTTTTGAAAAGAATATTGTTTGTTATAGCTTTTAATTCTATGGGAAGTACGTTAAATTTCGATGGTCCGTGATATGTAATGCGCGCAAGACCAAGGTTGGTACATGCACTGCTTCTCAATAGTTCGTTTGCGCTTCTAGTGTTCTGAATGTTTACCCGAGCCGCGAATACAAGATTGTGATGGAATTTTTGGTTGTGTAACGTATTGTGTACAAATATGATTGACAGAGAGTCGCGTATACCTACAATGGGGATAATTCTGTGGCGTAAGCTAGTGAAAAGTGAAACTGTAGAAAACAAGGTCGGCAGATTGTAGATTACTTTAATGCATCTATTCTGCAATGTTTGGATTCTTTTCAATTTCGATTTAGCAGCATGACCCCAGACTATAATCAAATATTGAATTATTGACTGAATGCATGCATAATAGAATCGCAACAATGAGTCATTAGGCACAAAAGAACGCACCCTTCTCATTAGGCCGCATAATGATGAGACTTTGGTAGCTACATGATGTATATGACTGTCCCATGAAAGACATGGGTCTAAATAAAGTCCTAAGTATTGGAATGATGAAACTTTTTCAATGTGCAATGTTCCGACACATGGATCCGGATGTTGTGAAATTTTTTTCCGTGGTGAGTGAAAAACCATGTACTTTGTTTTTGTCAGGTTCATGGAGAGGTGATTCCCGTTAAAATATTCTAGGAGGGTAGCAAGATCAGATTCAATGTCATTAATAATAGACTGAACACTACAATGTGGATAGAACAGTGCTGTGTCATCAGCGAAAAGTCTTGGTGTCCCATGCAGTTTCAAATTTTCTATATCGTTGATGAAAATCAAGAATAGCAAAGGCCCTATGTTGCTCCCTTGCGGGACTCCAATGTCTATCGGTCGTAAGGTACTGCGAGCGCCTTTTATCACCACAAATTGTTTTCGTTCTGATAAATAACTTCTAATCAATTCGTTGGCAACACCTCTTATTCCATATCTATCGAGTTTGGCTAGTAAAATTCTGTGGTTTATAGTATCAAAAGCTTTCTTAAGATCGATGAATAAGCCTCCAACGATCTTTTTTTGGTCAATGTTACAGAGCAATTCATCAATGAGCTCGGTAATACCAGTCACAGTTCCACACCCTTCCCGAAAGCCATACTGAAGTTTATAAAGAACATTATTGGCACACAAAAAGTTAACAAGTCGGTTGGTTAAGAGCTTTTCCAAAATTTTATTCAGTACCGACAGGGTTGAAATAGGTCGATAATTCGTAGGGTCGTAAGAGTCACCGGATTTGAATACAGGCGTTACCTTAGCGATTTTCAAAACATTTGGATAAGAGCCCGTTACTATTATACGATTGAATAGTTTACTAATGATCACGGAGAGAGGTCCTATGTTGGCTTTCATAAGATCTGCCGATATGTTATCATGCCCCCTACTTTTTTTAACGTCAAGCTGACTTATGAGAATACTAACTTCACTTACTCTAGCAGGTCTCAAAAAAATAGAATTGCTTACACTCTTTACTGATTTCAAGAAATCAAAATTGTTTTTCGGGAGATTATCGGCTAGGTTATTTCCAATCGTGGAGAAGAAACTATTGAACACTTCAGCAATATCTTGATCAGATTCAAGAGTGCTTCCATAGTTTTTTAATTTTATAGGTTCACTAACTTTGGTGCGACCAAAAATTTGATTTAATTTTTTCCACACGTTTGTATGGCTTGAGCTTTTTAGTATATTTTCGTAATAGTCACTTTTGCATCTCTTTTTGGCAATCTTAACTTTTTTTGAAACATGTTCTAGCATTTCAGCAGCTTGCGCATCGTGAGGATTCCTTTTGACTTTATCAAGATATTTATTCTTTATTTGTATCAAACGCCAAAGACTGAAGGTCATCCATGGACAGATTTCATTTTTAACTCTAACGGTTTTAGTAAACGTTCTGGTACAATCGGTCAACAATTTGTTATAGGTTGTAATAAGAATATTCAAGGTAGCTTCAACATCATCGGTAGTTTGAAAACTGTTTAAAAATGTGGAGAATTGGCTCTGTAGCTTAACACGATCGACGATATTCATTCTGAGTTCCTGTTGCTGCTTACCTAAATTCACAGGAAGGGACGAAATGACAGGAAGATGATCACTAATGTCGCTGTAAATTGTATGATTTTTCAACTGAGAAGCGGAGTCAATGGAACAAATAAAATGATCCAAAATGTTGTTACTTATTGGACGTGTGCACACATAGCTGTACGATTCTAGTAATTGTTTGTATCTAATTACCACGTTATTATTGTGTAGATTGATTGGAATGTTCACATCGCCAGC
Organism: Topomyia yanbarensis; assembly: GCF_030247195.1. NCBI lineage: Eukaryota > Metazoa > Arthropoda > Insecta > Diptera > Culicidae > Topomyia > Topomyia yanbarensis. The sequence goes on along the minus strand of NC_080670.1, from coordinate 106,018,462 downwards.
AATGAAATATGGTTTAGATGGAGTAGAGTTAGATAACCAATTTTCTAACATATTCTGAAAAGTGTTGTAGGCAAAAGATGGTGGCCGATACACACCAATAACATTATACAGATGGCCGCGGAATTTTATTTCGAAATGAACGTAGTGCAAGCCATTGATTGTTTGATTATCTATCAATTTACATTCCAATGAATTTCTCACGAATACTGCTTAACCGCCTGACGAGTTATTACGACATGAGAAAAAAGGACGATAGCCAGGAATATTGTAAATGCCACAGTTCTCTTTCTTTATCCATGTCTCACCAATAACAATAACATCAATACCTAGCTTACATTCATTCACAAAGTAAATCACTTCATCAAACTTTTCAAAAACATTTAATCCTCTAACATTCCACTGAGCAACATTTAAACAATTAGTACCATCCAATTCACATTTTTCGTTAAAATCATGCAAATTATCATAAAATCTATTTAAAATCATATTCGGTGTAGAATCCATTTTTCATGATTGGCAACCCAAATTTTTAAGAAATTTCTGAAATTTATTGTGTGCTTTTCTTCCGCTTAGGCGAAGGAGATTGCACAGAAGTTGACGCACAATCAGGTGTATGTACTGGTTTCAAAAAATGTTTCATGACACGATTGAGATCTTCTCGAGTTTTTACCAATTCCGGCTTACTATTGTCATCTTGTTTTATCAATATGACTCCACCCCTTCCTGCCCAAATGTGCTTCACGTTTAACAATTCTTGTGATTCCCTGAGTTCTTTGAGCAACTCCAGAGCTAATGGAGTCAGTTCATCGCGCAAGGTCACGTTTGTGGCTCTACCGTTAACTACAAACTTTTCATCAATCGAAGTTGACAATAATTTTCCGAATTGTTTCTTTTTAGTAAAAACTGCCTCTTTCAACTCTTTGTTACAAAAAACAATTCTGATAGGAACCGGAGCGTTAGGTTTGTTGCTGATGAAAATCCTCTCGGCTGATACTACAAATCCTGAATTTCCCCGTAGCCCTATACAGAGCAGCAATTTATCAATTAGTTGAGAAACGTTCTCACCCGGAATGGAAGGAATACCCCAAACGACAGCATTATTACTTAAGGCGGCTTTGTCCGATCTATCAACATTAGCTTCCAAATTATGAACTGTACCCTCTAAATGATTTAGTGATTTTTTCAAACGATTTATATCAGCTTTCAAATTTTCATTTTCTAATTTAAGATCCTTAAAGTCAGTGACAATCTCATCGAACTTGTCGGATAAAAAGGCCTGGGACTTTTCAATGGTGGTGGTAATTTGTTTCAATGGTGGGGCTTATTTTAGGGCAATAGTATCTTCGGAGAATTTAATGGAGGTAATATGCCCTTTCTTTTGGTATTGTGCTATTGCTGATTAATTCCCCTATGAGTGAGATATTTTCACAAATTTTCTTGGAAGTTATTATATCGAAATGATGTCTTCAGCATATTTGTAGCTCTTACTTTCGCGAATAACTTTACTAAAGACTTTAAATATCTATTCTGAATACTTCAAAAGTTATGGCTTGTTGTTTGTTGATTACTCTTTGTCGCCTATTTATTGTTCAATATAGTAATAATCCATTGAAATAAGCCAAACATTATTTCGATAAAACGAATTTTGTATTTTATTTTACTATCTACAACCGCTAGAAATAATCACCGAACACTTCCAAGTTGCCTGTAAGGAACTTGATAACTTATCAGTGCAAAAATGTTCATTTGTGCGAGCCTTCTGACTGCAATTTTTCTAACTTATAACTATCGGATCGATCTGAAACATATCGGAAAATGAAAAGCGAAATAAATAACTCCAAGCAACGGCGTAGCCAAGAGAATGTTTTGGGGTTTAACACAATACAACCCCCCCCCCCACCACACAAAAAAAAAAATATTGGATTGAAGTTGAAAATTTATTGATGTAGACTGATTTAATTCAATATTACAATAACAATTATCTTCTCCGTAGATTGATAACCTGTTGTTGTAAACATCATGATGACTTTTGATAAATTGTCGGAATGGGGTCCTGATATGTAACTGATCTATTGGTCTTGATTTCACAGTTGTCTAATGGCATCAATATCAAATTTCTGCCTGAAAACATTCCAATAGAAAATTTCAGAGTTCTGTAATCAATCATAATCCTCAGATTTCTTTTCATATTGAGCTCGTTTTTGTAGAAATGTACTGTAATAAGGGTCTTTATTTAATAGGAAGCGAAGTTAAAATTGATTTAATGTCTATGAAACATAAAACCGCTCACCAAAAAAATGCATAAACAAATGCTGTCGCGATACTAATATTTGTGTTGGCGTAGTGTATATTCCCCCCGACTCCGCATGTGATATAGATATTATTCAGAAGCACATAGACTCAGCACTTGACATCGCAACTTCCATTCAACCCAACACGGCTCATCTACTGTTTGGTGATTGTAATCAATCTGGACTTCTATGGAAAAGTACCTCTTCCGGCTATGCCTTCCCAGACCCTTCTGAATCAACCTTCTCTAGAGCGAGTATTGCCTTACTGGACGGAATGCCTGTATTGAACATGCTGCAAATGTGTACAGTAAATAACAGACGAAATCGAACCCTGGACCTCCTTTTCGTAAATGAAGAAGCTTCTATTTACTGCACCGTTTCAGAAGCCCTTGAGCCGTTAGTTGCTTGTGACGCAGACCATCCTCCTCTTCTAGTAACGCAGATCTGTCCCCAGTTAGTTGTTTATGACGAAATGCTAGATGTCAGGGAGTTCAATTTTTCAAAAACTGATTTCAATAGGCTTCAGAACTCACTGCAGGCAATCGATTGGGAGACTTTGCTGAATTCTGCGATCGATGTAGATGTTGCCGTAGAAAAACTTTCACTGGTCCTAAAACAACTTTTCAAACTACATGTTCCCGCACCACGTCCCCGACCAAAACCAGCGTGGTCCAACCGTCAATTACGTAAACTGAAAAGACTGCGAGCAGCTGCACTTCGGCATTACACCAGCCGACGAAACCCCCTCACAAAACGTGAGTTTATTGAAGCCAGCAACAGGTTCAAGACATATAATCGCTTTCTCTATTCAAGACACGTCGCACAAACCCAATCGAACCTGAAACAAAATCCAAAGCAGTTTTGGTCTTTCGTTAACGGGAAACGTAAAGAAAATGGGCTTCCTTCCAGTATGTTCCTTGCAAATGAAACATCAAGTACCGTCAAGTCGCCAGTCGCCGTGCGTGCTCCATTCACCGTGCAGTTTCAAAACCACGAAATTTATGGAACTAGTTCCCTAAAAACCACAAATCCAATCATTTTATCGTTTTATTGAAACATTCTAAATGAAGTTGAATATAAATTTTACATTCACGGTTGATGGATCCTTTTATGTGCAGTTAATGGTGCATAGAACGGTGACTGGTGACTATGACATGTTCCCAACAAATGTCCTAAACTCCTAATTCTCGTTTTGTTGCTAATAGTTTTATATTATTTATAAATTGTGACGCATTGTGAAAATATTTTCACGGTGACTATGAGAGCGATTATCATTTTGGTAGAAAATAGGGCTTGAGGTCACGCCAAATCTGCTTAAACGCACGGTGACTGGTGACTTGACGGTACCCCAAGCGGCATCTGTGACCTATTTGCGCAGCATTTCTCAAGTGTGTTTAAAAAAGTCTCGGCCAACTCCACTCAGATAGAACATAGTCTTCAGGATGTCCCTCATGATGTAATTAATTTAGGCATTATTCAATTTACTGACGAAGATATTCTAACTGCTATGAGAAAGCTAAAGTCTTCAACATCGGCAGGATCAGATGGTATTCCTACCATTATAATGAAAAGATGCGAAAGCGCATTGTGTACGCCTTTAAGACTATTTTTTAACCAATCGCTGTCGCAATCAACGTTCCCCGTCTGTTGGAAAAAATCAGTTATGTTCCTGGTTTTTAAAAAAGGTGATAAGCAAAATGTTGCGAACTATCGTGGCATAACTTCGCTCTGTGCTGGCTCAAAGTTATTTGAAATATTAGTAGGAAATGTGCTGTTTCGTGAGACCAGAGCATATATATCGAAGGACCAACATGGCTTTTTCCTGGTAGATCGACAACTACTAATCTAGCCCAATTCACTTCGCTCTGCATTAAAAATATTGAACTTGGATCTCAGGACGATACTGTATACACGGATCTCAAGGCTGCATTCGATCGTGTAGATCACTCTCTTCTACTGGCAAAGATGAAGCGGCTGGGCGCTTCGGATTATTTTATAGGGTGGCTTAAATCATATCTCGTAAATCGTTCTCTGTGTGTAAAATTAGGAAATAACGAGTCATACAGTTTCATCAACTTGTCGGGAGTGCCTCAAGGGAGCAATCTAGGACCGTTGCTTTTCTCGTTGTTCTTCAATGACGTTTGTTTTGTTATACCTCCTGGGTGTAGACTTATATATGCCAATGATCTCAAACTATTTCTTATTGTGCGGTCAATAGAAGCTTGCAAGGAACTACAGCAACACTTAGATGCTTTCTGTAGTTGGTGTAATCGCAACTTGCTGGCTCTCAGCGTGTCCAAGTGCTCCATAATATCTTTTACACGTAGAAAAAATCCAATACTGTGGAACTACACCTTTTCCGGGGAAGCGCTAGAGAGAATGACAGTTATCAGAGACCTCGGTGTACTTCTGGACTCACAACTGACATTCAGAAATCATTACTCTCATGTTACAGCACAGGCAAATAGAAATCTCGGTTTCATTATAAGAATCGCCAAAGAGTTCACTGATCCATATTGCTTGCGGGCACTCTACTTTTCACTTGTGCGATCTGTCTTGGAAGCTTCAGCACCCATTTGGTGTCCTTACACAAGCATTTGGATCAACCGAATAGAAGCAGTGCAGGCAAGATTCCTTCGTTTTGCTCTTAGAACTCTGCCGTGGCGTAACCCAACAGAGCTACCACCGTACATCGATCGCTGTCGTCTGCTCGATATGGAAACCCTAGCCAAAAGGCGGAACACATTTAGAGCAGTATTTGTTGGGAAGATATTAACTGCTCAAATAGACGCTCCAGATATTCTCTCACAAATAAATGTCAATGTGCCCCCGGGAAGTCTCAGATCGCATAACTTTTAAAGACTCGAGTTTCAACGCACCGAGTATGGTCAAAACGAACCCATTAGGACGATGTGTAATGTTTTTAATCGTGTTTATGGCCATTTTGACTTTTCTGTATCTTGTGATGTTTTCAAAAATAGACTAAGAAGGTTGACTTAGATTTTAAGATTCATTTTTTTGTAATATTTGTATTTTTCATTTATGTAATGCTGTGTACTATGTTATTATATTATATTGTAGTGTGAATCCATTGTAATCAGGTGTGAATATATGAAAAGATAATGGGTTTTTACGCCCATTTGAGGATTGTTTCTGAAGTATATCCTGAAATGGGCTTTTCCCATTCAACTACATTTCATGTAGACCAACATAGGTCAGATGAAAAAAAAATAAGAATAAATATCACCGCTAATACGTATACCAATTAATTGGTATACTTAAGGGTTTATATGTTGCAGATAGAGAAAATACTCAAATTTTCAGCTTTTTTCCTACACAATATAACGAAAGCTTACTAAACAATTTTTCCTAATAAGTTTATGAAAATTATAAACTATTTAAAAATTTTCAATAGTTTTATTTTTTATTTAACCGTGATTTTTTAATAAATAGTGACCATCGCTTCACAACGTAGTCTATTTTTCATGGCTTGCGGTGAGCACGATCTCTCGAATTGCTGAACTGAAAATTATGGAATAGAAATTAATTTTTAGTATTCTTTACAGACCCGCTGGTGCCCTAAGACGATTTCGCTAGATTTTCAGAGCACTGTGCACCCAGTGCATTAACGCAAGTGACGGAAGGTTATCGAAAAGTTTCGTGAAAATTAAAATTCCAGTAATGTTGATGATTTTCCCAAACTGTTCGTTTTCGTGAGGTTTTTATTTGTTCTTTGGCATTAGGATTAGCGATAATAATTCAAATTAAGGATACTACTGGGAAGTCACCTTTAGAAAAAGTCAATGTCGAAGTAAAATTTGGAACTGTGCACGCATGCACTTCAGAGATAGCGTGATATCAGGAGCTGCGATTTCATTTCAACGCTTTTTTGTGAAAAGGGCGATACTTACAAATGTAAACATAAGGCTTTTTTCATACATGCGAATGAGGGCTTTGAAACGCAACAAATTAACCTAAAAATTTGGATTCTACAATATTGCTTTCTTAAACTACAGCAAAAAATACAACGGGCGAAACTGTATTTTTGTTTGTTTATTTAAAGTTTCACCCTCCGCGCTCCATGCAAACAAACAGGGTGATACTTTTTTTTGCTAGCAGTTTAGAGGCGAAACTGTTATTTTCGTATTTTTTTAGGATTATCAAGCTGATACCAGCTGTAAATAGTAACAATGATCGCTATTGAAAAAACACGGACGAAATCGGTGGTGTAGAACGGTAGTCATTGTAAAAAAACGTAAGGGCGATACTTCAATGCTGATAGGTGGGACCGAAAAAGTAAACAATCGCCAAAGGGGCTATACTATCATTTTGTCAATTTCAATAGCAAAAATAAATTTGAATTTAATAATTACAAATACTTTATGAAGTTTTGGGTTTCGATCACTGAATCATGCAATCTAGGATGTAAACACAAGTTCTCAAATAGGAAATAAAACCAAGTCTGGAAATATTCACTGTTGATTTTCTTTGAATGGTATCACTGCTAGTATCGCTCTTTTCAAGGAAAAGCGTTGATTTTTTAGTTCTCAGTCGCGTTTGAAATTTGAGTAAGGTATAAACTTCAAATCGATTCAAAAAAAAAATTTCGATTTTTTTGGCTCAGTACAATTAACCCCTTTAGGAAAATTCAGTTTTCCCACCACAATTTTCCATTGATTTGGTTTGAGATTTCTAGCACTGATGTTGTCCTATGCTGATTTGAGCGATTCTCTGAGTCCTGCCACTATCCCATGTAGTATGTGTTATCAAAAACATCGCGAAGCATCAAGTTCTAAATGTTCTCAAACGATATAATATCCGAAGAGAGTGATAAGAGTTATAAGAAATGTCTCATGTACCAATCGTTACCACTGTTAGGTGGATTAAAAGCGAAAAAAAGATTTTGAATAAAACTGCAAATCAATGATACTTGCCATTATTTTTCAGCCTCAATTCTCCTGCATTTTAATTTCGGCGCACAATTTGTATTCAAAAGCTAAATTTTCGAAATTTTTCAAGTGAAATTCCGAAGTAAACAAACAAAAAAACAAATTTTACTTGTGGTTACGTATATTACATATACGGCCAAGGAAAAGTCTTTTCACGCGCTATCGAAAAATCTAGTCATTCGTGGAATAGCTTTGAACTCGCCCTAATTAACAAAAATGCTGAAATTTAAGAACGTTACCTAGGGTAATGAGCCTATTTTTGTCATAACCATGTAAAACCGTTGGTTAGAGCGGCGTTAGCCATCTTTGTTCAACGTATTGGTTCAAATGGCGATTTTTGATATCATAATGGTTGATAAGAAGAAAGCAAAGATATTGATGCCAATTTATACGCATTGCAACAATTGTATTCCGAGTAATTAATGAAATTGTGAGGCACCCTTCCTAATACGACTAAAGTAGGCTCTTCACTCTAATACGCTCGAAAACTCAATATCACTTACAACGTGTACGAAACAAAATTTAATGCAACATAAACACATTGGACAATGGATTAAACAGCACTTGAAGTGCAGAACTAGAGACAGCGCCATATGTCTGATACAAAAGGAGAAAAAAAGATTCTGCCAACTAGCCCCAGACTCCCCTAAATATTATTAAATGATAAGAATATCCAAATTCTAACTGCAACATTCATCCAAAGTTTTTAAAATATAAGTTTTTTTTAGTTAAAATTGCACATAATACTAGTTTCGGTACGATAAGTAATCACTAAAGACTGAAAAAATTTTTCGCTCAGGTGCCCAACACCGCCTCTAGGCGGGCAAAGTATTTTACCAAAAAACCTAAACTTCCGAATTATTCCACTAAACCAATTCACATCTACAGTGAAATGCTAGTAACAGGCTACTCAAAAATATTTTTTTTAGTTATTGAAATTTCCAAAAACAGTTAAAATTTGTTTAATGAAGATTACCACTAAACACAAAATAGTTTTTTTCCACGTTTTCCACGAATTTTCAACTTTGAGCTTCGAATGTCTTTGACAGAAAGCTACGAATATTAAAATAATGTGTGTGTATGAAGGGTGTGAGCGTTGGGAAAAAATACTAGTGCGGATGACAACATACAATCAGGTTTTAGTAGTTTTATTTAGATTTTTATAGAGACAGCCTAGATGCGGTGTTGGGAACTAGAGGGTTAATCTTCGTTCGCTTACCATGAGTTACAAATATTTTTCATAATTAGACACATTCTACTATTCAAAAGTATTAAAAAGTATTAAAAAGAATTAACTTTCCGTATATAAAATGGTTTTTGAAAAATTTCGCAATAGTTCGCAAATGTTTTCGTCAAAATAGAATTTCGTGTTGCGAACAACATCTACTATTTAAATTTCATTTCGTTTCGTATCGTTAATAGAATACGGAAGAACTATTCGTTTCGTTTCGTACCGCATAGACTAGAATCGCGTTTCGCCCACCCTTAAACGAAAGAAATTCCGTTGTCGGGGAACTCTCAGTCGGAGTAGGATAATATTCGAGTTATTCTCGATAAAGCTGGGAGCTAAATGGCTCGGGAAACTATTGGTCGTCGTAGGGTGAGTTCACCGTCGGGGACTGTCCAAGTAGATCGTGATAAGGCTGGGAGCTGAATGACTCACGGAAACATGAGCTAAATTGCTCAAGGATTCAGCACCTAAACGGCTCACGGGGACCAGATCTAAATGGTGACAAAATAGATGGAAACAAGAAGCAAGAGCGGAGTCCCAAATCATCGAGCTGAATCGATTGGTACATGAGACTTTTGTAAGAAACGTAAAAAAGTCTCATCTCGTCGCTTGGTGGAATAGGTCGTTTTTTTGTTACCAGTGTGGTATATTTTTCTTTTGTTGGCTCTTCGGCGGTGTATCTGAATTTAGGGGCCGACCACTCGAGGAAAGTAAAACAAATTATTCAAATCAAATTTGAAAAATGCATTTCGTTTCCATTTTGCATCAGTTTTGCACTCTCTCGCAGAAAATTATGTTCAACAAACCTGTTACGCTGATCCCATTCACTTAAGGCATTGTTGTATGGAATCAAATATTTCAGGAAATGGAAAGATACACAGCTTCAATATTTTTCATACATCATATTGGAGACATCACTTTATTGGCTATTAGTACCATCTGTTGAGCTAAAACTACGATATGGCAAATGCAGTTGGTAAAAATTCTTAAAAATAAGAAGTTTTATTAATTCTGGCTTACCTTGATCTTGATCAATTCTCACATGACGTACAGAACCGTTCAATTTAAATGTCAAGGAGAAAATGTAATGATCGTCCGAGCTGTCGCGTACTAAGAAGCTTCCATCCGTTTCGTTTGATAATATTTTTTCTGCTCCTTCAGACGATATTGGCCCCCAATACCATCCACACTGTAAACATTAGAACAAACCATTATGTTAAACATACACCTTAATTAAATTGAGTTATATCATAGTGGCAGATAACTTTTTACGCTGATCCACTTTATTTGATGCTTTGTTGGGGGTACGGTCTCCGGGGGTTACTTTACGCCAAAAATAGAACGTTTTGTACATTACACTCAAGAACTACGATCACGCAACTTCAAATTTGAAACTTTTTGATGTTTTAGATATGGCAGAAGTACCTCAAAAGTCAGTGAAAAGAACTTTGGGAAAATCAAGATTGAATATGAGATATAAAAAACGTTTTTAATCCACCGAACAGTGTGATGAGACATTTCTTACAACTCTTATAACTCTCTTCTGATATTATATCGATTGAGAATATTTAGAACTTTATGTTTCGCGGTGTTTTTGATAGCACATGCAGAAAACTAAAAACTGAAATTGTAGCTCTTGATATCACACTACCCCTGAAGTGCATGCGTGCCTAGTTCAAACTTTATTTCCATATCGGGTTTTTCTTGAAGTGACTTCCCAGTAGTATCTTTGATTTGAATTATTATCGCGCATCCTAATGTCAAAGAACAAATAAAAAAACTCACGAAACCCGTTAAAGAAAATCATCATCACTGGAATTTTCGTTTCCACGAAACTTTTCGATAACCTTCTGTCACTTGTGTGCCCTTAAGTATACCAATTAATTTAGGATGCCCTTTTAACATAAACTATCGCACGAATAGGAATATGATCACCTAAATGTTGGGAGAAGTCTATAAAATAACCCCTTGAAAACTTCCAAGAAATTGGTGTAGTTCGATGCAATTGATAGAAAATATCCTCAGAAAATGGGATGGACCTATTAATGTGGGACACAGTGAATAATAAATACAGTAAAGACCCGTTTTTATCAGCCTCATGGTGTGTTTTAAACTGACATTGACTAAATCGGGACATATTTCTTTCCTTCTTTATAATAAACTGAAGCTGTTAAAATATTCTTCCCTTCCCTTGATCTAGTCTGATAGCTATTTCTAATATAAATTTCTCTTAAAGGGGCCTTCTAGCGCAAATTAAAAAAAATGATTTTTTTTTATTTTTGCATATTTGCATCTCTAAGGTAATAAAAATATGCTCAAGAAAGGATTTACTCAAATTCAGACTTATTCGTCTGCTAGAGCCCATCAAACATATTTTCATATGAGACTGACGAAATCGGGAACTAAGTGTAGAAGTGTCTTTGTTTCTACTTAATTATGGTCAGCGGCGTAGCTAGAAATTCGGTTTGGTGGGGTATGGTAGGGGTTTGGTGAAAATCGAACTTAATCTCCAAATGACATAATTCCGAAACCGTCATATTTGAAGTTTCAAAATTATAGAGAATTATTTTTTCAAAAAATAGCAACACAGTTCGTTTCTTTAGCGAATTTGTTGAGACTATCATTTAAAACAACTTTATTTGCAGGAATGAATACTACGTGTAGGGTGTACATCGAGTTTTAAAATGGTATTTACGAAATGTCCCTAATCTATTTTTTTTATCTTAAATAACTTTTTATTGCGAGCTTCACAAACTCAAGCTTTGGAAAAAGTGTAAAATTTATTGTTTATAAATAGTGGAAGATCATAAACAGTACAATCATAATACTTTATTTTAAAAGTACAAATAGCCTAAAATATGTTGATACCCTGATCACACGGAGCCTTCATGTCTTCAACAAAATGGTTTGTAATAGCACTCCCCAAAGTTTTGCTGAAGACATTAAGTCTCGAACTAGATTTGTTTGAAGAGTATAAGTATACCATAAGTCATACTGTGTTGCGTTTCGGCTTCGCCTCATCAGAAACCAACACTAACTTATTGTCGGAATATATTAGCGCCGGCTTGACGCAAATCCCTTAAAACTAAAACACACTTTGTGTTTCAATCGAACGACTGATCAAACGTGATGTCCCGTTCGAGCAGAAGTTCTGTTTATGCCGATGAGACACAGTGAAACCGAAACTTGTCTTGGCCTAGCAGGCCTATGCGAAAGCAGTAGTAGTATACCATAAGTACTTCTTAGAGGATATAACGCCAAAGTAATTTTATCAGATGATGTGCTGTTTAACGTTTGTGAAATTCATCGAAGATACTACACCTCCGGAATTGGCGGTTGCAAAATGATGTAATCTTGACCTTAAATTACTGTTTGCGAACATTTATTTTACCTATTCATATAATTGGCAACACAACAAAAATAAAAACTCTACAAAATTGATCAGGACCTGCTAGAGTCGAACGAAAAACGCCATTTTTCATAAGTTTTACTCTACTTTCGGAAAGTGTTATCCTCGTTATTAATCATACTACGTTTTCGTCTCAACTCTACCCATTCCCAAAATGAAAACATGTTGAATGCTGTGCAATTTTTCAGTGAACAGTTCTATGTTTCATGTTTCTGTGATTCCAACTTCGCGTCCTATTAAAAAGACCCTAATCCATATTACAGTACATCCATTCAAAAGTGAGCTCAATATAATAGGAAATCTGAGGATTATGATTGATTTTAGAGCTCTGGAATGAGTGTCTATTGGAATGTTTACAGGCAGGTATTTGATATTGATGTGATTAGACAACTGTTAGATTAAGACCAATGAATCAGTACCAGGTAAAGATCCATCAATCCAATTATTTTGTTGGGTAGGTGGCAAGGGGTGGTGTTGAATCCTGAAGTCTTCTCTTGGCTACGCCATTGCTTGGAGTAATTTATATAGCTTTTCATTTTCTAAGATATGTTTCAGATCGATCCGATGTTTGTGACTTAGAAACTTTACTGTAGGTGGATTAATCAACAAAAAATAATACCAAAAGAAAGGCTACATTACATCCATCAAATTCTCCGAAAATACTATTGACTTAAAATTAGCCGTTTTGGCGTTAAAAATAGAATGCCTGTTTTTGGTCTTATTTGGGGCTATGGGAAATGATAAAAATCTTTCGTCCATATTTAATGATATATATCTCTTTTGATAATAGTCCGATTTCAACAGTCTATAGCTCGTTAGAAAGGTATTTGTATAAACTGTCCAAAGATATATGAAGTGTTTTCTATGTCATCAATTTCGGCAGATAATTTGAAAAAACTGCAAAAAACGCCATTTTTACACATTCAAACATTCATACTCCGCTAGCGAATGACGGATCTCAATAGTAGCATGTCTGTAATAACCTACCTACTTGGAACTATTGAGAACCAGAGCTACAGGCCCAAAGCCCTGTTAAAGGAGGATGGTTGTGATGATCTGGGCCACGGTCACCACGTAAAGCAAAATAGGTCATAACCCCAAGTGCAAGGCGTGAAGCGACCCGTGCCGAGGGACGAGTGATCGAGGGGGGAAAAAGATGATCGATCGTTAACGGAGCCTGTGGGGTACCTGGGCAACCCCCACAGTAAGCGTCCCTTACCACGTTACTGCGGAGCTCTGGCGTGGCGGACCTTTCTTTCTCGCGCGACTCGTGGGATCAATGAGCGACGTGAAAAATAACAAAAAGCAAAAAACGGAGGTGCAGAACCCCTTTGCTAAAGGTGGTTTGATGAGGTCTCCTCCAGTGGGGAGAGTAGTGGAGCGACGAGGGCTGTATCCGACAGCACCAGTGACCCCCAGCAGTGGTAGAAAATAGCCCTACCAACGCGCTGGACGGGCCACTATCCGCAATGTGTAAAGTGGTGGAGCAGCTCGATACTATAATCGAGTATACTAACGCGAAGCAAAATATCAGCAAGGAGCTGAAACAGAGCCTGCTGGTGCTCCGGAAGGCTGTTCGTGTCGCGTGGAGAAAAGTCCGACAGAGGAACCCAGATAGTGGCCTTCAAGAGGGAGAAGGCCGACATAGGTACGCAGACAGGGGCCTTCCCCTTCTCCTTCTATGGACAGCCAAGTCGCTCGAAGCGGCGGCTGAGTTCCCCTCGAAGGACAAGGGCAAGCGCAAGACTACGTCGAACGCGAAGCGCCCTAGGAAGTCACCAGGCGAGGGTGCAAAAACCAACACCATACGGCGTGTAACCGTCACGGCCAAATGCCGTTTCGTCGAGGTAAACCGGGGCGAAAATGACCCCGCCGGGCAGAGAGAAGGTGCCAGCAACTCGGCGCAACCTGGGCAGGGGGGCGTAAACCCCTGGACGCTGGTCACCAAGCAGAAGCCGACACCGGATGCACCGCGGCCCGCGAAGAAGCCCAAGGACAGAGGCGAGGCCTTGTGGTTAAAAACCGACAAGGACAAATATGCCGACGTCCTAAAGTCGATGAGGGCGGCCGAAAGCCTCTCGGCCCTCGGGCAAGACGTGCGCAGCGTGAGACGCATAAATACAGAAGAAATGATTTTGGTGCTGAAGCGAGGCGTACAATCCAGTGCTGTTTATAAGGCCTTGGCCCAAGAGGTCCTAGGTGAAGGCGCCCAGGTGAGGTCTCCATTGTAAAAAAAATATCTTGGAAACTAAACATCAAAATCAAAAACAAAATAATAGCGTTCTGTCTGGGTGATAGGTCTTTCATTTAAAATTGGTTTAGATAAGATCGGTTCAGCCATTGCTGAGAAACACGAATGAGAGTTTGTCTGTTACATACACAAACACACACACAGACATTGTCCCAATTCGTCGAGCTGAGTCGATTGGTATATAAGTCTCGGCCTTCCGGGCCTCGGAAAAATTCTTTACAGTTTGATCGAATTCTATACATTTCTTTTATAAGAAATGTAAAACCAAAAATTGGCGTAAAGTAGCCCCACAGGCCACACCAAAATGTTTTTTTTTTTCAAAGTCATGTTAACTTCTTGATTCATTGTTATGGATTATGCTCGTTATTTATGAGTGTATGCAAATGAATGCTCGTGCTCGTAAAAAATAAAAGTGTATTTTTTTGAGAGTCAATGTGTCCTACAATGAAAAACAACAAGCTGAGAAAAAACGCCCTTCATGATATACTTTTCTATACAACCTTCGTAGACAACCTTGTTTTAGTATTTTTTCCAAAAATAGCTTTAATTGTTTTCCGGAGTGCAAAGGCTTTTCCATCAGAAACGCGTATGGTACTGTTATACTTAATGGTCAGGTCAGTTCATCCATTTCCAATATACTGGACCTTTTTGTTTAGCACTGTTTAAACCATAAGGTCATTCGCCTCAGTGCAGAACTATTTCCCGCTGCTCTTTCTGTCATTCCAGAATAAATTGCTTCAATACACATAGTTTAAATACGCTTAGAAACTATAGCGTATTTATATGTTTGCGCCATTGCAATTACACTACTAAACTTGCAAATTATCGATTACTGTTATTTTTCAAAAAGTCAAACTAGTATGTTAATAAAAATTTGCTTTGAATTAGAGTAAAATCCCAAAATAAGAGTAAATTTTAGATCAAATATACAGATTGTCAATATAAACTAAAGTAAAGCTTGGCGTAAAGTAGCCCCAATTTTAGATAAAATAGACATTTGATCACCAATTACCAAACAAACAAAAATACGGATAAAAAGTACAAACAAAAATGATTGCATTACACTGGCAGGTTAATTTCACGTAATCTGTATCCTCTTATCTAATAATTTGACTAGTAAATCGCACATTCCCAAGAGAATTTAAGCTACAATGGTTTTTGAGTACATTTTATATTTCAGTTTCATCGCCTACTACGATTACAAGCATTTTTTTAAACATTTATCCATTTTTACATTTCTTATAAAAGAAATGTATAGAATTCGCTCAAACTTTTAAGATTTTCTCCGAGGCCCGGAGGGCCGAGTCCTATATACTAATCGACTCAGCTCGACGATTTGGGACAATGTCTGTGTGTGTGTCCGTGTGTGTGTGTAACGGACGAACTCTCATTCGTGTTTCTCAGCAATGGTCGAACCAATCTTATCCAAACCAATTTTAAATGAAAGACCTATCAAACAGTAAGAACGTTATTAATTTGTTTTTGATTCTGATGTTTAGTTTCCAAGGTATGAATGTTTGAATGTGTAAAAATGGCGTTTTTGCAGTTTTTTTAAAATTATCTGCCGAAATTGACAACATAGATTAACATAGTAACAACTTTATATATTTTTAGACAGCTTATATGAATACCTTTCGAACAAGCTATAGATTGTTGAAATCGGACTATTATCAAAAGAGATATTCAACATTAAATGCGGACGAAAGATTTTTATCATTTCCCATTGCCAGAAATATGACTAAAAACATGTAATCTAATATTAACGCCAAAACGTCTTATTTTAGGTCAATAGTATCTTCCGATAATTTAATGGAGGCAATATGTCCTTTCTTTTGGTATTGTGTTTTTTTGTGAGTGAGATATTTTCACAAATTTTCTTCGAAGTGATTATATCTAAATGATGTCTTCAGCAAATTTGTAGCTCTTACTTTTGCGAATAACTTTACTGAAGACTTCAAATATGTATTTTGAATACTTCAAAAGTTATGGCTTGTTGTTTGTGGATTACTCTTTGTCGCCTATTTATTGTTCAATATAGTAATAATCCATTGAAATAAGCCAAACATTATTTCGATAAAACGAATTTTGTATTTCATTTTTCTATCTGCAACCACTAGCAATAATCACCGAACACTTCTAAGTTGTCTGGAAGGAACTTGATAACTTATCAGTGCAAAAATGTTCATTTATGCAAACCTTCTGACTGCAATTTTACATTTCTTACAAAAGAAATGTATAGGATTCGCTCAAACTTTGAAAATATTTTCCGAGGCCCGGAGGGCCGTCTCATATACCAATCGATTGAGCTCGACATATCGGGACAATGTCTGTATGTTGTAGAATATTTGCTGGTTAGTCGCCAATTTAAAGCTGGAGCGCAACGACTTGGATAGGGCGCAACAACCTGGATGGGGCGCAACGACATTGCTGGGGTACGAAAACTATAACGCCACTATACGTTAAGTGGACCGGAAAATGGGCGGCGTAAATGCAAACATAACGAAAGTACTAAATTGCTGCTTTTTGCTATGAAGGGTGCATTCCACATAAAAATTAATATCCGATTTCTTCGAAAAAATTTCTCGCACCCTTTAACAAAAAAAAGTGTGTCAATTTTTTTAAAGTTGTTATTTGTTAAGCTTATGATTCAATAAATTGTACATATACCATAATAACCATAATGATAACTCGTAAACTTTCCAATATACGGAAAGAAACTAAAATTAAAGTTGGATTTTTTTTATTGAACTTAGTAATTAGTATAAA
>NC_080670.1:105754065-105994065 GCF_030247195.1 Topomyia yanbarensis | reverse complement strand
ATTCGTGATGTCGACACATAACTTTGCGAAAAATACATATGTTTTTCAGACAACAAGCCTCCTGAGTCAGTAAGAAAACTGATGTCATCTGCTCTTTGTTAGCAGCCTGTTGAGAGCAACGCAAGGCGATTGCCCTGTCCCTTTGCCTTTGCGAAAGCCAGTTTTTGGAGTGCGGTAGATTTCGATTATCATTATCATGAAAACAATCCCATGCTATGCCGTTGGTGTTAAAATCTGCTAAAACTAACTTCGGTGCGGGAAAGAGTTCTTTTTTTTTACAATGGAGAAGACCTTTACGTCCTAGCCCAGTACACGTGCTATTGGTAGGGTCCAATCTACCACACGGGGTGCACTGGGGGCGTGTCGGACTCGAATGGTGACCAGCCATTAATACCGACTAAACTCCATTGGGCTCCGCCATCATTCCTCCCAGGAACTACCTCTCGGTATTACTTCTGGGGGGATGGCTGTACTAAATGTACTCATTCACTCTCACTCACGCGTTCATACATCCTGTATGAGGCTTACTTGGGTGCTCTCTCAATCGCACTTTGATTCACTCTCAAACACTCCCACATGAGGCTGACTTTTGTGCTCACCTTTTACGTTCCATGCGAGGCTGACTTGTGTGCTCACCTTACTCATTCCTTGCTAGGCTTACTTTTGTGCTCGCCCTACCCATACATGTGAGGCTGACTTGGGTGCTCACCCTATCACCTGATTCACTCTCAATCGTGCCACTCTATTGTACCTTTGTCACTCCCCCTGGCATCCCATGAGGGACATTTTTCTTAGGCCCCACTTCTGACATACCATGCGAGGCTGACTTGTGTGCTCACCTTTTTCATTCCTTGCTAGGCTGACTTTTGTGCTAGCCTCTACCAACCTGTGAGGCTGACTTTTATGCTCACCCTTAAAATGCCGTGTGAGACTGACTTGGATGCTCACCCTTTCACTCCTCTGCCACGCCATGAGGCATCGATAGCTAAGTTCCAACATACTACGCTACGACCCTCCCGTCTTGGCATGAGGCAGTCCACTTATACGCCTATACACTCACTCTTCTGTCTTGCTTCGGGGTGGCTGGGTTTAGCCCTTACGCGGTTGCCATTCGCTGCGCCAAACCTGCCTCGGCATGAACAGACCATTCACTCCCTTTTTTGCGCTTGGCCTTTTTTGCTCCAGCTAACCAATCACTAGTTAGCCGTGCCCGTCGTCTGTTGCTCGGTTCGCCAGATTACCTGTAGCCTACTGGCAATCTGGATGATAGCAGCCGAGACTGCGTTCCACTTCTCCACCGATTTACACATCCGCTGAATAAGGGTATCAGGGGTTGTGTCCCAGCCACAGACGTCAAGCATTGCTCTTCTTTCGACGTCGAACCGATGACATACGAACAGTATGTGTTCGGCAGTTTCGTCTACACCTGGGCAGTCCGGGCAGACTGGGACCTCCGCGTGCCCGAACCTGTGGAGGTACTGACGGAAACAGCCATGGCCTGACAGGAATTGTGTCAGGTGGAAGTGAACTTCCCCATGGGGTCTTCCCACCCAGCTCGATATGCTAGGTATCAGCCGGTGGGTCCACCTACCTTTCGAGGAGTTGTCCCACTCACGCTGCCATCTGGCGACCGAGGTCACCCTGGTGCGCTCGCGAGCTCCCCTATTTCCACGTAGCTCAAAGCACTCCTCATCTTCCCGAATGACCAGCCCGACCGGCATCATGCTCGCTATCACGCAGGATGCATCGTGTGATACCGTGCGGTAGGCAGATATCACTCTGAGGCACATCACGCGGTAGGTGCTCTCCAGTTTCTGTAGGTAACTGGTTACCCTCAGTGCTCTTGACCATGACGGGCCGCCGTACCTGAGGATAGATACGGCAACGCCTGCCAGTAACCTACGTCTACTGGCGCACACCTTTGAGCTGTTGGACATCATTCTCGATAGAGCCGCAACAGCAGTCGACGCTCTCTTGCACGTATAGTCGACATGGCTGCCGAAGGTCAGCTTGTCGTCTATAATGACTCCGATAGACTTCAGACTTCGCTGTGAAGTGATCGCGACTACTCCCACATGGATAACTGCATGTTGTGCCGACTTGCGGTTGTTGACGATAACTACCTCCGTCTTATGATGAGCGAGCTCCAGGCCTCTCGCGCTCATCCATTCCTCCACCGTGCTAATCGCGTGTTCTGCGGTTAGTTCTACCTCAGGAATTGACTCCCCGTAGACCTCCAAAGTTTCGTCGTCGGCAAAGCCGACGATCTGGACCCCAGGAGGGAACTTCAGTCTCAGAACCCCGTCATACATGAGGTTCCATAGCACCGGGCCTAGGATCGAGCCCTGCGGGACTCCGGCGATAATCGGAACCCTTTTCTGACCGGCATCGGTCTCGTATAGCAGTACGCGGTTTTGGAAGTAACTTTCGAGGATCCGGTACAGACCCACCGGTAGGCTAAGCCGGTGTATCGAGAGCGCGATGGCATCCCAGCTTGCGCTGTTGAATGCGTTCTTCACGTCAAGTGTCACTAATGCACAGTATCGAATACCTCGCCTTTTTTGTTGGATCGCTATCTCAGCAGTATTTATCACTGAGTTGAGAGCGTCCACTGTGGACTTACCCTTCCGAAAGCCAAACTGGTTGCTTGACAGACCGTCCGTACCTTCCGCGTACGGGGTGAGCCTGTTGAGGATGATCCTCTCAAGCAGTTTGCCAGTCGTGTCGATCAGACAGATTGGTCTATACGCCGATGGGTCACCTGGCGGCTTCCCGAGCTTCGGCAACAGCACCAATTTCTGCCTTTTCCATCTATCGGGGAAACGGCACTCGTCAAGGCATCTCTGCATAGCTAGCCTGAACATGTTCGGGTTCGCTATGATCGCTGCCTTGAGAGCGTTGTTTGGAACTCCATCCGGCCTTGGAGCTTTGTTCATTGCTAGGGATTTAGCCACTGCGAGTAGTTCTTCATTCGTCACTGGAGCCACCATTTCGACCGTGCCCGCACTGTCTCGTAGTGCAGGTGGCCAGGGGCTTGTGGCTCGAGACGGGAAGAGTACTTCGATTATCGTTGCCAACCGGTCCGGAGACCGTTCTGGGGGTGAAGAGCCCCCTTTGGTCTTGGCCATCACAATCCGGTAGGCGCCACCCCACGGATTCGCGTTGGCACTCTCACACAGGTTGTCGAAACACGCTCTCTTGCTGCTTTTAATAGCCTTGTTAAGGGCCAATTTCGCAGCTCGAAACACTTCACGGCGGTTCTCTCTTGCATCCTCGGTGCGAGCTCTTTGCATCCTACGTCTAGATCTGAGACAGGCTGACCGTAGAGCTGCAATCTCGGTACTCCACCAGTATACCGGGCATCTGCCGTTTTTTGGCAGTGTTTTTCTCGGCATAGTGGCGTCGCACGTGCGTGATAGAACAGCTACCAGCGCATCCCCGCTTAGACTGTCGGTGTTGGCCTCCAGTCCCAGGGCCGCGGTGAAAGCTTCGCTGTCGAAGCGATTGGACTTCCACCCGCGTACCTGACAGGGATCTCTCGCCCTCGGATGCTGCACACCATAGTTGATCTTAAAGCGGATTGCTAAATGATCGCTATGGGTGTAGCCTTCATCTACCCTCCATTCCATGCCTGGAGCCAGACTCGGGCTGGCAAATGTTAGGTCAATCCACGCCTCCACTACGTTTCTACGGAATGTACTTGCGGAGCCATTATTAGCTAGCACAGTATCGAGTTTCGCAAGCGCTTCCATTAGCGCTTGACCCCTGCTATTTGTACAGCGGCTGCCCCACTCCACTGCCCAAGCGTTAAAGTCTCCCGCTATTACTACCGGTTTCCGGCCCACTAGGTCCGACGAGAGCCTGTCGATCATCTGGTAGAACTGTTCTATTGGCCACCTTGGTGGGGCGTAGCAGCTGCAATAGAACACACCATTGATCTTGGCAATCGCCACACCCTCGGCGGAGGGGTGTATTACCTCTTTAACCGGGAACCGTCCCGTTGTACAGTTTGCCACCATTCCAGACCCGTCCGACACCCAATTGCCGTTGCCGGCAGCGATGTGGTACGGGTCTGATAAGAGGGCGACATCTGTCCTCGACTCCGAGACCGACTGCCACAGTAGCTGTTGGGCTGCTGCACAATGGTTAAGATTTAGCTGTGTGACGTTCACGGCTTCTTCTTATTTAACTCACCGTAGGGACACGAAGGTCCGCCCATAGCATGTTTATGGGCTTGCTTCTTAGCGGTGCAGATAAGGCACTTGTGTGCCTTAGTGCACCCCCGCTCTTTATGTCCCTCCTCGCCGCAGCGACGACATAGTTTGCTCCTATCTATGCCTTTGCACTCGTATGCTTTGTGGCCGGACTCAAGGCACCGATAGCACCTATCCACTGAAGGCGGCTGGGGTATACTAATAGGGCATACCGACCAGCCGATCTTCAGCTTCCCTTTCTCGGTTACCTTTTTGGCATCCGCCTTCAGTAGCCTGAGGTAGGCTACTTGGGTGCCAGAGGGTCCATCTCTCAATCGCACAGAGGCCCGCTCGATTGTGACGTCGCAGTGCTCCTTAACGGCTGCGACGACGTCTTCTGCGGTCGTGAACTCGTCCAAGTGCTTGCACTGGAGAGTCGTTTCCGCACCTAGCGACCTGATTTGGGCGCCTTCACCAAGGACCTCTTGGGCCAAGGCCTTGTATACTGCACTAGATTGTGCGCCTCGCTTCAGCACCAGAAGCATCTCTCCCGTGTTGGTGCGTCTTACGCTACGCACATCCTGCCCAAGGACCGAGAGGCTTTCGGCCGCCTTCATCGATTTTAGGACATCGGCGTATTTGTCCTTGTCGGTTTTTAACCACAAGGCTTCGCCTCTGTCCTTGGCCTTCTTCGCAGGCCGCGGTACCTCCGGTGTCTGTGCCGGCTTTTTCCTGGTGACCAGCGTCCAGGGGTTTGAGCCCCCCTGCCCCGGTCGTGCCGGGTTGCTGGTACCATCACTCTCCACAGCGAGGTCACTCTCGCCCTCGCTTACCTCGCATAAACGGCTTTTGACCTTAACGGTTGCACGCCGAGTGGTGTCGGTTTTGGCACCCTCGCCTGGCGACTTCCTAGGGCGCTTCGCGTTCGATGCCGTTTTGCGATTGCCCTTGCCTTTTCCCTTCGAGGGGAACTCGGTCGCCGCTCCGATCGACGTGGCTGCTCCGTAGAAGGTAAAGGCCACTGTCTGTGAACATCTATCGACCTTCTCTCTTTCCTCCCTATTGGAGGCCACTGTCTGGGTTTCTCTGTCGGGCCTCTCCCGACATTCCACCCTCTAAGCATAGGCCTGCTGTTCCTGTCTTGCGACACGAACAGCTTTCCGGAGCTCCAGGAGGCTCAACTTCAACTCCTTGGCTATATTCTGCTT
Organism: Topomyia yanbarensis; assembly: GCF_030247195.1. Classification (NCBI taxonomy): domain Eukaryota; kingdom Metazoa; phylum Arthropoda; class Insecta; order Diptera; family Culicidae; genus Topomyia; species Topomyia yanbarensis. The sequence continues at coordinate 105,988,664 of NC_080670.1, read as the reverse complement.
TGCGCTAGTGAACTCGATTATTGAATCGAGTTGCTTCGCTACTTTGCGCATCGCAGATAGTGGCCCCTCCGGTGCATTGGTAGGGCTATTGCCTACCGCTGCTGGGGGGTCACTGGTGCTTTCAGATGCAGCACTCATCGCTCCACTACTCTCCCCACGGGGGGAGACCTCGCCAAACCACCTCTAGCGAAGGGGTTTGGCACCTCCGTTTGTTTGTTTTTATTTTTTGATAACTCCATGTAAAATCCCACGAGTCGCGCGAGAAATAAATGTCCGCCACGCCAGAGCTCCGCATTAGCGTGGTAAGGGACGCTTTCTGTGGGGGTTGCCCAGGTACATCACAGGCTCCGTTAACGATCGAGAATCTTTTTCACCCTCTCGATCACTCATCCCTCGGCACGGGTCGCTTCACGCCTTGGAATTGGGGTTATGCCCAACCTTGCTTTACGTGGTGATCTCGGCCCAGATCATCACAACCATCCTCCTTTACCAGGGCTTTGGACCTGTAGCTCTGGTTCTCAATAGTTCCATGTACGTATGTTATTATAGACATGCTACTATTGAGATCCGTCATTCGCTAGCGGGAAAGAGTTCTGCAATGTCGCAAAATCATCAATGCCTGGCGTCGAGGGAAGGTTAATTCTATTGAAAAAATAGCACCTTTTGATCCCCAAAAGTACTCTTCCGTAAGAGTTTTCTCGATCCAAGCAAATGTTTTAAAAGAACCGAGTTGCGGGATAATGTTTTTGCAATGCTACTGTAAAACAGTGATCAAATCCGTGACATCGTTCGAATTAGCTATCGAAGGATACCATCGCTGAAAGGAGGGGCTATTTTGCAGAAAACTGCATGAATGTTTTTATTGCAGTGAGAAAGCTTACCAGGATGCTTTTAAGAGGGTCTGAAACGTTCTGTAAAAATACGGTCCACAGTGCTGGGAATTTCTTTTCTGAGCTCAGGTTTCGGAGACCAGGAGCTGTTTGCTTCGGTTTTGCACCAGTAAGTACTGTTATTTTGGGAGGACATTGAAGAGACACCTTCTGAACATTACAACGAATCTTAGGAGAGGAAAAGTTCCTCCTTTTTCTATTGCTTCTAGGCGCAGCAGAAGATATTCCCTCCTGGTGTTCATCAGAGCAGTGGCGTAGCCAAAAGTTTGGTTGGGGGGAGAAAGGAGGTTGTGTCAAACAAGCTGCCCGGAATACACCACGTTACAAAGAATCAGAAGGACAAGGCGGATCGGAATAATCGATCAAAGCCCACGTAACGAAAAAAGGACTACGATTGGAAACTTGGCACATCGAACTGTAAGTCTTTTTGCTTCCCTGGGTTCGAACGAATCCTACACAATGAGCTGACGCTTGGCAAGACAGAATGTGTGGAAAAGCCGGCATCGCGCGGTTACATTCGCCTAGAGCGACGGCACGACAAACAAGTTGGGATTCATCTTTGTAGTACTGGGCAAGATGCGCCAACGCGTAATCAAGTACCAGACCAGATCAGAGAAACGATGTGTGTAGATCAAAGGCATTTATACAACTATAGCATCGTTAACGTGCACTGCCCTCACGAAGCGTGACCCGAAAACGAGAAAGATGCATTTTAAGCGCATTTGGAGCCCGCGGCAGAATGTGAAGCTCTTCATCAGCGACGTGAACCCCGTCCCTGAGATCACCTGATTAACAAACTGAGAACCAAACCGACCACGTTTTAATGAACGGAAAAATTTTCTCCAACATCACAAATGGGTGCACCTTCCACAGTGTGAATGTAGGTTCGAAATCGCCGACAGAAAGATCGGCAGACCGAGGCGATGGACCATCTGTACAGAGTTATGAAAATTCTACGAGTAGGTAAATCGCTCAAGCAAAGGCTATGTGCCACAGGCTGACATATGAAGAGATACTAATGGAGACCTTCTCACGACCGAGTGTGAACTGATCGATAAGTGTATTTTGACGAACATCGAAATAGCAGTAGACGACGACAGTATCGCAAGAATCAGTCTGGGGACATGCGCAGCCGACGACAGATTCCTAGCGCAAGATCTACCGAAAATTCATGAGGTTATCGGCGGGTGGAGGACTGATGAAGCCGCTGGCAATGATCAACTGCCATGTGAGCTGCTGAAACACTGAAGAGAGGCGTTGTGTAGAGCACTCCACTGGGTGATTTTAAAGATCTGGGAGAAACAGATTTTTGTCCCATCTTTAAAAAGGGTGTTAAGCGGGAATTCTTCAAATAGTTATCGAGCAATTGCTGAAGGTGTTCTCACAAATTTCTTGTCGCCGCCAATCACCGTTAGCAAGGGAGTTCGTTGGGAAAACTAGCATATAACGACCAAATACGGATTTCCGGACCAGTGAAAATATATCGAGTGATATGTGAGGAGTATTAGAAATACTTTCGTGTCCTTTTGAAGCTCAGAAAGGGCTACGGTAAGGTGTGATCATAAGAGCTAGGATTGACACGGTTTCCGGAAATCCGCTCGGTTTTTTAGCTTCGCCGGTAACGTCAATATTGTGGCACACAATCTTGAGACGATGATGGGAACGTACCTCCGACTAACGGTTGAAGCGATGACGATGATATCGAGTTGGTTGATACCCACACAATTAGGACGGATTGTTGGCGAGTTACAATGGGTTGCCTAGAACAATGTTTCAATAGCCTACCGCTCATCGGCATGTTTTAATCCGCCTAGTCGCCATTTCATTTACTGAGCGAGCGATGCTATAGGTGTATAAATGGCCGTGTATTTGAGCTCACTAATGACCGCCAATAATGACACCAACAGAGAAATTTAGAAACGTATTCAAGCAGGAGAACGTTGTTACTTTGGGCTTCGAAAAACCCTTCGATCGACGAATGTACGACACCGGATGAAGTTAATCTTCTACAAATCGCTCATTAGACCGGTTGTCCTCTACGGTCAAAAAACCTGGAGCATGCTGGCGGGAGATCAACGCATGCTTAGTTATTTTGAATGCAACGTGTTGAGAGCGATTAGTTTCTAGAACCATTTTACCGAGTTGTTCAGCATTCTGAAAACATGTAGCCGCCCAAATTTCGCTGAGCGAACAATGGGTGATTCTCCAAGCTACTGTTGCAATTCGTTATTCATACGCCGTCTCCGCATTCCGTTTTTCATATGCATCCCATCGTAGTACTTCCAAAATTATTATTTAAATATTAAAAATCAAATATTTTTTATATTAAACTAATCACCACCAATAATTTTTTGGTTGGGGGGGGCTTAACCCCCAACCCTCCTACCCCCCCCCTGGCTACGCATATGCATCAGAGTCACCATCATCAGTAAACAAGTCAGTATAGATTTTTGTAGAGACCTGTGGCTTAGCTATCTAAAGCATTTCTGCGAAAGATCGCTTAGAGCGTCCCTGAAGGAAACTCTTCAGTTTCTCTCCGCGGTGTATCATCATGTAGGAAGTTTTTTTTATATATTATTTTCTATTTGATTATATTGTTTTGTTTGCATTACATTTCTAAGTTAGTATATTGGGTGTTCAGCCACAAGTGGTGAATTTTCATCCCTATTGTTAACTACATGATTCGGTTAATTATTATTAAGATATAATATGCATCCGCAGTTAAATATTTTTTTTCAGTAGGGTGTTTTAAACCTACTTGTCTTGTGAATAAGGAGCAAAACAAATTTTATAAACAAACTTATAAACTATAAAGAGAGCTAATCGTTTCAATTGAAGATTGCAACGATTTTTGTCGGAAGTTGCTTATAGTTCGTCATAATTTCTAATGTTTCTATGTTTGCGAGTCTGTGCAACTCATTTGTGCTAAACCAGGGAGGACGCTTCAAAATCATTTTCAGAACTTTATTCTGAATACTTTGAAGCGTTTTTTTCCTAGTAGCACAACAACTTGCCCAGATTGGCATTGCATATAGCATTGCCAGTCTAAATATTTGTTTATAAATTAATAGTTTGTTCTATAGGCAGAGCCTAGAACTCCTATTTATAAGAGGGTAAAAACATATTATATATTTGTTGCATTTTGTTTGGATTCCTTCAATGTGATCCTTAAAAATGAGTTTTTTATCGTAAATCAAACCCCATTATTTAACTTTATCTGACCACGTTAAATTCAAACCACTAAATTTAGTAATATGGTTAATATTTGGTTTAAGAGAAGAAGCTCTTGGCTTATGCGGAAACACAATCAATTGTGTTTTTGCCGCATTAGTGGAAATTTTCCATTTTTTTCAGGTAATCATTGAAAATATTCAAACTTCGTTGCAGTCGAATGCAGATAATACGAAGACTCCTCCCAGTGGCTGAGATACTAGTATCATCACTTTTTACAGCCTGTAGGTAGATTGGGAAGATCAGAGGTAAAAATATTGTATAGTATTGGTGCGACGCTTGATCCTTGAGGGTAAGCAGGTGTCCCTTAGATTTACAATTCTGATAAGAAACCTGTAGGGTACGGTTAGTAAGATAATTTTTAATTATCTTTATTATGTAAATTGGGAAATTGAAATCCCACATTTTGCAAATTAATCCTTTGTGCCAAACACTGTCGAAAGCTTTTTCGATGTCTAGGAGAGCAACTCCAGAGGAATAGCCCTCTGATATATTTTCCTTTATAATGTTAGTTACTCTCACAAGTTGATGAGTAGTTGAATGTCCAATACGAAATCCAAACTGCTCAGGAAGAAAAATAGAATTCTCATTGATTTGTGACATCATTCTAGTTAGGATGATTCTTTCAATTAATTTACTAATAGAAGAGAGTAAACTAATTGGTCGATGGGTAGATGCTTCTGCTGGGTTTTTATTTGGCTTCAAAATAGGAATAATCTTGGCATTTTTCCATCTTTCAGGGAAGTATGCTAATTCAAATCATTTATTGAATATTTTGACCAAGTATCTCATTGTGATTTCGGGAAGGTTTTTAAGAAGAATGTTGAAAATTCCATCATAACCTGGAGCTTTCATATTTTTAACTTTTTAATGATGAATTTGTTCTCATCATAGTTTGTTTCAACAATATCGGCTAGAGACAATACTTGATTTGAAACGTTTTCATATTTTTGTAAGACTTCGGTTTCAATAGGACTCACAACGTTGAGATTAAAATTATGGACGCTTTCAAACTGCTGAGCAAGTTTTTGAGCTTTTTCTTCGTTTGTAAGAAGTATGTGGTCATCTTCCTTCAAGGTTGGAATTGGTTTCTGAGGTTTCTTAAGAACCTTAGAAAGTTTCCAGAATGGTTTAGAATTTGGCTTGATTTGTTCAACCTCTTTCGCGAAAATTTCATTTCTTAAGAGTGTGAATCTATGCTTAATTTCTTTTTGTAGATCCTGATAGATACATTTCATAGCAGGATCACGAGAACGTTGATATTGACGTCTTCGAACATTCTTCAAGCGAATCAGAAGTTGAAGATCGTCGTCAATAATAGGAGTATTAATTTTTTCTGTGTTGTTGGTACTGATAAATTTCTAGCATCAACTATAGAATCACTTAAATTTTGTAATGCCGTATCAATGTCAGCTTTATTTTGTAAATCAAGGTCATGATTAAAATTATTCTCAATATAAATTTTGTACCTTTCCCAATTCGCTTTGTGATAATTGAACACTGAGCTAATGGGATTGGAAACAGCTTCTTGAGAAAGTGAAAAAGTTACTGGAAGATGATCAGAATCAAAGTCAGCATGTGTAATCAATTTGATCTGTCAAAACCAAATCAATTGTTGATGGATTCCTTACATAGGAATAGCATGTAGGACCATTCGGGAACAAAATTGAATAATAACCAGCAGAGCAATCATTAAAAAGTAGTTTACCGTTTGAATTGCTTTGAGCATTATTCCAGGCTCGGTGTTTGGCGTTAAAATAACCGATTATGAAGAATTTCGACCGATTTCTTGTAAGTTTTTGTAAGTCTCCTTTCAAGAAATTAATTTGCTCGCCAGTGCACTGAAAAGGCAAATAGGCTGCAGCAATAAAAATGATACCAAGATCAGTTTCAACTTCGATACCCAAACTCTCGATCACCTTGGTGTCAAGAGACGACGTAACAGAATGTTTGATCCTGCGATTAACCGCTATTGCGATTCCTCCGCCGAATTCAACAATTCGATCAAATCGATGAATAACAAAATTAGAGTTACTCTTTAATTTAATATTTGGTTTTAAAAAAGTTTCGGTCACAACGGCTATATGCACATTATGTATCCTCAAGAAGTTGAAAAATTCATCTTCGCACGTTTTTAATGAACGAGCATTCCAATTTAATAAATTTAAATGATTATTTAAAGTAATTGTTAAACTTTAATTTCATTACAATTTTGTTAGCAAATTCCCATCCCGCTTGAAAAGCTTCGAACATGGAGGTAGAATTTAACATGGCAATAATCATAGGTAACATAGAGTCCTGCAGGTGTTTTAATTTTTCTTCCGTTACGCTACCTAGATCCGTTGGACTAAAGGAAGCGTTGGGTGCAAACGAGTTTGTGGGCGTGGTAACGGTAGCCGTTATTTTGGCCTTGTTACCTGCCACTGAAGCACAAGATGACACACCTTTGTAAATTGGTGTGACGGAGGTAGAAGAAGTTGTAAATCTATTTTGAATCGGATTAACACGTTGGACGTGTTTTCTTGAAGTGTACCTGAAGAAGTGGGTATATTTTTTATTTGTTGTTTTTGTTGTCTAGAACAAGAATTTATAATTTTTTCTCGAGCAGGACAACCCCAGAAATTCGATTTATGATTTTCGCTACAATTAGCGCATTTGAAACTTTTTGTGCTTTTTTCACCGGACAAGTATCTTTCGTGAGCGATTTATCACCACAGATCATACATTTTGAATCCAAATGACAATTTTTTGTGCCGTGCCCAAAGCCTTGGCAACTACGACATTGGGTCAGATTTTGAATTCTGCCACCATGTCGTCTATAATGTTCCCACTTTACTCGCACGTGGCACACAAAACGTGCTTTTTCAAATACTTTCAAATTATTAACCTCATTACGGTTAAAATGAATTAAATATAGCTCCTGGATAATTCCAGAGCGCACTGGCGTGTTATCGCCGCTAGCCTTTCTCTTCATAAGAATAACTTGTTAAGGAGAAAAGCCAAGTAATTTTTTTAATTCGTAGGATATTTCATCCAAACTTTGACTTTGTGGTAACCCTTTCAAGACAGCCTTGAATGGTCTAGCTGTCTTGAAATCATATGAATAAAATTTATATAACTTCTCCGTAAGATACTGGAGTAGTCGTTTGTGGCCAATCAATTCTTCCGCTGCAACTCGACATTCTCCTCTTCGCCCAATCTGAAAGGAGACTTTCACATAGCTCAGTTCGAAAGGCTTTGAAGTTGGAGATCATCACTGTTATAGGCGGAGGTGATTGCGTTTTCTTCTCATTGGCATTATGCGCAATGCGAGGAAATTTAGAAATTTCATCAGCTTCACATTCGGATAAAACATCGAATGAGTTGCTGCAGTCAATTGAATTTTCGGGTGGAGAGGATACCCTTTCCGTTTAGTTTTAATTTTTGGGACACGGCCTTTCTGGGAGGACCCAGGCATGTTGGAAGAATTAAATATTTCTTTAGGCTGAATTGTTCTTGAAAAATGTTTTAGTCTTGAAAAAGACTGATTGAGTAGAAAAAGTAGGTAGTTTTGAGAAAGACTAATTGTCGAAAAAAATATAGGTAGTCTTGAGAAAGACTGTTGCTGTTGAAAAACTCTAGGTAAACAAGGAGCTATCAAGATTTGTGACCGGTTCGAACGAAGGTTCAAGCCGGTATGTCGGAAGATTATGTAGATTTCCCCAACTGTAAAGATACTTTTCGACATCCCTCCCCCAGGAGCATTCCACATGATTCTCATCGCATTTCCCACAATGAACCCTATAGCTACAATGGGAGGCTGTGTGTCCTAATTGTTGACATTTTTTGCATTTCATGACCCGTGGCAAAAAAGGCGAACAGGTAGACGATCATTGTAAAAGAGGAGGTAGTTAGGTAGAGCAAAACCGGTGAAGGTCACCCGATAAGGTGACCCAGAGTTTGGGGCTAATAATGAATGTTATATTAATGGAAACACGGTTCTTTCACTTAGTTTAGAATCTACATTTTTTGAAATAAAAACTGTTTTGAAAAAGGTGGCAAAATAGACACTGTTTTGAAAAAACAGTGTCTATTTTGCCACCTTTTTCTTAAGGATATACGGGTACAAATCCTTCCTCCTGATTTTCGCTACAATTAGCGCATTTGAAACTTTTTGTGCTTTTTTTCACCGGACAAGTATCTTTCGTGAGCGATTTATCACCACAGATCATACATTTTGAATCCAAATGACAATTTTTTGTGCCGTGCCCAAAGCCTTGGCAACTACGACATTGGGTCAGATTTTGAATTCTGCCACCATGTCGTCTATAATGTTCCCACTTTACTCGCACGTGGAACACAAAACGTGCTTTTTCAAATACTTTCAAATTATTAACCTCATTACGGTTAAAATGAATTAAATATAGCTCCTGGATAATTCCAGAGCGCACTGGCGTGTTATCGCCGCTAGCCTTTCTCTTCATAAGAATAACTTGTTAAGGAGAAAAGCCAAGTAATTTTTTTAATTCGTAGGATATTTCATCCAAACTTTGACTTTGTGGTAACCCTTTCAAGACAGCCTTGAATGGTCTAGCTGTCTTGAAATCATATGAATAAAATTTATATAACTTCTCTGTAAGATACTGGAGTAGTCATTTGTGGCCAATCAATTCTTCCGCTGTAACTCGACATTCTCCTCTTCGCCCAATCTGAAAGGAGACTTTCACATAGCTCAGTTCGAAAGGCTTTGAAGTTGGAGATCATCACTGTTATAGGCGGAGGTGATTGCGTTTTCTTCTCATTGGCATTATGCGCAATGCGAGGAAATTTAGAAATTTCATCAGCTTCACATTCGGATAAAACATCGAATGAGTTGCTGCAGTCAATTGAATTTTCGGGTGGAGAGGATACCCTTTCCGTTTAGTTTTAATTTTTGGGACACGGCCTTTCTGGGAGGACCCAGGCATGTTGGAAGAATTAAATATTTTTTTAGGCTGAATTGTTCTTGAAAAATGTTTTAGTCTTGAAAACGACTGATTGAGTAGAAAAAGTAGGTAGTTTTGAGAAAGACTAATTGTCGAAAAAAATATAGGTAGTCTTGAGAAAGACTGTTGTTGCTGTTGAAAAACTCTAGGTAAACAAGGAGCTATCAAGATTTGTGACCGGTTAGAACGAAGGTTCAAGCCGGTATGTCGGAAGATTATGTAGATTTCCCCAACTGTAAAGATACTTTTCGACATCCCTCCCCCAGGAGCATTCCACATGATTCTCATCGCATTTCCCACAATGAACCCTATAGCTACAATGGGAGGCTGTGTGTCCTAATTGTTCACATTTTTTGCATTTCATGACCCGTGGCAAAAAAGGCGAACAGGTAGACGATCATTGTAAAAGAGGAGGTAGTTAGGTAGAGCAAAACCGGTGAAGGTCACCCGATAAGGTGACCCAGAGTTTGGGGCTAATAATGAATGTTATATTAATGGAAACACGGTTCTTTCACTTAGTTTAGAATCTACATTTTTTGTAATAAAAACTGTTTTGAAAAAGGTGGCAAAATAGACACTGTTTTGAAAAAGGTGGAAAGACAAACACCGCCCGGTAAACACATTTTATGAAACTCTATTTCTTAAGGATACACGGGTACAAATCCTTCCCCCTGATTTTCGCTACAATTAGCGCATTTGAAACTTTTTGTGCTTTTTTCACCGGACAAGTATCTTTCGTGAGCGATTTATCACCACAGATCATACATTTTGAATCCAAATGACAATTTTTTGTGCCGTGCCCAAAGCCTTGGCAACTACGACATTGGGTCAGATTTTGAATTCTGCCACCATGTCGTCTATAATGTTCCCACTTTACTCGCACGTGGAACACAAAACGTGCTTTTTCAAATACTTTCAAATTATTAACCTCATTACGGTTAAAATGAATTAAATATAGCTCCTGGATAATTCCAGAGCGCACTGGCGTGTTATCGCCGCTAGCCTTTCTCTTCATAAGAATAACTTGTGAAGGAGAAAAGCCAAGTAATTTTTTTAATTCGTAGGATATTTCATCCGAACTTTGACTTTGTGGTAACCCTTTCAAGACAGCCTTGAATGGTCTAGCTGTCTTGAAATCATATGAATAAAATTTATATAACTTCTCCGTAAGATACTGGAGTAGTCGTTTGTGGCCAATCAATTCTTCCGCTGTAACTCGACATTCTCCTCTTCGCCCAATCTGAAAGGAGACTTTCACGTCCGGAAGGAACGTCGAAAGCTCAGTTCGAAAGGCTTTGAAGATGGAGATCATCACTGTTATAGGCGGAGGTGATTGCGTTTTCTTCTCATTGGCATTATGCGCAATGCGAGGAAATTTAGAAATTCCATCAACTTCACATTCGGATAAAACATCGAATGAGTTGCTGCAGTCAATTGAATTTTCGGGTGGAGAAAATACCCTTTCCGTTTAGGTTTATTTTTTGGGACACGGCCTTTCTGGGAGGACCCAAGCATGTTGGAAGAATTAATTTCTTTAGGCTGAATTGTTCTTGAAAAATGTTTTAGTCTTGAAAAAGACTGATTGAGTAGAAAAAGTAGGTAGTTTTGAGAAAGACTAATTGTCGAAAAAAATATAGGTAGTCTTGAGAAAAACTGTTGCTGTTGAAAAACTCTAGGTAAACAAGAAACTATCAAGATTTGTGACCGGTTCGAACGAAGGTTCAAGCCGGTATGTCGGAAGATTATGTTGATTTCCCCAACTGTAAAGATACTTGTCGGCATGCCTCCCCCAGGAGCCAACCACATGATTCTCATCGCATTTCCCACAATGAACCCTATTGCTACAATGGGAGGCTGTGTGTCTTATTTGTTCACATTTTTTGCATTTCATGACGCGTGGCAAAAAAGGCGAACAGGTAGACGATCATTGTAAAAGAGGAGGTAGTTAGGTAGAGCAAAACCGGTGAAGGTCACCCGATAAGGTGACCCAGAGTTTGGGGCTAATAATGAATGTTATATTAATGGAAACACGGTTCTTTCACTTAGTTTAGAATCTACATTTTTTGTAATAAAAACTGTTTTGAAAAAGGTGGCAAAATAGACACTGTTTTGAAAAAGGTGGAAAGACAAACACCGCCCGGTAAACACATTTTATGAAACTCTATTTCTTAAGGATACACGGGTACAAATCCGTTCCTTAAAATGAGAAAGGTGACTCATGATTTTTGGAATATAGTATCTTTTCATTTTATGAAAATACACCATGATTTCTGTGTATCATATCATGAACTAATTATCCGTAACGCAGCATATGCGTTACTCTTTTTTCGTCGCAGAGTATAATTTCAGGCGATTTAATGGCGATTCTGGTTCCAGTTAGCATGAACTAATTTTCTGAAAATTGTAAGCTTATTTTATGAAATTAAAAATCAACTATGGATTTATCAATCCAATTATAATTTATTTACTAAAAGTAATTAACCTCTCACAATTACCATTATTTAATGGGCGGAATTTTCGTGCAAAAGCCTTAATTTCAAAGCGACGCTTATTCATTCATCAAGGTTTTTGCTCAAAACCATGTTAGTACCCTAGTGAATAGTTTTTAAAATCGCCAATGATTTTGAAAATGATTGATCCCGCTTGAAAAGCTTCGAACATGGAGGTAGAATTTAACATGGCAATCATCATAGGTAACATAGAGTCCTGCAGGTGTTTTAATTTTTCTTCCGTTACGCTACCTAGATCCGTTGGACTAAAGGAAGCGTTGGGTGCAAACGAGTTTGTGGGCGTGGTAACGGTAGCCGTTATTTTGGCCTTGTTACCTGCACAAGATGACACACCTTTGTAAAATGGTGTGACGGAGGTAGAAGAAGTTGTTAATTTATTTTGAATCGGATTAACACGTTGGACGTGTTTTCTTGAAGTGTACCTGAAGAAGTGGGTATATTTTTTATTTGTTGTTTTTGTTGTCTAGAACAAGAATTTATAATTTTTTCTCGAGCAGGACAACCCCAGAATTTCGATTTATGATTTTCGCTACAATTAGCGCATTTGAAACTTTTTGTGCTTTTTTCACCAGACAAGTATCTTTCGTGAGCGATTTATCACCACAGATCATACATTTTGAATCCAAATGACAATTTTTTGTGCCGTGCCCAAAGCCTTGGCAACTACGACATTGGGTCAGATTTTGAATTCTGCCACCATGTCGTCTATAATGTTCCCACTTTACTCGCACGTGGAACACAAAACGTGCTTTTTCAAATACTTTCAAATTATTAACCTCATTACGGTTAAAATGAATTAAATATAGCTCCTGGATAATTCCAGAGCGCACTGGCGTGTTATCGCCGCTAGCCTTTCTCTTCATAAGAATAACTTGTGAAGGAGAAAAGCCAAGTAATTTTTTTTAATTCGTAGGATATTTCATCCAAACTTTGACTTTGTGGTAACCCTTTCAAGACAGCCTTGAATGGTCTAGCTGTCTTGAAATCATATGAATAAAATTTATATAACTTCTCCGTAAGATACTGGAGTAGTCGTTTGTGGCCAATCAATTCTTCCGCTGTAACTCGACATTCTCCTCTTCACCCAATCTGAAAGGAGACTTTCACGTCCGGAAGGAACGTCGAAAGCTCAGTTCGAAAGGCTTTGAAGTTGGAGATCATCACTGTTATAGGCGGAGGTGATTGCGTTTTCTTCTCATTGGCATTATGCGCAATGCGAGGAAATTTAGAAATTTCATCAGCTTCACATTCGGATAAAACATCGAATGAGTTGCTGCAGTCAATTGAATTTTCGGGTGGAGAGAATACCCTTTCCGTTTAGTTTTAATTTTTGGGACACGGCCTTTCTGGGAGGACCCAGGCATGTTGGAAGAATTAAATATTTCTTTAGGCTGAATTGTTCTTGAAAAATGTTTTAGTCTTGAAAAAGACTGATTGAGTAGAAAAAGTAGGTAGTTTTGAGAAAGACTAATTGTCGAAAAAAATATAGGTAGTCTTGAGAAAGACTGTTGCTGTTGAAAAACTCTAGGTAAACAAGGAGCTATCAAGATTTGTGACCGGTTCGAACGAAGGTTCAAGCCGGTATGTCGGAAGATTATGTAGATTTCCCCAACTGTAAAGATACTTTGCGACATCCCTCCCCCAGGAGCATTCCACATGATTCTCATCGCATTTCCCACAATGAACCCTATAGCTACAATGGGAGGCTGTGTGTCCTAATTGTTCACATTTTTTGCATTTCATGACCCGTGGCAAAAAAGGCGAACAGGTAGACGATCATTGTAAAAGAGGAGGTAGTTAGGTAGAGCAAAACCGGTGAAGGTCACCCGATAAGGTGACCCAGAGTTTGGGGCTAATAATGAATGTTATATTAATGGAAACACGGTTCTTTCACTTAGTTTAGAATCTACATTTTTTGTAATAAAAACTGTTTTGAAAAAGGTGGCAAAATAGACACTGTTTTGAAAAAGGTGGAAAGACAAACACCGCCCGGTAAACACATTTTATGAAACTCTATTTCTTAAGGATACACGGGTACAAATCCGTTCCTTAAAATGAGAAAGGTGACTCATGATTTTTGGAATATAGTATCTTTTCATTTTATGAAAATACACCATGATTTCTGTGTATCATATCATGAACTATTTATTCGTAACGCAGCATATGCGTTACTCTTTTTTCGTCGAAGAGTATAATTTCAGGTGATTTAATGACGATTCTGATTCCAGTTAGCATGAACTAATTTTCTGAAAATTGTAAGCTTATTTTATGAAATTAAAAATCAACTATGGATTTATCAATCCAATTATAATTTATTTACTAAAAGTAATTAACCTCTCACAATTACCATTATTTAATGGGCGGAATTTTCATGCAAAAGCCTTAATTTCAAAGCGACGCTTATTCATTCATCAGGGTTTTTGCTCAAAACTATGTTAGTACCCTAGTGAATAGTTTTTAAAATCGCCAATGATTTTGAAAATGATTGAGCTGCAGTGTGATAAATGATGCATCATGCAACGAATAACTGCAGTTTGAGCTTATTAGAACACGACTTGAGATTCGTTCTTCGTGTTTAAACAAACCTGTCACTATTAAGGAAATCCTAGTGTGCTTATTAGTTTGCGCAAACCAAAAGCAATACTCGACGATTTTATTTTCTTGATTTTCAAGTTAATTAGCAAATCGTCCATTATTAACTATCGTCATCGTCAGATTTCACAATCGATTTCTAACGCACAATAGGACAACTGCGGTGTAGTGCTGATTGTACTGGCAATATTCACCCAATGAAGGGCCTTTTGAGATCAATGCTTTAGCTTCTGCACCTCCAGAATAGGACAGAGGTAATCCAAATACTGTAGCTATTTTTTCTCCGTTGACTCACTGAGAACTTACATACAAGTAAAGTTTTCAGCTTGTGTAAGAAATAAAACTGCCGCTTTGAAATGACAACATCAAGTAGCAACTTGCCACTGGTCGGCGCTTCGATCGACCAGCAAACGCTATACGGGACTTGTGTGCAAACTTGGATACAATAGTGACTCACGCATGCACCTGTATGTGATGGTGATTTTCAACATATTTTCATTTAAATGTTTACACAGGTTTTTCGGGAAAGTTTGTTCTAGCTTATATGTATGTTCTCTGTGGTTGACTGACTCGGGAACAAAATTTTTACTTCTAATTATTACAAAACACCATGAGAACTTTCGAAATTTTTAAATCAAGTATGTCGTAATTTTTTCGTAGTGCTCAAAATGTTCTTAGTGCTCAAAATTCACAATTATTTGCCTATATTCAAAACATATTAACTTGTGAACTGCTTTAAAACAAGATTGTGATATTTATCGTCATAGTTTAACAACTGTGTCCAAATACACTTAGCACTAAGAAGACTGACGTTTTTTAACGGACGGTGGCAACTGTATTGCCACCTATTCATTTTATTTTGATCTTTGTAATTTTTGCAACTCAAAAACCGCGTTTTCAGATAAAAAAAATATTTGTTTTTACAAATTTTGATCACCAACACACCAACTAACCAACTAGGGTGTAGAGTATTTTATTCAAAATCGAGTTAATTTTATTGTCCATGCAGGAAAGGAAAGGTGACAATATAGTTGCCACTATCTTATAAAGGGGTAAAACAGCTAACACGGGGACGACCGCGTCACATTCAACCCGATTAGATGGTACATATACTCTATACTCCTTCGCAAAAGGCCCGTAGCCAGCAATATAATTTGCCTGCTTCAAATTATTTTCTTTCACCAGAATCTTATCAGGGCTAATTTTCGATGTTTCTGTCACCGCCGAATATTGCTTCATCGGAACTCGAAGTCTGCAATAGATTCAAACATTTCTTGTCTTTGGTCCGGAAAAGTTTACAAATGGCCCGGTTGCGGAGTGTGGGTTCATTTTCAGTCGGGGAGGTGATTTTTTTTTGCCTCAAGGCGACATCCATCTCGCCTTGAGGCAAACCATTATCAACGAAAGTCGTTTTTGAACGGATATATTGCCCAGTACAGAGTTGTATTATAGTCATGAATGAGGTATATACAGTCGTGATTCGCTGGTTGGGCCACAGCCTATGTCCAACTAACGAATTTGATTCGCTAGTTGGACGAACTGACAAATGTCAAAAATTCTCTAAAGAAGACGTTAGTAGTGTAAAAGATTGCTAAATAGATTATCAAAGCAAATTTGACATGAGATTTTGGCGTTCATATGAAATACTCTTGCTTATAACACTAAACTTTTGCACTCTCTTCCTTTTACTACGTGATAAAGCTACAATATGCACATATTTGAATGACACATACTTATCTACACATCACTCTTACTTTCACTTTGACAGACACGTACATATTACATTTTCAATAAAAAAGTGGAGCGGAAATTATTTTTTTATTAAATTAATTTTTTGAGGTGCTCACAAAAATAGGTCTTGCCAAGAACCTTCTAAATAATTATTCTATACAAAAAATATAATTTCATTGGTTTTGTGACAACTCAGAAAAATAATAATACTTTTATAATGAGAGGTTGGTTAACTTGATTGCAATATCAGCCAGTGTATTCAGATAAATTCAATTTTCTTGAACGATATAGACACTGTAGGTATACAGAATAGCTTATGAACCAGAAGCCGTAGCCTATTACTTTCCTTGGAAAAACTGTACACTGTACTAGTATCTGCGGGAGTTAGCATTGTACATTTTTTTTTAGAATACATAGGAAACTGTCTACACGAATTCAAATATTGTTGATTGTTTATCCATGTTAAATCATTTGCAAACTTTAAACCGTTTGTGCCAAAATATAATGCAGCATATCAAATCAAAATTTTGCATTTAGTTAATGGTGATCGTAGTTCTAGATCGGTTTCACTGAATTTGAAAATTTGTGCCACCCTAGGATTCATATGTTTGTTAAACATGTATGTGAAGTGAAAACTGATTATCCCTAAAGTATCAACGAAGGCATGGTTCAAAGGATTGGATGTAAGTCGAGACTTCATCCGTGTGATGTCTAGGCTCATGTCCAATCATTATACTTTAGATGCGCATCTCCGTCGTATTGGGCTCGCTGAGGGTAATCATTGTGCTTGTGGAGAAGGTTACCATGACATTGAGCATGTTGTTTGGTCCTGCACTGAATATCGTGAAGCCAGATCACAATTAGTAGATTCTTTACAAGTCCGAGGAAGACCAATCCATGTTCCTGTTAGAGACATCCTGGCGTATCGCGATCCTCTATACATGGAACTTATCTATCATTTTCTAAAAACAGCGTCTGTCAAAATTTAATTAAATTCATCTCCTCATACTCTCATCCAAGGCTAATCATTCACCAATTAAAGTGTCCTAGAATATTTAGTTTTTAAATTTAGACAATAACAGAAAAAAGTAAATAAATACACCCGAAAATACTAGATCATTATGAAATACAAAGGAAAAAAGCAAACAATAAAGTGATTTCAGTGTTAGTTTTAGACAAAGTACTAGTATAGTTAAAATTAGTCTTAAGGATTTTTGTAACGTGCTATGTAAAAAAAGAAACTGGCGTAAAAAGCTTTTGCAAATGCCGTGTCAAATAAACGTATGGAAAAAAAAAGTGAAAACTGACGAAGTTACGGCATTTATCTTGAAATGTATCCAGTGAAAATGTAATCGTGCACAGAGCATTCGCACGATTGATTTATTCAGAAATATTTACTAAATTATGAACGAAGGGTTTTGCATACAAAGATGAATAACTTTTATAAGCATAAAAACCATTGGCGTGCGCAAGGGGAGGCCATAGCTATGCTCTGAAATTAAAAAAAAATAGTATTATAATGTTGAAAAGACATATCAAACTTATATATATATATATATATATATATATATATATATATATATATATATATATATATATATATATATATATATATATATATATATATATATATATATATATATATATATATATATATATATATATATATATATATATATATATATATATATATATATATATATATATATATATATATATATATATATATATATATATAAGTTTGATATGTCTTTTCAACATTATAATACTATTTTTTTTAATTTCAGAGCATAGCTATGGCCTCCCCTTGCGCACGCCAATGGTTTTTATGCTTATAAAAGTTATTCATCTTTGTATGCAAAACCCTTCGTTCATAATTTAGGAAATATTTCTGAATAAATCAATCGTGCGAATGCTCTGTGCACGATTACATTTTCACTGGATACATTTCAAGATAAATACCGTAACTTCGTCAGTTTTCACTTCACATACATGTTTAACAAACATATGAATCCTAGGGTGGCACAAATTTTCAAATTCAGTGAAACCGATCTAGAACTACGATCACCATTAACTAAATGCAAAATTTTGATTTGATATGCTGCATTATATTTTGGCACAAACGGTTTAAAGTTTGCAAATGATTTAACATGGATAAACAATCAACAATATTTGAATTCGTGTAGACAGTTTCCTATGTATTCTAAAAAAAAAATGTACAATGCTAACTCCCGCAGATACTAGTACAGTGTACAGTTTTTCCAAGGAAAGTAATAGGCTACGGCTTCTGGTTCATAAGCTATTCTGTATACCTACAGTGCACAGTGGTCCAGATCGCTAATTTAGGAGGAATTTTTACTTTCTGACAAACCTGTATAATTTAGCCGTATCATGTCTTAGGATGAATTTGTGTACTTTAGAAGATGCTTCTTTTTATTGGAATAGTTATTAGGGTGGTTCTAATTTATCTAAAATACGATAATAAACATTTTACTGATGAAAGATAGAGCTCCACAGTCTTCCACAAAGTTGTAAAGTAACTTATTTTGAATAAATTTGTTGAATATATTAAAGCTCTATCTCTTTTAGTTTTTGTTATACAAGAAATTAAAAAAAAAAGATTAGGGTGTTCCTGAAAAAAACGTTTTTTTAGTATAACTTTCGTATCTTTTACTTTTTGTTAACACAACCTTTGAACAGCTTATTGAAAACTTCAAGCCGAGTATTTTTCTCTAAGACACCGAAGGTCTAACTTTTTTCTTTAAAAAGTTATGGACACTTTTCGTTAAAAAAATAGCCTATTTCAAGGCTCAATATCGCTGATGCGGGCACCTAAAATTGAATTCTGTTTCCACCACATGAAAGACCATACTTATTAGTATATTTGAGCAAAAATTGGCGAATACGATATTTTTTTAAAATTTGCAATTTAGATTTAAAGTTTGTAGTTTTGCAGGTTCAACGCATTAAAGCATTTACACACATATCGTTGTATTATGAAAAAAGCCACTTTCAAATATCATTCTCTCATCGCAGCAAGCTTTGCATAAGTGAAACGACTGTCAAAAAAGGTTTCTGATTTTATTCGTTTTAAATAAAACTAGTAAATATGGATATTAGTCGAAGAGAGTTGGCGAATTTGCTTATTGCTGGTAAAAAGACAGATGAACTGCTTAAGTTCATTACAAGTAGTAATCCAAATGTAAAATTGAGACTTGTTAGTGCTCGGAAGAAAATAAAAATCTTCATGTTGGAATTTAGAAGGTTGTGGATTCGGAGTAAGCGCACGCAAATTCGGTTTGAGCTGGAAAATTTTGTGTGGCTTGAAGGAAAGCTAAGATTCGAAGTCGAAGGTAAAGGTAAAGGCCGAAAGAGGAAACCATTTTCCGAAATATGTCGCAGAGCCAAAATAAAAAGATTAGGAAAGTTGCGCGATAAGTATTCCACGGAAGAACTTGGTTTAGCGTCAGCCGTCAACGCTAATTCTACTGGTTTCCGTTTAGTTGGCAGACAAATCGAACGATTGTCGAAAAGCCCCGTCAGATCTACCGTAGAGAATTTAGGATCTATGGCTGTCCCGATTGCAGAAGCGTTTACTGCGGAGGAGGCACTTAGATTTATTTGTGAAAATGATTTTTCTAAGGCGCAGTACCAAAACATACGCAGCTCAGTTATGCAGAAGGGTTTGGACATTTATCCCGCGTATAATAAAATAGTAGAAGAAAAGAAACTATGCTATCCGATCGGTATGTACTATTCTCAAAGATTCGTCCCTGAATCAACAATTTTTTTCAGGAATTTCTGTTCAGCCTTCTTGTGCGTATGTTCCCCTTCAAGCTCTTGTTAACCATACCGTGGAACGACTCATCTCGTTTCTGAATATTGGAGTTCTACCACTGCATCCTGAGGATAATGCGTTTGTTATCTTTAAGTGGGGCTGCGATGGAAGCAGCAACCATTCCCGGTAGGCAACATTATTTTTCTTCTAAACTTTGACTGACAGTCTCTTTTCCACTTGAACATAGATACAAGCAAATGTGCGTTGACGAAGATGAAAATGGAGAACTATTCGAGTATAACGATTCGCATATATTTGCTCTATCTATAGTACCTTTACGTGTAGTTAGTCGCCGGAAAGATGAGTCAAGAGATTGCATTCTTTGGAATAATGATTTTCCATCTTCAGTATCCCTGTGCCGACCAGTAAAATTAATTTTCAAGAAGGAAAATCCTGAAAAGGATGAAGTTGCCGCGATGAACAAGCAAATCGATGAATTAGTCCCGACTATAGTAAATGTTAATATGCGCAAGATTCCGATTAGTTCAAGCTTCATATTTTCCATGGTTGATACGAAGGTAGTGAATGACGTAACAGGCACACCGTCTCAAGCGTGTTATATATGCAAACGCTCCGGAAAGCGATTGAATGATCCTTTACTGGAAGCCAGCGATCCACCGGATAGTTTATATGTTTTTTCACCTTTACATGCATTAATACGAGCAATGGAGTTACTATTGAATATTGCTTACCGTTTAGCTCTAGCAAAACCGCGTTGGCGCGTAGGCAAAAATACCAGCGAGCTTAAGGAACGACAAATAAAAATTCGACAAGCGTTACGTGACCGTTTAGGTCTCCGTATTAGCGAACCTTTGCCAGGTGGTGGAAATTCTAACGATGGTAACACAGCTCGAAAATTTTTCAGAAACCGAGATGTCGTTGCAGAAGAAACCGGGTTGGACGAAATGTTGCTAGAACGTATGTATGTGCTATTAACAATCATCAACAGCAAATTGGGAATTAACGCGGATGCTTACCGGAGTTACGCCGAAGATACACGATTGCTTTATGTACGCCTGTATGGTTGGTACGCTCTCTCACCAACCGTGCATAAACTCCTGGTCCATGGAGGAAGCATTATTCAACATAACATGCTGCCAGTAGGTATGTGCAGTGAAGAAGTTCAAGAAACCAGGAATAAAAGTATTCGCAGATTCCGAGAATTCCACGCACGCAAATTCGATCGACTCGTCAATCTTGATGACGTTTTCAAGAGACTTCTTGTTTCATCAGATCCTATAATTTCTCTTAAATGTAAACGTCGAATTCAACGAGCACCGCTGGATATACCTGAAAATGCAATGCATCTACTTTTGAATTAATTGGCATTGAATAAATTCTCCTTATATAAATCATAAATTGTTGTCATAGCCAAATTATTTTTAATGAACACATTCTGTATTGTTGATATGTAAGCAAAACAGAAAAGGAAATACAAAGGCTTTAGGCAATTTCTTTTATGTCGCTATGCGATAAAATTTAAAACTTTGGTTAGTAAATTTAAAATTACATGCTTAAAAAAAATAATATTTTCCAATTTTTGCTCAAATATACTTAAAAGTATGTTCTTTTCTATGGTTCAATCCGAACTTACTTTTATTTGCCCCAATCAGAGATAATGACATTTGAAAAAGGGCTATTTATGAGCGAAAAGTTTCCATAACTTTTGAAAGTATAAAGGTAGACTTTCAGAGTTATGAAAAAACGTGGATTGAAGTTTTCTAAAAGCTGTTCAAAGGTTGTTTTAACAAAATATAAAATTTCTTTCGAACATTAACAAGTCTCAATTTTACATTTGGATTACTACTTGTAATGAACTTAAGCAGTTCATCTGTCTTTTTACCAGCAATAAGCAAATTCGCAAACTCTCTTCGACTAATATCCATATTTACTAGTTTTATTTAAAACGAATAAAATCAGAAACCTTTTTTGACAGTCGTTTCACTTATGCAAAGCTTGCTGCGATGAGAGAATGATATTTGAAAGTGGCTTTTTTCATAATACAACGATATGTGTGTAAATGCTTTAATGCGTTGAACCTGCAAAACTACAAACTTTAAATCTAAATTGCAAATTTTAAAAAAATATCGTATTCGCCAATTTTTGCTCAAATATACTAATAAGTATGGTCTTTCATGTGGTGGAAACAGAATTCAATTTTAGGTGCCCGCATCAGCGATATTGAGCCTTGAAATAGGCTATTTTTTTAACGAAAAGTGTCCATAACTTTTTAAAGAAAAAAGTTAGACCTTCGGTGTCTTGGAGAAAAATACTCGGCTTGAAGTTTTCAATAAGCTGTTCAAAGGTTGTGTTAACAAAAAGTAAAAGATACGAAAGTTATACTAAAAAAACGTTTTTTTCAGGAACACCCTAATCTTTTTTTTTAATTTCTTGTATAACAAAAACTAAAAGAGATAGAGCTTTAATATATTCAACAAATTTATTCAAAATAAGTTACTTTACAACTTTGTGGAAGACTGTGGAGCTCTATCTTTCATCAGTAAAAAGTTTATTTTCGTATTTTAGATAAATTAGAACCACCCTAATAACTATTCCAATAAAAAGAAGCATCTTCTAAAGTACACAAATTCATCCTAAGACATGATACGGCTAAATTATACAGGTTTGTCAGAAAGTAAAAATTCCTCCTAAATTAGCGATCTGGACCACTGTGCAGTGTCTATATCGTTCAAGAAAATTGAATTTATCTGAATACACTGGCTGATATTGCAATCAAGTTAACCAACCTCTCATTATAAAAGTATTATTATTTTTCTGAGTTGTCACAAAACCAATGAAATTATATTTTTTGTATAGAATACTTGTTTAGAAGGTTCTTGGCAAGACCTATTTTTGTGAGCACCTCAAAAAATTAATTTAATAAAAAAATAATTTCCGCTCCACTTTTTTATTGAAAATGTAATATGTACGTGTGTGTCAAAGTGAAAGTAAGAGTGATGTGTAGATAAGTATGTGTCATTCAAATATGTGCATATTGTAGCTTTATCACGTAGTAAAAGGAAGAGAGTGCAAAAGTTTAGTGTTATAAGCAAGAGTATTTCATATGAACGCCAAAATCTCATGTCAAATTTGCTTTGATAATCTATTTAGCAATCTTTTACACTACTAACGTCTTCTTTAGAGAATTTTTGACATTTGTCAGTTCGTCCAACTAGCGAATCAAATTCGTTAGTTGGACATAGGCTGTGGCCCAACCAGCGAATCACGACTGTATATACCTCATTCATGACTATAATACAACTCTGTACTGGGCAATATATCCGTTCAAAAACGACTTTCGTTGATAATGGTTTGCCTCAAGGCGAGATGGATGTCGCAATAAAATCACCTCCCCGACTGAAAATGAACCCACTCTCCGCAACCGGGCCATTTGTAAACTTTTCCGGACCAAAGACAAGAAATGTTTGAATCTATTGCAGACTTCGAGTTCCGATGAAGCAATATTCGGCAGTGACAGAAACATCGAAAATTAGCCCTGATAAGATTCTGGTGAAAGAAAATAATTTGAAGCAGGCAAATTATATTGCTGGCTACGGGCCTTTTGCGAAGGAGTATAGAGTATATGTACCATCTAATCGGGTTGAATGTGACGCGGTCGTCCCCGTGTTAGCTGTTTTACCCCTTTATAAGATAGTGGCAACTATATTGTCACCTTTCCTTTCCTGCATGGACAATAAAATTAACTCGATTTTGAATAAAATACTCTACACCCTATAAGTTGGTGATCAAAATTTGTAAAAACAAATATTTTTTTATCTGAAAACGCGGTTTTTGAGTTGCAAAAATTACAAAGATCAAAATAAAATGAATCTAAATAGGTGGCAATACAGTTGCCACCGTCCGTTAAAAAACGTCAGTCTTCTTAGTGCTAAGTGTATTTGGACACAGTTGTTAAACTATGACGATAAATATTACAATCTTGTTTTAAAGCAGTTCACAAGTTAATATGTTTTGAATATAGGCAAATAATTGTGAATTTTGAGCACTAAGAACATTTTGAGCACTACGAAAAAATTACGACATACTTGATTTAAAAATTTCGAAAGTTCTCATGGTGTTTTGTAATAATTAGAAGTAAAAATTTTGTTCCCGAGTCAGTCAACCACAGAGAACATACATATAAGCTAGAACAAACTTTCCCGAAAAACCTGTGTAAACATTTAAATGAAAATATGTTGAAAATCACCATCACATACAGGTGCATGCGTGAGTCACTATTGTATCCAAGTTTGCACACAAGTCCCGTATAGCGTTTGCTGGTCGATCGAAGCGCCGACCAGTGGCAAGTTGCTACTTGATGTTGTCATTTCAAAGCGGCAGTTTTATTTCTTACACAAGCTGAAAACTTTACTTGTATGTAAGTTCTCAGTGAGTCAACGGAGAAAAAATAGCTACAGTATTTGGATTACCTCTGTCCTATTCTGGAGGTGCAGAAGCTAAAGCATTGATCTCAAAAGGCCCTTCATTGGGTGAATATTGCCAGTACAATCAGCACTACACCGCAGTTGTCCTATTGTGCGTTAGAAATCGATTGTGAAATCTGACGATGACGATAGTTAATAATGGACGATTTGCTAATTAACTTGAAAATCAAGAAAATAAAATCGTCGAGTATTGCTTTTGGTTTGCGCAAACTAATAAGCACACTAGGATTTCCTTAATAGTGACAGGTTTGTTTAAACACGAAGAACGAATCTCAAGTCGTGTTCTAATAAGCTCAAACTGCAGTTATTCGTTGCATGATGCATCATTTATCACACTGCAGCTCAATCATTTTCAAAATCATTGGCGATTTTAAAAACTATTCACTAGGGTACTAACATAGTTTTGAGCAAAAACCCTGATGAATGAATAAGCGTCGCTTTGAAATTAAGGCTTTTGCATGAAAATTCCGCCCATTAAATAATGGTAATTGTGAGAGGTTAATTACTTTTAGTAAATAAATTATAATTGGATTGATAAATCCATAGTTGATTTTTAATTTCATAAAATAAGCTTACAATTTTCAGAAAATTAGTTCATGCTAACTGGAATCAGAATCGTCATTAAATCACCTGAAATTATACTCTTCGACGAAAAAAGAGTAACGCATATGCTGCGTTACGAATAAATAGTTCATGATATGATACACAGAAATCATGGTGTATTTTCATAAAATGAAAAGATACTATATTCCAAAAATCATGAGTCACCTTTCTCATTTTAAGGAACGGATTTGTACCCGTGTATCCTTAAGAAATAGAGTTTCATAAAATGTGTTTACTGGGCGGTGTTTGTCTTTCCACCTTTTTCAAAACAGTGTCTATTTTGCCACCTTTTTCAAAACAGTTTCTATTACAAAAAATGTAGATTCTAAACTAAGTGAAAGAACCGTGTTTCCATTAATATAACATTCATTATTAGCCCCAAACTCTGGGTCACCTTATCGGGCGACCTTCACTGGTTTTGCTCTACCTAACTACCTCCTCTTTTACAATGATCGTCTACCTGTTCGCCTTTTTTGCCACGCGTCATGAAATGCAAAAAATGTGAACAAATAAGACACACAGCCTCCCATTGTAGCAATAGGGTTCATTGTGGGAAATGCGATGAGAATCATGTGGTTGGCTCCTGGAGGAGGGATGTCGCAAAGTATCTTTACAGTTGGGGAAATCAACATAATCTTCCGACATACCGGCTTGAACCTTCGTTCGAACCGGTCACAAATCTTGATAGTTTCTTGTTTACCTAGAGTTTTTCAACAGCAACAGTTTTTCTCAAGACTACCTATATTTTTTTCGACAATTAGTCTTTCTCAAAACTACCTACTTTTTCTACTCAATCAGTCTTTTTCAAGACTAAAACATTTTTCAAGAACAATTCAGCCTAAAGAAATTAATTCTTCCAACATGCTTGGGTCCTCCCAGAAAGGCCGTGTCCCAAAAATTAAAACTAAACGGAAAGGGTATCTTCTCCACCCGAAAATTCAATTGACTGCAGCAACTCATTCGATGTTTTATCCGAATGTGAAGTTGATGAAATTTCTAAATTTCCTCGCATTGCGCATAATGCCAATGAGAAGAAAACGCAATCACCTCCGCCTATAACAGTGATGATCTCCAACTTCAAAGCCTTTCGAACTGAGCTTTCGACGTTCCTTCCGGACGTGAAAGTCTCCTTTCAGATTGGGTGAAGAGGAGAATGTCGAGTTACAGCGGAAGAATTGATTGGCCACAAACGACTACTCCAGTATCTTACGGAGAAGTTATATAAATTTTATTCATATGATTTCAAGACAGCTAGACCATTCAAGGCTGTCTTGAAAGGGTTACCACAAAGTCAAAGTTTGGATGAAATATCCTACGAATTAAAAAAATTACTTGGCTTTTCTCCTTCACAAGTTATTCTTATGAAGAGAAAGGCTAGCGGCGATAACACGCCAGTGCGCTCTGGAATTATCCAGGAGCTATATTTAATTCATTTTAACCGTAATGAGGTTAATAATTTGAAAGTATTTGAAAAAGCACGTTTTGTGTTCCACGTGCGAGTAAAGTGGGAACATTATAGACGACATGGTGGCAGAATTCAAAATCTGACCCAATGTCGTAGTTGCCAAGGCTTTGGGCACGGCACAAAAAATTGTCATTTGGATTCAAAATGTATGATCTGTGGTGATAAATCGCTCACGAAAGATACTTGTCTGGTGAAAAAAGCACAAAAAGTTTCAAATGCGCTAATTGTAGCGAAAATCAGGAGGAAGGATTTGTACCCGTGTATCCTTAAGAAATAGAGTTTCATAAAATGTGTTTACCGGGCGGTGTTTGTCTTTCCACCTTTTTCAAAACAGTGTCTATTTTGCCACCTTTTTCAAAACAGTTTTTATTACAAAAAATGTAGATTCTAAACTAAGTGAAAGAACCGTGTTTCCATTAATATAACATTCATTATTAGCCCCAAACTCTGGGTCACCTTATCGGGTGACCTTCACCGGTTTTGCTCTACCTAACTACCTCCTCTTTTACAATGATCGTCTACCTGTTCGCCTTTTTTGCCACGCGTCATGAAATGCAAAAAATGTGAACAATTAGGACACACAGCCTCCCATTGTAGCTATAGGGTTCATTGTGGGAAATGCGATGAGAATCATGTGGAATGCTCCTGGGGGAGGGATGTCGCAAAGTATCTTTACAGTTGGGGAAATCTACATAATCTTCCGACATACCGGCTTGAACCTTCGTTCGAACCGGTCACAAATCTTGATAGCTCCTTGTTTACCTAGAGTTATATATATATATATATATATATATATATATATATATATATATATATATATATATATATATATATATATATATATATATATATATATATATATATATATATATATATATATATATATATATATATATATATATATATATATATATATATATATATATATATATATATATATATATATATATATATATATATATATATATATATATATATATATATATATATATATATATATATATATATATATATATATATATATATATATATATATATATATATATATATATATATATATATATATATATATATACAGGGTGTTTGGTTCATGGATAAGAATCTCTCGGGGGGTGATAGACTGCCATATTTGGAGAAAAAAATTGTTCTACACATACCATCAAATCTCAACCGTTACAGTGCAATATGGAAAATTCGAATGAAACGTGTGCTGAACTATCCAATGCCTCTCTACTAATTGTGACTGCTATCGAAACATGAATTACTCGTGTACTCAGTATAGAGCAGATATGGACGACGATAAGTTAGAAGACACATTGTACTTGCATGCCCAGTGGGGACTTTGGGATACTTCTTTTCCCGTAAGTAGTAATTTTTGCGCCATAAACAGTATAACCTAAATCTTGCAAAAGAGCTACATTTTCGCTAGAATTTTGGTATTCAAAAATACGGTTGCTATCGGTGATGCCACGAGTATAATTACATGAGAAATCTTTTATCTCCTTGCTAGATGAAATACTTTGTGTATTAATATAGAGTAGACGAGCCCTTATTCATCTCATCAGTCACACTATTTCGCTGAAAAATCGATTTAGAGTGACTGGAATGCGCTTAAATAGGTATCATATTCTTTGCTTCGTTCCTAAGAAGCAGACCAGTAAAAAAATTAGCCTGGAAAATGCAAAATGCTCGCGTTTGAGCGAAACGAAAAGTCGAGTACAACGTACCCTTATTCATCCTACCATTTGAGCTAATGCGTTGAATAGAGATAGCAGACACTCTCATTAATGTGTTCAAATGGGTGGGATGAATAGAGGTGCTAAGATGAATTAGGGCACAGTAACCCTACCCATACAACATTTACCTCATGATTGAACGGAACACCTAATGCAAGGGACAAATACATGAACCCTAGAAAAAATTTCAACATGAACACATTATTTTGTCTTTGAAGTGAACTTACATATTGATTTTTGAGAAATAGTTAATTTGTTATAGAGGTAATTCACAACATGTTTCCAAAATCGCATTCCTTGAAGCACGTAGATGTGTTTTCATACTCCGATATTCAAAATTGGTTTAGTTTTGCCCATAAAACACCAGTAAAGCAATACTCTGTATGAAACGGTCTCCTTTTCAATTAGTAGCAATTGGTAAGCGAGAAATAAAATTACAAAATATTTAATATCTCCGCCGCTCGGCAATGGATTTTCACAATTTATAGCTTGTTAGAAAGGTATTTTCACAAGCTATGTGCAGATAGTGGGATAACTATGTCTAAAAGTTATTTTCCGAAAGCCTGTTGTGTTTTGACAAAATTAACTATATCTCAGAAAGTAAACAACATATCGAAAAACAAAAAAAAATAATAGTGTCAAATGGTCATGTTAGGCCTTTCATTTGAAACTAGTTCCATTAGGATCGGTTCAGACATTGCTGAGATAATTACATGACATTTTGTATATACATACATACATACATACATATACACACACATACATACAGCCAATGTCTCAATTTGTTGAGCTGAGTCGATTGGTACATGAGACTCGGCCCTCTGGGCCTCGGAAAAAGTTTTCAAAGTTTGAGCGAATCGTGTACATTTCTTTTGTAAGAAATTTAAAAATGATCAAATACATAGAAAGAAAACATTTCTCTGCATTGTGGATTTTTGCGGTTTTTATTCGTCTCGAATGAAAATTGAGCTTTGGGCTTGATACCTTCATTTAATTGGTCAACACCTCTGGCTGCTTTTTTCTAGTATCTGATCATTGAATTAACATCCTTAGCCATGCTTCAATTTTTGTATATTTATAGAGTGTATAGATTTGGATTGGGTGGAATTCCGGGCAGTTTGGGGAGTTCATCATATTCTCAAGGACGTTGACGTCATTATCCCGGTACTGCTATTGCGCATTCTTACTGTAGTACTCGCCAAATCTGGCAAAAACTTGGGAGGGACCTTATTAATCACTAGATGTTTTTAAGACTATCGTAGATGTATAACTCGGTTCATATTGTAGGTTATGATGAAAATCGGAGTCTTACGGCCATAACTGCAAATTTACTGCCAGATCATACACTTTTTCCGGCAAACTTGTCTGCAACAACAATTTTATTATATTTCTTGGAAATTTATTATCTTTGCCAACATAATGCTTCTGTCCCGGAAGCTGATTAAAATCAAATTTGCATTACCCTTTCAGATGCATTTATTGAATTTGTTCAGATCCTGACTGACATCTTTCAGACCCACGATTTTGACCATAATGTTTTACTTTACGGTCCAGCTCGATTGCTTGATAGCCCTATACGAAAACGATGACACCGCTTCGACAGCACAATGGCACCTTCAGGACAGCAGAGAAACATTACATGAAATCTGTTTGTACTGCACATATAAAGGTTTGGCCATTGTGATCATCATACTCGGGTTTTCATTTCTTTTGTGCAGAATTAATTCTCTATTTTTCCATCGCGTGACAATTTATGAAAACATTAGCTTTTTTAAAATTGTTTGCATTTCATTGCAATCAAATTGCAGTCAAAAATTTACAGAACCGGTCATAAAGAGCACTATACCGGAAAAGAAGACTCATAAGGATTGTATATTCGTAAAGTTTCAAATGTTTCTAATTTCTGATTTTTTTCTAAATTTTTAGAATTATGTTGGGAAAATTTTGTAAAAAATCAGAGTGGATCTCAACATACGAGCTATTTCAATTTTAATAGGCCGCCTGCTATAAAGCTACCTTGTTTTAATACCAATTAAATTTTTCCTGAACATCCAAAACTCAAGAATGTTTCAATGAAAAGTTTTACAACTGAACAAAAAGAAAACATAAATAAAATGAATAAAAAAGTACTATGAACTGAGCTCGAAAGGTGCAAAAATCCATAACAAATTCTTTACACATAAAAAAACAATTGAATTTGAGTAATCAGATCAAAATATTTACGAAATATATTGTTTCTGTTTCTATCTCGTCAGGATTTGGTAATGGATTATGGCCCACTGATTTTTTTTCACAATAGGTTTTTAAGTTTAAAATATATTTTCATTTTACTTTAAAACTTTGTTAACTTCATTTTATGATATCAATTTTTTCAGTATGTGAAATCTAACCTAGATTTTCACCTAAAATTACTTTTTCAATTTGAAAAAAATCTCTATTTATGGTATTGGGTGAATCTCTAATGGATTTATAAGAAAAATGATGACAAACAAAAACTTCTGAGCAACTCCGAGAATCAACTAGAAAACAGAAAATTTTCTTTCTGTAGGAAAACATTTAATAACACTTTTCGAGGTTTTTTGAGTGGTCCAAAAGGCATTGAGAAAACATAGTTAGGAAAAAAAAAATCAATTTTTTCGTAAACCTGAGCTATTTATAGCGACTGGGTATTTGATGCGAACCATGGTTGAACGCATTAGACATTTCCAGGGAGCCATTTTCCAGTTACGCTCCACACACATATTTTCCTCGATTGCATACATCCAGTGACAGCAACGCTTTCCCCAAAATTCGACAACGCCTTATAGGTTGTCTACTGATCACTTTAACGAGTCTCCTACGCTCTACATGCCCAAAACTGAATATCATTTTAAACTGTCTCTAACATGCTAGTCCATAATTATGCCTTATGCGCCCCTGTCGTGATCTTCCTTTTCGGCGGCTTTCAGCTCACTACACTGTTCTAACATAAAACCAGTGCGAGCAACAAGCTCCATGTCTGATTTTTCTCATCTGTTACTCGTTGACACTCCACATCGAACTAGTTCCCTCGTATGTGATCTGATCACCATATGAACTTGCTGCTACGTTGTAATCAGGCAATCTCTTGTTGATCGTTCCCCAAAACCTTTTGTCCTAAAGGCGGAATTATATATCTCATGGTGTCCATGAAATAAGATATTTAAACATATATTCTTTGGTATTCACTATTAAACTAAGATTGCACTTGAAGTGTGCTATAAAACTTCAATTGTTACTTGGGTAGGAACAGGCTTAGAAGCTTCCGGACTTTTTTTTATCATCTGCTGGTAGGAGCCGTGTTTAGATAGAGTTACTACGAATTGCTTTAATCTACCATGTTTCACGACAACAGCAGAGTCGTCCCTCTTAACCATGAGAGCCGACAGCTTTCCTATCTATATATTCCAAATCCTTTCATAACTAATTTTTTTAAACTTTAAACCTTCCTACTAATTTCTAGCTTAATGTCGTTAAAATGAAAAGAAGATAGAAGTAGAATAAGTTCTTATACAAATAAATAACATCTATATAGTTCTTCTAAGATTATATTACTGTTAAGTTTTAGAAGAAAGTTGAAAGTTTTTCTTGTTCTCGCTATATATACAGGGTGTTTGGTTCATGGTTAAGAATCTCTCGGGGGGTGATAGACTGCCATATTTGGAGAAAAAAAATTGTTCTACACATACCATCAAATCTCAACCGTTACAGAGTTATTGAGCTTTTTGTGTAAAAAACTTATTTGTCTTAAAATACCTTTAACTTTAAAAGTATACTTTGTATTTTAAATGTTTTAGTTCTATTCGAAAGGTGAGAAAATTGTGCATTGAGTGATGCCCTCACATGTTTCAGCTAATGAGTTTAAGTAGCCTTTTCAAAGTAATTTAATGAATATTAAACAATTTTAAACGATTTTTCGTTCATTTCTTGAAAATCCTAATATTTAACCTCATCATTTTAATAATTCAGATTATTAGTCTTGATGAGCTGCTTAATTCGTTCTTTGACATAATACACTTACCTTTTCTTATTTTCATGATTTTGGGTTATTCAACTTGGATATTTTTATCTCATTTTCACTAGTACCAGCTCTAATTGACAAATTATGGCACTTATTGTACTTTTTTTCTTTTTATTCAAAAGCCAGGAAAATTTTACAGTGAAAAATGTATTAATACCTTTCAGTTAAGTGAATTTAGTATTTTTACATTTCTTACAAAAGAAATGTATAGGATTCGCTCAAACTTTGAAAACTTTTTCCGAGGCCCGGAGGGCCGAGTCTCATATACCAATCGACTCAGCTCGACAAATTGAGACAATGTCTGTATGTGTGTGTATGTATGTATGTACAAAATGTCATGTAATTATCTCAGCAATGGCTGAACCGATCTTAATGAAATGAAAGGCCTAACGTTGCCATTTGGCACTATTATTTTAGATTTTCGATATATTGTTTACTTTTTGAGATATGGAGATTTTGTCAAAACACAGCAGGTTTTTCGCAAATAACTTTCGCACAATACAATATTGTCCCACAAACTGTACATAAATAGAAAGCTTGTAAAAATACCTTTCTAACAAGCTATAGATTGTTAAAGTCCGTGCACGAGCGGCGGAGATATTAAACATTTTGTTTTTTGTAGCCCTCGCTTACCAATTTCCTCTTAATTAAAAATAAGATTGTTTCATAAAGAGTATTGCTTTACTGGTGTTTTAGGGGAAAAACTAAACCGATTTTGAAACACATCTACGTGATTCAAGGAATTCGATGTTGAGAACATTTTGTGAATTACCTTTATAATAAATGAACTATTTCTCAAAAATCGATATATAAGTTCACTTCAAAGACAAAATAATGTGTTGATAAAGAAACAGTGAGTTCTAGTATTTATTCCTTGGATTAGGCATTGCGTTCAATCATTAGGTAAATATTGGATGGTATATCAACACACAGATCAACAAGTAATGCACCTAGTAGTAAGATAAAAGATTTCTAATATAATTTCTCCGGACAAAACCAGCCTAGAGGCCGCGTGGCATCCGGTGGGTTTGAAGTATGTCAGTTATGGAAATAACAGTCAAATTCATTCGCAAAGGTGGCCGCGTCACTTATGAGGAGGCAAAGAGCTTTAGACCGATCAGTCTGACCTCCTTCCTTCTCGTAGTTTGTTATACGGACGGTTCTTTGTTGGAGAGCCGAGCCGGTGCTGGTGTCTATTGTCATGGGATGAGATTAAACCAATCTCATTCGCTTGGTAGATACTGTACCGTATTCCAAGCAGAAATCTTTGCGATTCTGTGTGGCGTACAATCCGCACTTCAACAGGGAATTTGCGGTAAAAGAATCTATTTTTGCTCTGACAGTCAGGCTGCCCTGAAAGCACTTAGTTCGGCAGATTCGAGATCGAAATTAGTAATCGCATGTCGAACTCAAATCGAAGAACTTAGCATTTCAAATGCTATCTACCTTCTATGGGTACCCGGTCATTCCGGTATTACTGGAAATGAATGGGCGGACGAATTGGCTAGAGCTGGCGCTGCGACTGATTTCGTTGGTCCAGAACCAGTTCTACCACCGTCAATAAGTTGGATAAAGCACAAGATTCGCTCTTGGGCTGCATTCGAACATGCCAAACATTGGCGTAGCTTGCAAACTTGCGTTCAAACAAAGGCTTTTCTGCCGGATGTGAGTCCGAAAATGTCAAGAAATTTGTTGCATTTGTCCAAGCACAACTGCAGTATTCTGGTCAGGGCACTGACTGGACATTGCAAACTCAATTATCACATGGCTACTATGCAGCGCGCTGAGTATTATTCATGTGATTTTTGTGAATCCGATTACGGAACATCATATCATTTGATATGCAATTGCCCTGTATTAATGCAATTGCGCATCCGGTTTTTTGGTTCTCCATACATAGATGAACCTATGTACAGAGAGCTGAAATTTAAGGATATGCTTTTGTTCCTAATCCAGTGTGGTAAAGAGCTATAGTTTTTTTAGCCGTATTTGAATGACAATATCTCTTCGGGGGTGTTGTCGTTCTGTTATCTCAATATCCCCTCGGGGGTGTTGATATATCCGCTCACTGTTTGGGTAGAGGTTCTAAATCCCTCCGGGGGTTGGAAGTTTTATTCCTGCTGTTGTAACACCTGCAGATCGTTCAGCATCACTCCGGGGGTGCAGAATGCTCTGTTTTAATTGTTCTGTGTCGTTGTTGTCCTTACCCCTAACCTTACCACTTCCCCAATCCTTCCCATCAGGAAAATGATGAAAAGACGATTCTTGGCAAGGCACAAATCTC
The DNA here is from genome assembly GCF_030247195.1 of Topomyia yanbarensis. Taxonomy (NCBI): domain Eukaryota; kingdom Metazoa; phylum Arthropoda; class Insecta; order Diptera; family Culicidae; genus Topomyia; species Topomyia yanbarensis. The sequence continues at coordinate 105,954,336 of NC_080670.1, read as the reverse complement.
CGATCAATATGGGGAACGTGCCATTTGAGCCAGACGCTACTGATTCCTGAAGATTGTTTCATAAAGAGTATTGCTTTACTGGTGTTTTAGGGGAAAAACTAAACCGATTTTGAAACACATCTACGTGATTCAAGGAATTCGATGTTGAGAACATTTTGTGAATTACCTTTATAATAAATGAACTATTTCTCAAAAATCGATACATAAGTTCACTTCAAAGACAAAATAATGTGTTGATAAAGAAACAGTGAGTTCTAGTATTTATTCCTTGGATTAGGCATTGCGTTCAATCATTAGGTAAATATTGGATGGTATATCAACACACAGATCAACAAGTAATGCACCTAGTAGTAAGATAAAAGATTTCTAATATAATTATACTTGTGGCGTCACCGAAAAGAATTGTATGTTTGAAGCCCAAAAATCAAGCGAAAATTTAGCTGTTTTGCAGGATTTAGGTTATACTGGTTATGGCGCAAAAATTACTACTTACATTATTTATGATAAGAATGTAAGAATCAATATATCATAATGATATACCTATAAAAATAATGTCATTGCATTAACCATCATTTGCCATTCCTCACACGCCCCCCCCCCCATCTCTCTCTGTCTCTCTTCTATCGCATCTATCTAGCTATTTCTGTATCCATTTCTAAGTTGTGTGGTAAGATCTTCTGTCAATCTGAAATATTTATTAGTTGTAATTGCGAAGGTTTGAGAAAACAAAACTATTTTTTGTCTGTTGCTACATCAACTCAAGTTTAATTCAATTGTATTCAAAGCCTGTATCAACACGATAATTAAGGAAATTCATGGCTATATCAAAAAAATATTTGGCTTAACTGGGTAATATGAAAGTTTGACGATGAAAATTTTCAAAAGAGACATTCCACGTGCGATATTTAAACTATTCGTATCTCTATTGAATTTTGAATGAAATATATGCTCAAAGACTGAAAGCTGAAGCCAGCAAGATTGGACTTGCCATCAACGTTTCGAAGACAAAATACATGAGAGGAAGAGGTTCTAGAGACGACAATGTGAACCTCCCACCCGAGTTCGAATTGATGGTGACAAAATCGAGATGGTCGACGAATTCATGTATTTGGGCTCACTGGTGACCGACGACAATGATAACAGCAGAGAAATTCAGAGACAATCTTAGCGGGAAATCGTGCCTACTTTGGACTCCAGAGGACGCTCCGGTCGAACAAAATTCGCCGCCGCACGAAGTTGATTATCTTCAAGACGCTGATTAGATCGGTGGTCCTCTACGGCCACGAGACCTGGACTATGCTCGTGGAGGACCAACGCGCCGTTGGAGTTTTCGAACGAAAGGTGTTGCGTACCATCTATGGTGGCGTGCAGATGGAAGACGGAACGTGGCGCAGGCGAATGAACCATGAGTTGTATCAGCTGCACATTCGTTGTATTGGTACGAACTTTCATGAAAAATAACGGATCAAAGACCAAAAATATCCACAAATTAGATCCAGAAAAAGAAGTCTCCCAAAGTATCCACTCTCGATGGGGGATGTGTCTTCTAACTTATCGTCGTCCATATTTGGATATACTGAGTAGTTTGAACCATTTCTTTTTCACAGTATTGGTCTGTATAGGACTTATTTATCCATATTTCCTGCACGAGAATTCCGAACGAAACAATATGAAAGCTATAAGGATGAATGGAAATAGACTGCATTGCAATCAACTGAATGCACGGCTTTTATGCTATCGACATATAACCTAGACATTTCACACTATTTACTTCAATTCAAATAAAAACTTTGAAATATCTACCTGTCTCATTCACAAATCGCATTCTCCGTCGTTCTCTGTTCAAGGGGCTCGAAAGCACATGTGACCTTGTCTCACTTTACTATATTCAATTGCGCGTTAAAATACTGGACCAGTAAATTCTATTCTGTACATAAATCTTTTCCGCATCTTTTTATTCTTTTTGTTCATCTGCGTTCATTTTACTTATTTTATTCGTTTCATTTTTTGGATTCACTCTGATCAGTTTATTCTTTTTGTGCATTTTACTCATATCATTCATTTAACTTATTTTATTCATTTTTTTCATTGTATGCACTTTATTCATTTTTTTTCCAGTTTATTCATTTTGTTGTTAATAATCTGACTACTTTTTCAGTTTTAATCATTTCATCCAAATAATTTATTTGATTCAATTTATTTCTTTATATTAATTCATAACCTTTTACCATTGTTCAATTTTTTATTTTAATCAATGCATTTTATTCTGCTAATTTTCTTCTTTTTATTCATTTTATAACTTCAGCTTATTTGATTCGTTTGTTTTATTTATGCATTTAATTTATTTTTTACTTTATTCATTTTGTTCATTTATTCTTTTTATTCATTTGATCCATTTCATTAATTTGATTCATTGTATTCACTGGACGAATTAAATCAATTTGATTCATTTAATTCATTTGATTAATTTGATTCATGTGATTCATTTGATTCATTTGATTCATTTGATTCATTTGATTCATTTGATTCATTTGATTCATTTGACTGATTTGATTCATTTGATTCATTTGATTCATTTGATTCATTTGATTCATTTGATTCATTTGATTCATTTGATTTATTTGATTCATTTGATTCATTTGATTCATTTGATTCATTTGATTGCAGAACTCACGAGAAGTTGGGTGCCTACTTCTCGTGAGTTCTGTAAACTAATCCAATGGTGAAATGTGTAAGAAATGTCTCATCTCACTGCTAGGTGGATTAAATCGGTTTTTTAGAAGTAAATTAGTTTAAAGTTAGTGCTATTATTAGCATTTTCGTCAATTTTCTTAAAATAGTAAATAATAAACATCACCATTATTATCATGAAAATAATGCATCTCAGCAAGTTCTACAGTTCTGGACTAGCATGTTAGAGACAGTTTAAAATGATATTCAGTTTTGGGCATGTAGAGCGTAGGAGACTCGTTAAAGTGATCAGTAGACAACCTATAAGGCGTTGTCGAATTTTGGGGAAAGCGTTGCTGTCACTGGATGTATGCAATCGAGGAAAATATGTGTGTGGAGCGTGACTGGAAAATGGCTCCCTGGAAATGTCTAATGCGTTCAACCATGGTTCGCATCAAATACCCAGTCGCTATAAATAGCACAGGTTTACGAAAAAATTGATTTTTTTTCCTAACTATGTTTTCTCAATGCATTTTGGACCACTCAAAAAACCTCGAAAAGTGTTATTAAATGTTTTCCTACAGAAAGAAAATTTTCTGTTTTCTAGTTGATTCTCGGAGTTGCTCAGAAGTTTTTGTTTGTCATCATTTTTCTTATAAATCCATTAGAGATTCACCCAATACCATAAATAGAGAATTTTTTTTAAATTGAAAAAGTAATTTTTGGTGAAAATCTAGGTAAGATTTCACATACTGAAAAAATTGATATCATAAAATGAAGTTAACAAAGTTTTAAAGTAAAATGAAAATATATTTTAAACTTAAAAACCTATTGTGAAAAAAAATCAGTGGGCCATAATCCATTACCAAATCCTGACGAGATAGAAACAGAAACAATATATTTCGTAAATATTTTGATCTGATTACTCAAATTCAATTGTTTTTTTATGTGTAAAGAATTTGTTATGGATTTTTGCACCTTTCGAGCTCAGTTCATAGTACTTTTTTGTTCATTTTATTTATGTTTTCTTTTTGTTCAGTTGTAAAACTTTTCATTGAAACATTCTTGAGTTTTGGATGTTCAGGAAAAATTTAATTGGTATTAAAACAAGGTAGCTTTATAGCAGGCGGCCTATTAAAATTGAAATAGCTCGTATGTTGAGATCCACTCTGATTTTTTACAAAATTTTCCCAACATAATTCTAAAAATTTAGAAAAAAATCAGAAATTAGAAACATTTGAAACTTTACGAATATACAATCCTTATGAGTCTTCTTTTCCGGTATAGTGCTCTTTATGACCGGTTCTGTAAATTTTTGACTGCAATTTGATTGCAATGAAATGCAAACAATTTTAAAAAGCTAATGTTTTCATAAATTGTCACGCGATGGAAAAATAGAGAATTAATTCTGCACAAAAGAAATGAAAACCCGAGTATGATGATCACAATGGCCAAACCTTTATATGTGCAGTACAAACAGATTTCATGTAATGTTTCTCTGCTGTCCTGAAGGTGCCATTGTGCTGTCGAAGCGGTGTCATCGTTTTCGTATAGGGCTATCAAGCAATCGAGCTGGACCGTAAAGTAAAACATTATGGTCAAAATCGTGGGTCTGAAAGATGTCAGTCAGGATCTGAACAAATTCAATAAATGCATCTGAAAGGGTAATGCGAATTTGATTTTAAACAGCTTCCGGGACAGAAGCATTATGTTGGCAAAGATAATAAATTTCCAAGAAATATAATAAAATTGTTGTTGCAGACAAGTTTGCCGGAAAAAGTGTATGATCTGGCAGTAAATTTGCAGTTATGGCCGTAAGACTCCGATTTTCATCATAACCTACAATATGAACCGAGTTATACATCTACGATAGTCTTAAAAACATCTAGTGATTAATAAGATCCCTCCCAAGTTTTTGCCAGATTTGGCGAGTACTACAGTAAGAATGCGCAATAGCAGTACCGGGATAATGACGTCAACGTCCTTGAGAATAGGATGAACTCCCCAAACTGCCCGGAATTCCACCCAATCCAAATCTATACACTCTATAAATATACAAAAATTGAAGCATGGCTAAGGATGTTAATTCAATGATCAGATACTAGAAAAAAGCAGCCAGAGGTGTTGACCAATTAAATGAAGGTATCAAGCCCAAAGCTCAATTTTCATTCGAGACGAATAAAAACCGCAATAATCCACAATGCAGAGAAATGTTTTCTTTCTATGTATTTGATCATTTTTAAATTTCTTACAAAAGAAATGTACACGATTCGCTCAAACTTTGAAAACTTTTTCCGAGGCCCAGAGGGCCGAGTCTCATGTACCAATCGACTCAGCTCAACAAATTGAGACATTGGCTGTATGTATGTGTGTGTGTATATGTATGTATGTATGTATGTATATACAAAATGTCATGTAATTATCTCAGCAATGTCTGAACCGATCCTAATGGAACTAGTTTCAAATGAAAGGCCTAACATGACCATTTGACACTATTATTTTTTTTTGTTTTTCGATATGTTGTTTACTTTCTGAGATATAGTTAATTTTGTCAAAACACAACAGGCTTTCGGAAAATAACTTTTAGACATAGTTATCCCACTATCTGCACATAGCTTGTGAAAATACCTTTCTAACAAGCTATAAATTGTGAAAATCCATTGCCGAGCGGCGGAGATATTAAATATTTTGTAATTTTATTTCTCGCTTACCAATTGCTACTAATTGAAAAGGAGACCGTTTCATACAGAATATTGCTTTACTGGTGTTTTATGGGCAAAACTAAACCAATTTTGAATATCGGGGTATGAAAACACATCTACGTGCTTCAAGGAATGCGATTTTGGAAACATTTTGTGAATTACCTCTATAACAAATTAACTATTTCTCAAAAATCAATATGTAAGTTCACTTCAAAGACAAAATAATGTGTTCATGTTGAAATTTTTTCTAGGGTTCATGTATTTGTCCCTTGCATTAGGTGTTCCGTTCAATCATGAGGTAAATGTTGTATGGGTAGGGTTACTGTGCCCTAATTCATCTTAGCACCTCTATTCATCCCACCCATTTGAACACATTAATGAGAGTGTCTGCTATCTCTATTCAACGCATTAGCTCAAATGGTAGGATGAATAAGGGTACGTTGTACTCGACTTTTCGTTTCGCTCAAACGCGAGCATTTTGCATTTTCCAGGCTAATTTTTTTACTGGTCTGCTTCTTAGGAACGAAGCAAAGAATATGATACCTATTTAAGCGCATTCCAGTCACTCTAAATCGATTTTTCAGCGAAATAGTGTGACTGATGAGATGAATAAGGGCTCGTCTACTCTATATTAATACACAAAGTATTTCATCTAGCAAGGAGATAAAAGATTTCTCATGTAATTATACTCGTGGCATCACCGATAGCAACCGTATTTTTGAATACCAAAATTCTAGCGAAAATGTAGCTCTTTTGCAAGATTTAGGTTATACTGGTTATGGCGCAAAAATTACTACTTACGGGAAAAGAAGTATCCCAAAGTCCCCACTGGGCATGCAAGTACAATGTGTCTTCTTACTTATCGTCGTTCATATCTGCTCTATACTGAGTACACGAGTAATTCATGTTTCGATAGCAGTCACAATTAGTAGAGAGGCATTGGATAGTTCAGCACACGTTTCATTCGAATTTTCCATATTGCACAAGTCATCTAGCGAGAATTACAATCAGAGTTTATGCATTGGACAGATAGTTTATCTAACTACATTTTTGCCATCCTGATATTTTGAACCATTTCTTTTTCGCAGTATTAGCTTGTATGGGACTTATTTACACATTCCGAACGAAACTATATGCAAGCTATAAGAATGTCTGGAAAGAGACTGCATTATAATCAACTGAATGAACGCTACACTATCGACATAGCCTAGACACTTTATACTATTTATTTTGATACAAATGAAAACTTTGAAATATCTACCTCATTCACGAATCGAATTCTCCTTCTGTCGCTCTCTGTTAATGGGGCTTGAAAGCACATGTGACCTTGTCTCACTTAGCTATATTCAGTTGCGCGTGTAAATACTGGACCAGCACATTGTATTCTATATGAAAAACTTTTTTTCGGGTATATGTGACCAAAAAGTAAACTTTGAATTCCAAAGCAAATTGAACATTCTAGGATCCTGATATCTAATTGAGGTCAATCAATAAAGTAGAAACACCAGATAATCTTAAAACGACGCCGACAAGTAAAGAAGCATGAAAACGAAAAGACTAATACAGAATGACTCATTCCTTAGTCAGTATATTGCGCAATTTTTGAGATCTTTTCCGCATAGATTGGTTCAGTATAAGTCCCGGCGTGTTGTCGCGAAATTTGAACATCACTTATCAAAATCCAAAATTCTGATTTTGTATGGCAAAACAGGACAGCGCTGTGTTCCGATTGCCCTAGCTAGTAAATGGCAGCTCAGATCCACACCAAAATGCTTCATTCCCTAATTGAGACATTGGGGAATCCGATAGAGTGAATATCACATCGATATATTGTTCCGAATTCAAGATTTGCTGTCGCGAAATTTTGTAATCAAAAGTAAAAATCTCTGCGGACATTGGCAACCGTTATTTCAACAGATCTTGTTGCGAGCACCATGCGTGAATTGCGATTAATTGGTCAAAGAAGTAGTCAACCAGAGCAAGTCATGCTTTTTATCGCTTATTTTAGTCATAACAATGCACGTGTATTTTTGATTGTATGCAACTAGTAGAAGATGGGATATGGCATCCATCACTGACTTGAGAAACATTGATAAAATAAAGAAACAGAAAACATTTTGGTTTGGCCAATTGTACAAAACTAATTTTGGTGTGCATATATGTCAGATTTCATGCGTGCTACATTGCAGAGTAACATTGCGCAGTTGTTTGTGTCACATTGTTATGTAGTTGCTGTGCATATGACTAACTTTAGGAGTAATTTCTCGGCATGAATGATAAATAAGAAGTCATTTAGGATTTTATCTGCGTTTACATAGAATAGTTTTATGAGTAAGCAAGATTGTTATTGTACTTTATGTTGTACATATCAGCAAATATTAAATGATAGCTGTCATTGCTAAAGACATTCATTCAAGAACTATTTCAAAAATTCGAAAGTGATTATGATGAATTCGTTATGCTAATACTGCACGGTGAAATAAGTAAAAATAAAAAGCAGGAACAAAACAAAACTATTTATAATATATCTATTATCACTAGCACATACATTGTGTTAGATTTTGGCCACTTCCGTCAAGCATTTTGAAATGACCTGAAGTAGCTAGGGAATAATTAGCTGAAGTAGCTAATGTTGAATATTTTTTAGAGATTTCCAAGAGAAAAGCCGGAGGGCTGTGCGTTCATCATGCTTACGCATTCCAAAGCGGAATGGCAGTACACAGTGACACGACTTAGAACAAAAGGTGGACTAAAGTCCAAACTTTGCCGAATCGGTTCAATTAGGACGATTTTATGTAATTTTGGTACGCTGAATTCGTTTTTGATATTAAAACAATTCAAAATTAAGCGTTTACTATTCATTAGGGTGTCTCAAAAATATTTTTTTTCGAAATCGCTCTTAAAATTTGTGTATATTCATTTTCGTGTGCTAAATCGTTTTTGATATTAACACATGTAAACAATTTTTTCATTATACGTTAGGGTGGCTCAAAAAATATGCATTTGTGAAGGTTCAAACATTAAACATTTTTTTAAAGAAGTTTTTGTGCGTTGAATTTCCATTTTATTTTAAAAATAGAAATTAACTTTACTACTTATTAGAGTGGCTCAAAAGTAAGTATTTTATAATGATTTTTTTCAATAGTAATTTTGGAAATTATTTTCCATATTGAAACAAATTAATTGACATCTCATTATGGGTCTTCAGAAATGACTATTTTGTTTTTACGGATCAACAAAGATGTGTTCGACTAATTTTGAAACATTTAATTCATTAGTGGGTAACATTTTCTATCATTTTCAAAACAAACATTTTGAACGTCTTAGTGGAATGTTTAATTACATTCACTAATCAACAAGATGGTTAACGATTTTTTTTCGTAGGTGTGTTTTAAGGTATGTAGATTGCTTATTTGATATCTTTAATGAAAATAAATCCAAAACCCTTTTTTCTTGTATATGATTCATTTAACAATGGTGTTATTTTATTTGGATAATATCGCATACCCTTAAGCTATATCAGTGCTATGCAAATTCAGATCAAAATAGTCTCATCAAATGATTACAACTCAACTGTGTTCACTCTATTTGACAGTTATTGCGTAAGTTAGCAAGAAATAGTTCCAGAAACATTTTATAATCTATTTCTGATGGTTGAAAATATTTACTGATTTCTAAACATTATCAATACATCTGCCATCTAAAAAACATACTTCCCACTCGGCTCGTTACTCTTGATCACTAGTAAAACCCTTGTAGATCATGCTCTCAATGCTATTTGAAAGCTGTGCATGTATTCGTGTCATTATTCTATCTATAAAGTGATTATTTAAATTCAATATCAGTAATAACCATGCGTCTCCATTCAGTTTTTTTAAATTTTGATTGCTTATCGCAAGTTTTCGCAAAACTAGCTTATACTCATTTTAAAGAGAAAATTAAAAGCTTTCGAATGAGTATAGTGTGATTGCGGGCATTCACGGGCGTCGTTGTTGTTATCGCATTAGAAGTTCGAATTCCATAAAAAATCATGACAAACAGCTATCTAAACACTAACTAAACCGACTAGTGATTTATTTTTGGCGATTTTACGATGTAATTTTATCAGACGGATAATTGTGGTGAAGTAATGCAATGCGTAAAATCAACCATTTCTTTGAAAAACGAAAATAACCGGATGTAATTCCTATAGTCAAATTATGCAAAAAACACTAGAATTATGCCCTTAAAAAAGCTGCCAAAAATTCATTTTACGTTCAAATCACTCGAAATCTCGCACAAATGTCTCCGAAGGCTCAGCTGATAGGACAAAAATACTAGCGAGATTATCGCATAACATTCATATATGGACTTAAGTCCGGGCTCATCCCACTGTGCAGTAGTAGGTTGGTCGGCCGAAGTACGAATGTTGGTCCTTCGTAATGGTTTTATTTTTTCATTGCAAATCAGACTATTTTTCATATAGAAATAAGATGATTGTATCTTATTGCCTTTTATTCACCCAATCTATTTGATGACATTTGTTAGAGCAGTTCGGTTCAACGCGGAACAATTTTTTTTGTGGTAGGTAATCCTAGAAAAGAAAATGATTACTAAAGACTTGCTTTATATTATACTTACCTTAGATTATTCAGCAGCAATAAAAATAAAAAATACAAACTAAACGAAGCGATTACATCGCGACTCAAAAATTAATAACAAAAAAATGATGACAGTTTGGATATTGAGAACCCTTTATCAGAGTCCATAAATACAAGTCACGCCAAGGAACCTAATCACAATCGACTACTCGTTTACCTCTACGTATCGTAAGCGGTCCTTACACGATTAATACATTTGACAATACTATTAAAAAAATTATGGATGATGTAATGAAAATTTAAGATGGGCGATATGCATTCAAATAAGTTTGACGTGCTGCTAGAAATTGCGTCAGTAAATCGAGTGTACTCATCGTGCAAGATCCACTATACAGATAATATTACAAATCAATATACTGCATGTGTATGTTTGCATATTGCGTATGCAGCGTTATGCGAATCTCGAATTGACTCTGTTTTTAATGGGTGTAGTCAACTGTTTGGGCGCCCCGAATAGCCATGTGTGAGACCATCTTCGTAAACGGTACTTTTGTGTTAGGCAGGTTGCAATGGAAGTGAGTGTCAAAATGAGAGTGTATGGCCGGATTGGGAATGGGAGAGAGCTTGGTGAGAGGGAAAGAATGAGAATAACGGGATGAACGGAAGAACGATTCATCAGAAAAAGTAGGCTATGGAATATAATTTCTTTCTTTCGGAAAATAATTTGTCGGCGTACGGACGTGATTTTTTCGAATCACGCAGAGGGTTACGGCAAGGTGATGGTCTCTCGTATCTGTTATTCAACATCGCGCTGGGAGGTGTAATAAGAAGAGCAGGGATCGACACGAGTGGTACGATTTTCACAAAGTCCGTTAAGCTACTTGGCTTCGCCGATGACGTTGATATTATTGCACGAAACTTTGAGAAGATGAAGGAGGCCTACATCAGACTGAAAAAAGAAACCAAGCGCGTCGGACTTGCCATCAACACGTCGAAGACAAAGTACATGAGAGGAAGAGGTTCACGAGAAGAGAATGAGAACCGCCCGCTTCGAGTTTGCATCGGTGGCGACGAAATCGAGGTGGTTGAAGAGTTCGTGTACTTGGGCTCACTGGTGACCGCCGACAATGATACCAGCAGAGAGATTCGTAGACGCATCGTGGCAGGAAATCGTGTTTACTTTGGGCTCCGCAAGACACTTCGGTCGAACAGAGTTCGCCGTCGTACGAAGTTGACCATCTACAAGACGCTGATTAGACCGGTAGTTCTCTACGGGCACGAGACCTGGACCATGCTCGTGGAAGACCAACGCGCACTTGGTGTCTTCGAACGGAAAGTGCTGCGTACCATCTACGGTGGAGTGCAGATGGAAGACGGCACATTTAGACGGCGAATGAACCATGAGTTGCATCAGCTGTTGGGGGAGCCGCCCATCTGTCATACCGCGAAAATCGGACGACTACGGTGGGCCGGGCACGTAACCAGAATGTCGGACAATAGCCCGGTGAAAACGGTTCTCAACTGCAATCCGACCGGTACAAGAAGACGTGGCGCGCAGCGAGCACGGTGGATCGACCAGGTGGAAGACGATTTGCGGACCCTTCGCAGACTGCGTGGCTGGCGACGCGCGGCCATGGAGCGAGTGGAATGGAGGAATCTTTTGTATACGGCACAGGCCACTTCGGCCTTAATCTGTTAATAAATAAATATAAAACGGACGTGATTTGTAAAACCGGTCATAAATTTTGAAAAATAAAATGGCTGACCAGCCGAAAAAGAAAAATCACGACAATGGCGCAGTGAAAACTCCCGAAACGTAAGTATAGAACATTTGAGATATTGCCAAAACTGAAAAGGTTTAAATTTTATGTGCGAAAGGTCACATGAAAAAAACCACTACATTGCTTGCGACAGGTCGAGCAAATGATATAAAATATATTACATAAGTCATTTGGTTTCCAACCAATGAGGTTATAGATTTATGTGCGATAGGTCACATAGCAAAAACCACTGTGTAGCTTGCGACAGGTCAAGCTGTATATAACATCCAATAGTTATCGCTTGCGATAACTATTTAAATTTGTTTTAAAATCGTTTATTCCTTCATTGAGTGCGACGGATTTGTTTGCTTGCGACAGGTCAAGCGAGCTAAAAAAAAGGTAATTAAATTATATATAAATGTATATGCAGCCCTTGGTGCGATAGGTCACTTAAAGGTTCAATGTCGAATAGATTCAATAGAGCAAGGTTCGAATGATATATTATTGGGAAGGCTTTAGTGTTCAGAAAGCTTTTGTACCACTGGTCCGACAGCTGTTAGACTTGATTGATAATTATTCATACATGTTATTAAAAGTTTTCGTATGTAATTTGGATAATGAGCGTATGCATTGTTGCACTTATTCCAGAAATGAGGATGCTAACGGATCAGGAACGACCGCGCAAAAAAAAAATCGAAAGTCTGTTAAATTGGAGAATTTGACCAAGAAACTACAAGCAGAGAAAGCAGAAATGATGGAGCAGCTTAAGCAACTGCAAGCCGAAACCGCAGATATGAAAACCGTTAGAAAGGCGAACCCAACCGCTATCGAAACAACCGAGAAAGATGACGTAGAAAATCGTAGTTTTGAATTTGAGATATTGCCGAGCTCGTCAAGCACTCGCCATGCAAGATCTGTTAATTTGGAGGAGTCTCGTTTCTTATCTTCAGTGCACCAGTTGTCTGTATCATCAATTGTGATTCCAGAATGTAAACCGATAGAAGGAGATGACGAAATACACCGGCGTACATTTGAAATGTGGAGGGACTTACTTATAGATTGCATGGCTTTAGCTGGAATTGAAGACGAGGTGACAAAATTCATTGTCTTCAAAGTTAAGGCAGGTCCTCGCTTGCTTTAATTTTCAAAAATACAAAGACTGATACTGAGGCTCCTGACGCAACCACCAGTCCTTTCTCGAATGCACTCCACCGACTCAAACTATATTTTGGAGCCGGGTCGGATGTTATGTTCCAAAGGCGTAAACTGGCTTTAATGGAACAAAGACCAGAAGAATCAGATCTGGGTTTTATCACTAGAGTTGGGGAAACAGCACAACTTTGTGATTTCGACAAAGGAAAATAATTCGAGGAAGTTATCAAGACGATTGCCGAACATGCTAAATGCAAAGAAGTGAGAGTAACAGCTCTTAAAATGGTCAGCCGGAATGGAACATTTACAGATCTTGTTGACAAAATTCGAGAAATTCAGGCAATCCGTATGAACGAAGAATTTTCCGCCGCTAAGCATGGACAACGTGAATCAACAGGTAAATCGGCAATGCTAGTTCCGGTTAGGGCTGAACCACCCAAGTAATGGACACAACGACGGAACCTTACGTAAAGAACCGCCAATCGATATCGTCCGTACACACAGAACAACCCACGTAGCAACCAACGTTTTGGCCAAGCAGGATGGCATTTGAACAATCGGGATTCATCCAGAAGAAACAATGATGAACGAAACGAGCACCGTCGGGCTGATAGGTGTTGGAGGTGCTACAGCTTTTTTCACTTGCCATCAAAATGTGGAGCTGCAAACCTTGTTTGCCGAAAATGCGGTCAGTTAGGACACATCCAGAGAGCTTGTCGCCAATCATCTGCTAGCAATCTGAAGCGAGAGGCAACGTCGGAGATTTCTGAAATCGAAGCAAAACTTTCCAAAAGCGAGGCGGTTGATGAGAAGGAAGCAGATCTAAAATCAGTGGAACAAGTTAGTGATTAATTCGCAAATTTACCTTTCCCATAAATGGCATATTCACATGCCTTAATTCAGATTTTTCCTTATCAGTGTTTTTGTAAATTGTAAATCAGTTACTCAGAATATCAATTATAATATATGAATAAGTAAATGGCAAATCATAACTGTTTGTTAAAAATTAAAAAAAGCCCCAGGTGTAATTTACGCCAAAAAAAAAGAAAAAGAAAGCGAAGACAGCGATAACTATTACATTTCTAACTCTTGGTTAATTCTATTAATAGGTAAATGCGACCGAAACACAAAACGACTGGAAGAGTGATCGATACGTAATAGCACCAATCGCAGCTAATATGGAAGGTTCAATAAAAGCATCAGTAGCTGACATGGAATGCGATTTCCTCGTCGACTCCGGTGCTGAAGTGAACACTATTGTCGAAAGATTCTACTGGATATTAAAAAATGATGACAGATACAACAGCGGACTACATAATATTCGAGAAGGATCAGACATATCTCTGAAAGCATACGCTTCGACGGGCGAAATCGACGTACTCGCCACATTTGAAGCATTCCTGTTCATCTCCAAAGATCGACCGGTGCATCTGGAAAAATTTTATGTCATTAAGGATGCTAATCGCTCGCTGTTGGGCATATCTACTGCCATAAGGTATAGTGTACTGATGGTAGGAGTTGATGTACCCGTTCGTGTACAAGATTGCGATAGAAATCCAATCAATAATGGAATCGTAGCGTCGATCGAGTTTAGTGAGCCGTTCCCCAAATTTAATATTCCACCTGTAAAAATCAGCTACGACAGGTCCAGGGCGCCATGTAGAAACATATTTTCAAATATTCCGGAAGCCATCAAACCGTTGGTAAGAAAAAGACTGAACGAGTTAGTCAGTACCGATATAATCGAGCCCGTACGTGATGGTATGGATATGTCCTTTTGCTCTTCGATGTTAGCTATTCCAAAGGGCAAACAAGACATTCGCCTTGTCATCGACCTCAGAGGCCCAAATCAATACATAGAGAGAACTGCGATTCCTATGCCCACACTCGAATCAATGCTGGCAGAATTGAATGGCGCCACTTGGTTCTCAACAATTGATTTATCTAATGCTTTTTTTCATATAGAGCTAGATAAAGAATCCCGGCATCTTGCGAATTTTTATACAGAATTTGGAGTATTTAGATGTGTTCGTCTACCCTTTGGATTGTGCAACGCGCCAGATGTGTTCCAAGAGGTGATGCAAAGAGTAATCTTGGGAGAATGCACTGGAATAGTTAACTATCTAGATGATATACTCATCTTTGGATGCACCAAAGAGGAACATGACGCGAACTTAGGCGCAGTGCTTGATCGTCTCAAACAGCATAATGTAAAGTTGAATAAAGACAAATGTGTCTTCGGTAGCCAATTGGTAAAAATTGTTGGGTTTACATTGAGCCCTAAACGATGGATTGTAACAGATGAAAAGATGAAAGCCATCAAAAGCTTTCGAAAACCATCATCATGTGCTGAGGTCAAAAGTTTCCTTGGGTTGGTGACCTTTGCTGACAGATTTATTCAAGGAAGAGCAGATTTAACAAAACATTTACGAGCCCTCGCGATTTCAGATAAGTACTATTGGACCGATACCGAAGAGAAGGAATTTAATTACCTGCAGGACAAACCTTTGAAACAAATCCAAGTGCTTGGTTATTACAGCCTTACCGATGTAACCGAACTCTATGTTGATGCGAGTCCAATCGGTCTGGGTGCAGTCCTGGTACAATATAACACAGACAATACGCCACGCATAATTTCTTGTGCCTCAAAAGCGCTTACACAAACGGAGCAGAGGTACCCCCAAACCCAAAGAGAAGCATTAGCTGTAGTTTGGGGAGTGGAGCGCTTCACTTCGTATTTACTGGGAAGATCCTTTATCATTCGGACGGACGCGGAGGCAAATGAATTCATTTTCAGTACAACCCATAGGATTGGCAAAAGAGCTGTGTCACGCGCTACGGCTTCAGCCATTCGATTTCATAATAAAGGGAGTTAGGGGAAAAGAAAATCTCGCAGATACTTTGTCCCGTTTGATTCATAAATCACAGAAAGCGGAACCTTTCGAAGAAGACGACGATGGTCATATTCTGTATTCGCTGGATGCAGGATCGATGAGTATTACCTGGGATGAAATTGAAAAGGCATCAGAGGCGGATGAAGAACTTCAAGCTTTGCTTGAGGCTTTAACCTTAGACGAATGGCCAAAATATCTCCGCAAATACGAAGCACAGAAAAAGCACATTCATGCCCTTGGTTTCTTGTTGTTCAATGGGGAACGAACTATATTACCGAGTTCCCTTCGCAGGAAAGCGTTGAAAGTCGCACACGGTGGTCACGTAGGAGAAACAGCAATGAAAAGAATTATGAGAGAATTCTTTTGGTGGCCTGGCATGGCCGCGGAGGCAGAAAAATATGTCAAGAACTGCGAAACTTGTGCCATGTTGTCCCGGAAAAATCCACCACTTCCGCTATCATCACGAGATTTTCCGGATGGTCCATGGCAAATCCTACAGGTCGATTTTCTTTCCATCCCTGGTTGTGGTTCAGGTGAATTCCTAATCTTGGTTGACACTCACTCCCGATTCCTTTCAGTGCTCGAAATGAAAAATAAGGACGCCGAGAGTACAAATAAAGCATTATGCGAAGTTTTTAAAATGTGGGGCTGTCCATTGATACTCCAGAGTGATAACGGACCCCCGTTTCAAAGCAACACTTTCATACAGTACTGGGAAAACAAAAGGGTAAAGGTTCGAAAGTCGTTACCATTTTGCCCTCAGTCGAATGGAGCTGTGGAGCGACAGAATCAAAGCATAATCAAAGCGGTAGCCGCTTCTAAGCTGGATGGTACAAATTGGAGGGATGCACTGCAGCAATATGTGCACAATCATAACAATTTGATTCCACATTCTCGCCTCGGTGTAACCCCCTTTGAGCTGATGGCAGGTTGGAAATTTCGGGGAACTTTCGTCAGCTTGTGGAAACCTAAGCAACCAGACTACGAAGATGTACATGAGAAAGATTCTGAAGCTAAACTAGCAAGTAAAAAACACTCGGATACCGCACGCGGAGCGAAAGAATCGGCAATTCAGGTTGGCGATACTGTGCTCTTGGCACAATCACGGAAAACAAAAACAGATCCAACATTTTCTGGAGAACGCTTCAAAGTACTGGCCAAAGAAGGTGCAAGAATCGTAGTGCTCAGTCGCTGTGGTGTACAATATACTCGAAATATACAGGATGTGAAGTTAGCACCACCAGAGTTATATCTTGAAAAACCGGTAAGTATAGAAACATCGTCCAATACCTACATCAGTCTGTAACAAAATCATTTAAATAGGTGGACGATCAATCGGAATCGACGTCATCTAGCCAGGAACATCACTCAGAAAGACATTTACGTGACCGTTCCAAAGCAAAAAAACCGGCAAGATTCGATCACAGGTTTGTGTACGTTGTGTATGATTAGAGTGGAGATGAAGGCGAATGTGGTAGGTAATCCTAGAAAAGAAAATGATTACTAAAGACTTGCTTTATATTATACTTACCTTAGATTATTCAGCAGCAATAAAAATAAAAAAAAATACAAGCTAAACGAAGCGGTTACATCGCGACTCAAAAATTAATAACAAAAAAATGATGACAGTTTGGACATTGAGAACCCTTTATCAGAGTCCATAAATACAAGTCGCGCCAAGGAACCTAATCACAATCGACTACTCGTTTACCTCTACGTATCGTAAGCGGTCCTTACACGATTAATACATTTGACAATACTATTAAAAAAATTATGGATGATGTAATGAAAATTTAAGATGGGCGATATGCATTCAAATAAGTTTGACGTGCTGCTAGAAATTGCGTCAGTAAATCGAGTGTACTTATCGTGCAAGATCCACTATACAGATAATATTACAAATCAATATACTGCATGTGTATGTTTGCATATTGCGTATGCAGCGTTATGCGAATCTCGAATTGACTCTGTTTTTAATGGGTGTAGTCAACTGTTTGGGCGCCCCGAATAGCCATGTGTGAGACCACCTTCGTAAACGGTACTTTTGTGTTAGGCAGGTTGCAATGGAAATGAGTGTCAAAATGAGAGTGTATGGCCGGATTGGGAATGGGAGAGAGCTTGATGAGAGGGAAAGAATAAGAATAACGGGATGAACGGAAAACCGATTCATCAGAAAAAGTAGGCTATGGAATATAATTTCTTTCTTTTGGAAAATAATTTGTCGGCGTACGGACGAGATTTGTAAAACCAGTCATAAATTTTGAAAAATAAAATGGCTGACCAGCCGAAAAAGAAAAATCACGACAATCAAATGATTAGAACTCAACTGTGTTCACTGATGGTTGAAAATATTTACTGATTTCCAAACATTATCAATACCTCTGCCATCTAAAAAACATACTTCCCACTCGGCTCGTTACTCTTGATCACTAGTAAAATCCTTGTAGATCATGCTCTCAATGCTATTTGAAAGCTGTGCATGTATTCGTGTCATTATTCTAGCTATAAAGTGATTATTTAAATTCAATATCAGTAATAAACATGCGTCTCCATTCACAGTTTTTTTTTTAAATTTATCGCAAGTTTTCGCAAAACTAGCTTATGTAGTTGATGTAGTTGATGTAGTTCCTATAGTCAAATTATGCAAAAAACACTAGAATTATGCCCTTAAAAAAGCTGCCAAAAATTCACTTTACGTTCAAATCACTTGAAATCTCGCAAAAATATCTCCGAAGGCTCAGCTGATAGGACAAAAATACTAGTGAGATTATCGCATAACATTCATATATGGACTTAAGTCCGGGCTCGTCCCACTGTGCAGTAGTAGGTTGGTCGGCCGAAGTACGAATGTTGGTCCTTCGTAATGGTTTTATTTTTTCATTGAAAATCAGACTATTTTTCATATAGAAATAAGATGATTGTATCTTATTGCCTTTTATTCACCCAATCTATTTGATGACATTTGTTAGAGCAGTTCGGCTCAACGCGAAACAAATTTTTGAATCAAACACGATTAAATATCTTACATTTTTACGCCAGTTTTACTATAGCGCTTTCGTTTCCACCTGGCGAGACATAGACATAGATGCGAAAAAGAGATAGACAGATTACATTCTGGTTTGAGTCAGTGTAAGATCGACTACACCGGTGCAGTGCACTGTCAATAACGAAACTGCCATTAGATTTATGCTATGTATACATTTCACCGAAAATATGCTATAAATCATCATCAAACTACACGCCCGCTGATCGTAACGCTAGCTAATTTTAGATTGCTACTTGTTGCTGTTATTTCAAAAAGACAGTTATATTTCTTACACTCATTGAAAACACTAGTCCTTAGTATAACTTATACTAGTCAAAAAGTCTTGGTTTTTTTCAGAACAATGCTCGAATGCATTGCGCATTTCCAGGTCTTGTGTCACCACTCCCTGCGTTCCTGCTTGCACATGCGACCACCTGGAGACAGTGAGTTCAGGAATGAATGGTAGGAAGCTTCAACACTCCAACGCTTACATCAAACTCAGTCGAGCACGGAACCTGTGGAGCACCATGGCACACTCTACAGTATCTTTGCTTTTATCCTTTCAAGCGGGGCTCTGACGTATTTTTTTCTTGTTTATTTGACACGGCTCAATTCGTTAGCATAACTGAGCCGTGGGTCTTTTATGATTTTTACAATATGTAAAAAATAAAAATAAATTTTCACTAAGGCTATCCATCGGGTCTTGTTCACGCAGCTTGCTGCTGCGTGTTGAGATCCTCTTCCTAGGCGGTGAAACAGCTGCATTGTTTATCGCAGCTAGAGGGTCATTCAGTTCGCTTTCTCTCGCGTTTTCATTCACGTCCATGTCGTCATCGGTAATACATTCAAGTTGCTCACGGTCGGTTTTTCTTATTTGTTATTTGTGCTTACGGGTCGGTGTTGTAGATCAGCATCTGATTCATTTTTGGTGGTGTTGGTTTGGGGTTTGGAAGCATCTGGTATAATCGTCGTAATTTCACTGTTCGTAACGGTAGTTGGTTTAGTGATCCTGGACCATATCGTTGAGTTAGTGTTTGTTAATGTGCGGTCCGCAGTCGTTGGTTTACCAACCGGTTGCGGTTTAGCATACGACGACTGTGTACTGGTCTTGGTCGTAGCATATGGACTTTTTTTAGCAGCCTCCAAGCAAGGTTTTTCGTGGTGCAGCGGTTGATCACAGAACTGGTACATAGGAATCAGCCCTGGGTACGTGATCAATGTTCGCTGATTGAATGTAACACCTTGTCTTTTGCCATAAATGGTCAGATATGAGGGGATAGGTTTTGTCGGCCGCATTCTCACCACAAGCACTCCGTTGCGGAGACCTGGGAAGAAGTTCTGTTCATGTGTCTTCCGAAATGGTTTCCAATTCACCGTATTTTGGCATGTGTTGTTTTATAACAGCAGGATTAGTACGCGGAGCCAAGTCATGCATTTTAACTTCAAAAGTGTCACGGTCTACGTATGTTGGGATGCTGATAGGGCGCCATCATCACAGTATTGATTCCTAAATAACATAACGACATACTTTTTGCAAGCAATTCAATTCATATTTCATAAAATCAGAAGCATGCTGTAGTATTTCTGAATAGTTTAAACTTTGCAATAGGTGAGTATTTGACTGATTTGTTGTATAGAAACATTATAAAATAACGCTAATCAGATCAGATGAATGAAACTATGTTATCGAGCATATTGCATTTATGAAAGAAGACTATTCATGGGTCATACTTGTTGCATTCTTGCTCTTTTTACTCACGACATACTCTACAACATTTAGTATGTTGCGCAACGTGTCAAGTGATGCTGGTTTATTTTATTACTTTTTATGCTCATTCCCAGTGAGCAAATTTTCAGGCAGAGACCGCTCTGCTAGATTTCTGTAAGTCTTGGTTTGGCAGCCCTGTCAGATTTCTGCGCGTATCCTATCGGGTTAGTTGAGCTAGGGCAAACTCGCTCGCGTTTTCTGGCTAATTTTGACAGGAACCGAGCTAAACCCTGTCATAACTCGGACATAAACTGTGCAAAGATCCTGGCAATTCCTACCTGGTAAAATTTAGCACGAATCGAGCAAAACATCTGACAAAGATGTGGCAGGAAGCGTGCAGAGATCTTGGCCGTACATTTCTGGCTCCATTCTGGATAAAAGTGAGCAACATCGGTTGGTTTAACCTGAAACTGTGCCAGCATCAATTTCGCTTTGCTCAACTTTTGCTAACTTTCTGCTTGCCATACTGACCGGGTTTCCCACTCCGGTACTCCCTTAAAGCTTCAATTGAAGCGTTCTCAGCATAAGGCAAATCCTTTTACTGGGATGCAAGTGTAGTTTGATAGTTTAGGGGTCTTTGGCGCCATTTTTCCCGCATCTAATCGTGGATATTTTGGAATTTTATCCGTTATTTTTCATAAAAGTGCATTGCAATACAATGAATCCGCATTTTCAATAATATCAACCCAAAACAGGTGTTCTCAATTTTCAAATGACACATTTGAGCATATGTTTCATTCAAAATTCAGTAGAGATACGAAGAGTTTAAAATAGACAAGTGTACGTGGTATGTCTCTTTCAACATTTTTGTCTTCAAACAACCATATTACTCAATTTGAAATACCCAAGGATTTCCGTAATTATAGCGTATACAAACGCTCAGTATAGAATTGAAAAAAAATTGTAGTTGATGTAGTTTTCGGTTTTTGGTCATATGACTCTCCTTAGTGCAACGTTTCGAAGGAAAAGCCCCTCATCTTCCGAGGAAGGCAGGATTTGAACATAAATTAATTATAGTTTTCTCATAATACAAGTATTTTGCAAATTTTGCCAGGACCACAAATATTTTCTTTTTCAAGTAGAGTGTAACATTTAGTTTGTTTCCGCAAGTGGCTCTGCTCTAATCTAAAAGAGAAAACTATTTATAGGGAAACAGAAGACAAAAATAGGTTTGTTTGCTTCAACCTGAACAAATACATCGCAATATTAAATTAGCTTGGATACAAATATTTTTTTCAGATTAGTTGAAAATCTTATGACACATCTTAGAAATGGATTTGGAAATATCAGGATAGATCGGAGTCGTTATTTTGTTATACAAAAACACAGTTGCGCTTGGTGATGCTACGAGTATAACATGAACTATGTTAGAAATCTATTTTCTCACTACTATGTGGATAAGTTGGTGATCTGTGCATTCCTTTACTATCCAACGTCTATCTCACGATTGAACGCAATGCTTAACCTAACGGATAAATACATCAACTCTGGACAAATTTACACTTTGAAGTGAATTTAAACATTGTTTTGTTTTTGAAGTAAACTTGCGTATTAATTTTTGAGAAATAGTTAATTCATTGTTATGTAAATTTACAAAATGTTTTCGGAATCACGCAGATGTGTACAAATTCCTTGAATCACGCAGATGTGTTTTCATACCCCGATATTCAAAATCGGTTTAGTTTTACCCCTAAAACACCCATGAAGCAATACTCTTTATGAAACGATCTCACTTTTAGTTTGTGGAAATTGCTAAGCGAGGAATAAAACTACAAAATAATTAATATCTCCGTCGTTCGTTAACGGATTTTGACAACCTTGTTTGAAAGATATTTTTACAGGCTTTCAAATAACTTGAGCAAAATACGGCTACATTGCTTCGTTTGAGAGTTATTTGCTTTAAAACCTTTGTGTTTTGAAAAAATCATCCATATCTTAGAAAGTAAACAACATATCGAAAACAAAATAATAGTGACAAATGGCAACGTTGGGCCTTTCATTTTAAGCTAATTTTGTTAAGATCGGTTCAGCGGTTGCTGAGATACATACATACCCACACACACACACACACACACACACACACATACAGACATTGTCCCAATTTGTCGAGTTAAGACTATTTGTATAAAAGACTCGGCCCTCCGTGACTCGGAAAAAGTTTTATAAGTTTGAGCGAATTCCATACATTTCTTTTGTAAGAAATGTAAAACTATTTAAAACTTAAACCTTTTTACTTGGTAATGTACTTAAATAAAGTTCCAATTGCTGTAAGCTCGTCTGTTTTTGGATACTTTTTAAGCGGTGGAATAAACCTCGATATAACAACATTCATTTGAAACAGGACATTCCAAATTATGCTGGAATAAGTAAATCGCAATACAAAATTTATCTATTTCCCTTTACCACATTGAGGGATTTCATGAGAAACCGGCTGATCGCAATCGTCGATTCTAACGAATCTTTACATTTGTGTTCGGTTTATGAATCTCCATGATTTTCTCTGGTAATTGCAGTATTCTAATACAAGGGCATTTTTTCAAAAGGGCTACGCGCAATAATATCAATTTTTTGTTCGATTACACTATTTTATACAGTAAAACTATCTGAGAACGAGTTACAAGGAATGAATACTTCTGCATGAAAAAATATACACTGAAAAAAAAATTGTGTCATTTTTCACAAAAACAAAAATATATGGTAAAAATTCAAATGGCAAAAAACCCATTTTTTATAATTTTCATATTTTGTCAGCAAAAACCTAAGGAGAAAAGAAATATTTTGAATGTAATTTCATGATGGAGAAATTATCAGAAAAAAAGTTTTTCTAACAATAACTTTATACATATTTTTAAATTTCATACTAATTGACATACAAAACTGTAATTTTATTACAGAATATAATTCTACGTATCATTTTAAATCAAAATGCATTTAACAAATATCTTCCAAAATGCGATAGTTTTCGAGATATTTGGAATTTTGCTCCAACAAGAACAATTAATTCATGTAATTATTTCCTTTTTAAAAGTTATTCGCGTTACCCCATCATAAATTGTCAAAAGTCTCATGTTTATCGTATTACAGACATAAAGGAAGCTTTTTCAGTGTATTTGGATCATGGAGAAGCTTCAAATAAAAAAGTTTTCCTAACAACAACTTTTGACAAATTTTCATAATTCATACTATTTGCAGTTAAAAGTAGAATTTTATTTTTGAATATCATTTTGAACGCCATTTTAAATCAAAATTCTTATAACAAAAATTTTCTGAAATGTAGTTATTCTCGAGATATTTTAAATTTTGTTTTAACAACCCAATTATTTCGCTTTATTACGCCCTTTTCAGAAGTTATTCGCGTTTCTCCATCAACAGTAATTAGTTTTTCGTAAGGCACATACCATTTCCTGTAACTTTCCCATTTACATCAAGGCGATATTGTAAACCATTTGAAAGTTATATAAAACAATCACAATATAATTCAACTATATAGTTTAATCATCAAATCCTATGGTTGAATAATACTTTGATTGTTTTTATATAGCTTTCAAATGGTTTACAATATCGCCTTGATGTCAATTGAAAAGTTGCAGTAAATGTTATGGGCCTTACGAAAAACTAATTGCTGTTGATGGAGAAACGCGAATAACTTCTGGAAAGATCGAAATAAAACAAAATAATTGGGTTGTTAAAACAAAATTTAAAATATCTCGAGAACTACTATATTTCAGAAATTTTTTGTTATTAGAATTTCGATTTAAAATGGCGTTTGGAATCATATTCAAAAATAAAATTCTACTTTTGACTGCAAATAGTATGAATTATGAAAATTTGTCAAAAGTTGTTAGGAAAACTTTTTTATTTAAAGCTTCTCCATGATCCAAATACACTGAAAAAGCTTCTTTTATGACTGTGAAAACGATAAGCATTAGACTTTTGACAATTTATGATGGGGTAACGCGATTAACTTTTAAAAAGGACTTAATTATATGAATTAATTGTTCTTGTTGGAGCAAAATTCCAAATGTCTCGAAAACTATCGCATTTTGCAAGATATTTATTAAATGCATTTTGATTTAAAGTGATATTTAGAATTATATTCTGTAATAAAATTACAGTTTTGTATGTCAATTAGTATGAAATTTAAGAACATGTATAAAGTTATTGTTAGAAAAACTTTTTTCGTGATAGTTTCTCCATCATGAAATCACATTCAAAATATTTCTTTTCTTATTAGGTTAGGTATTACTGACAAAACATTATTAGAAAAAAATGGGTTTTTTTTGGCAAATTGAAATTTTATCATGAATTTTTGTTTTTGTGACAAAAGACACAAAATTTTTTTCAGTATATATTTTTTTCGTGCAGAAGTATTCATTCCCTGTAACTCGTTCTCAGATAGTTTTACTGTATAAAATATTGTAATCGAATAAAAAATTTAAATTATATCATGTAGAAACGTCTACGTCCTTTTAAAAAATTGCGCTTGAGTCAAAATAATCTTATTGACTGTGGAAAATGT
This sequence comes from Topomyia yanbarensis, assembly GCF_030247195.1. Lineage (NCBI taxonomy): Eukaryota > Metazoa > Arthropoda > Insecta > Diptera > Culicidae > Topomyia > Topomyia yanbarensis. Next base: position 105,929,266 of record NC_080670.1, on the reverse strand, counting down.
TTAGTCTTCCATGCCGGTTAAACCTGTAAAGTTTTATTGGAATGTAAGATGGTCGGTCACGATTTTAGAGATTTTCGGACGGATCTTCGTGGAATTCCTAACATACTTCATTTTGGATTCAATAATTTTGCCCTTTAAAAGGTAATTTTTCAAAAGTGTTGTTTTCACATTTCTTACAAACGAAATATATAGGATTCGCTCAAACTTTGTAAACTTTTTCCGAGGCCCGGAGGACCGAGTCTCATATACCAATCGACTCAGCTCGACAAATTCAGACAATGTCTGTATGTGTGTGTATGTATGTATGTACAAAATGTCATGTAAGTATCTCAGCAATGGCTGAACCTATCTTAATGAAACTAGTTTCAAATGAAAGGCCTAACGTTGCCATTTGACACTATTATTTTTGTTTTTCGATGTGTTGTTTACTTTCTGAGATATGGGTCATTTTGTCAAAACATTGCAGGTTTTTAGTGAATAACTTTTGAACAAAGCAATGTTGTCCCACAACCTGCGCATAATTAAAAATCGTGTAATTAAAAATACCTTTCGAACAAGCTAAAAATAAATATTTCGCATAATATACCTATAAAATATTGTCTCGGCATGAACAATCATTTGCAATTCCTCACATGCCCTCCCCATCTCTCTTTCTCTCTCTCTCTCTCTCTCTCTCTCTCTCTCTCTCTCTCTCTCTCTCTCTCTCTCTCTCTCTCTCTCTTCGTGTTCATGGCAACTGTCACGACTCAAATCTATCTTGCTATTTCTCTATCCATTTCTAAGTTGTGTGATAAGATCCTCAGCTAATCTTTATTAATATTCAAGCTAATTTCATGTGTGCGATGCAATTGTGAAGGTTTGAGAAAATAAAACTATTTTTGTCTGCTGTTACCCTATTTTTTTCTTTGCATTTTAGTGTAGAAGAGACTCACGGAAACAAGTTTAATAATACATCCTACATGGCAAATAAAATATTTGAAGTCCTGAGAAAATTTGCAAAATATTTGCATTATGGGAAAACTAACTATTTTCAAGGTGAAATAGGTATCCCTTCGAAACGTTGCACTATGGGTAGACAGGTGACCATCGAAAATTACATCAACTCAAATTTAATTCCGTTCTATTCAAAGCTTGTATATACACTATAATTAAGGAAATTCATGGCTTTCTCAGAAAAATATGTGGCTTAACTGAGTAATATGGACGTTTGACGATGAAAATTTCCAAAAGAGACATTCCACGTGGGATATTTCAACTCTTCCTATCTCTATTGAATTTTGAATGAAACATATGCTCAAGTATGGCATGTGAAAACTAAAAACACATTTTTCGTGATGATATTATTGAAACTGCATATACGTTGTATTGGTATGAACTTTCATGAAAAATGACGGATCAAAGCCCAAAAATATCCACGAATTAGGTCCGGAAAAGAAGTCTCCCAAAATCCCCACTCTCAAGGGGGGATGCAAGTACAATGTGTCTTCTAACTTATCGTCGTCCATATCTGCTCTATGCTGAGTACACTTTAATTGATGTTTAAACAATAGTCACAATTAGTAGTGAGGCATTGGATAATTCAGCACAAGTTTCGTTCGAGTTTTCCATATTGTATAAGTCAATTATCGAGAATTACAATAAGTGCATTGGACAGTAGTTGATCGGGCTAAATTTTTGCCATCCTGATAGTTTAAACCATTTCTTTTTCACAGTATTGGTTTGTATAGGACTTATTTATCCATATTTCTTTAACGAGAATTCCGAACGAAACAATATGCAAGCTATAAGGATGGCTGGAAAGAGACTGCATTATAATCAATTGAATTCACGCCTTTTATGCTATCGACATAGCCTAGACAATTCACACTATTTATTTTAATGCAAATGAAAACTTTGAAATATATACTTGTCTCTATTACGAATCGCATTCTTCCTCTTTCGCTCTCTGTTCAAGCACTTGAAAGCACATGTGACCTTGTCTCGCTTTACTATATTCAATTGCGCGTTAATCATTCATTTGATTCATTTGATTCATTTGATTCATTTGATTCATTTGATTCATTTGATTCATTTGATTCATTTGATTCATTTGATTCATTTGATTCATTTGATTCATTTGATTCATTTGATTCATTTGATTCATTTGATTCATTTGATTCATTTGATTCATTTGATTCAATTGGTTCATTTGATTCATTTGATTCATTTGATTCATTTGATTCATTTGATTCATTTGATTCATTTGATTCATTTGATTCATCTGATTCATTTGATTCATTTGATTCATTTGATTCATTTGATTCATTTGATTCATTTGATTCATTTGATTCATTTGATTCATTTGATTCATTTGATTCATTTGATTCATTTGATTCATTTGATTCTTTTGATTCATTTGATTCATTTGATTCATTTGATTCATTTGATTCATTTGATTCATTTGATTCATTTGATTCATTTGATTCATTTGATTCATTTGATTCATTTGATTCATTTGATTCATTTGATTCATTTGATTCGTTTGGTTCATTTGATTCATCTGATTCCTTTGACTCATTTGATTCATTTGATTCATTTGATTCATTTGATTCATTTGATTCATTTGGTTCATTCGGTTCATTTGGTTCATTTGGTTCATTTGATTCATTTGATTCATTTGATTCATTCGATTCATTTGATTCATTTGATTCATTTGATTCATTTGATTCATTTGATTCATTTGATTCATTTTATTCATTTGATTCATTTGATTCATTTGATTCATTTGATTCATTTGATTCATTTGATTCATTTGATTCATTTGATTCATTTGATTAATTTGATTAATTTGATTAATTTGATTAATTTGATTAATTTGATTAATTTGATTAATTTGATTAATTTGATTAATTTGATTAATTTGATTAATTTGATTAATTTGATTAATTTGATTAATTAGATTAATTAGATTAATTAGATTAATTAGATTCATTTGATTCATTTGATTCATATGATTCATTTTGAAACATCCCTAAACAAAAACTTTCTGTCCACGCTTGCCTACGATCACCAACTGTGCCCTCTCGTGGTGGGATAAAAGACTGTTGAGAGCTTTCGCGTAGATCGTTTTTCCACATCCACCCTATAGCATTTGATCATACGAGTTTGAGACACGAGTTAAAGCAGGAATTTGATTGTAAAACCCCTTTGCCCGTAAAGCAAATAATTGTACAAAGGGTTATAAAGACTTCAATCAGGAGACCTGTCCGCGCGAATGAGAAGGGATGCTATTTTAACAGCGTTCGTAAAATAATGTACGTATAGGATTAGGTACACAGGGGGAATAAAGCTCCTTCCTTTGGATGATCAGAGGACTTCTATAGAAACCGTTAAAGCAATAAGAGTGATACAAAGTTCGGGTTAATTAAAATCGTGTGATTAGCTGTAGGAGCACGCCCGAGTAGTAGCTGCACGAATAAAAGGGATCTTTTAGATAGACTGCTAATCTTTCACACCAAATATATAGAAGCCATTGCGCTTGGTCTATAACTAGAGATAGTACTCAGGAATTGGAATAGGCAGGAAAACCCACCGTTCGACGTGGGTCTTTGTGCCGGAATAGGGTCGCGTGCAGCACGAAAAACTTCATACGTGGGTCCAATCGGCTAAAATCGATACACCCTAGCGCACGGCCCCCCGCATCTACCCAGCCGGAAAACTCCGTTGAGAAATTTTTTCGACCCGCCGTCAAGTTATCTCGTAGCGGTATCGACGTCACGACGTCCACGTGGTCGAAATTCGAACTACTTCCCGAATGTGTCACGCATAATGCGTCTAACGTCGCATGACTAGTACTGTGTCGCCATCGCTGAATGTTACGCGGTACTATCGCGCGCTAGGATTCCGACAAGTGTCTTTGCTACGGTATATGCACCTGAACGCGTGGGAGTTCTACTGACGGTTTTACACTTCAAAATTGAATTGCTGCAAATGGAACATCACGGTGTTACGGTCTAATCGACGATTGTGCGCTGTCCCGGAACGATGTCGGAGATATGTAAGTCAGATGTCGAGCACCGACAGTCTAAGGAAATGCGTAGGAGTACATTTAGCCATTAAGAAAACTATACCTGTACACTAGCGTTAAATGAGGACGTTAATCTGAAAATAGAAAATGATCTAGCTAGAACGTCTTGACGGTTTCGCCTAGTTTTTGTCTGTACCAGATTTAGAATCGGGATTTAGATAAACTCAGGTTAATGTAGTGCTAACGCGTTCAAAAAGCAATTCATCTTATACAGGTTTAGGAACGATCATATCTTTTGTTCGGTATAGAACTCGAGTCTACTTGGATGTTCAAATGAAGTCGGGTGTTTTATTATTAACTTATAACCCGCCCTGGGAAAAAGCCTCAGCCCGGCAACCTAAAATGTCTCAGCAGCCTCTCCCTAGGAGAGTGGCGCTAAAGCTGTTGTAGGTGATCAGGACAAACACATTCGCCACAATTTGATTCATTTGATTCATTTGTTTAATTTGATTCATTTGATTTATTTGATTCATTGGATTCATTGGATTCATTGGATTCATTGGATTCATTTGATTCATTTGATTCATTTGATTCATTTGATTCATTTGATTAATTTGATTCATTTGATTCATTTGATTCATTTGATTCATTTGATTCATTTGATTCATTTGATTCATTTGATTCATTTGATTCATTTGATTCATTTGATTCATTTGATTCATTTGATTCATTTGATTCATTTGATTCATTTGATTCATTTGATTCATTTGATTCATTTGATTCATTTGATTCATTTGATTCATTAGATTCATTTGATTCATTTGATTCATTTGATTCATTTCATTCATTTCATTCATTTGATTCATTTGATTCGTTTGATTCATTTGATTCATTTGATTCATTTGATTCATTTGATTCATTTGATTCATTTGATTCATTTGATTCATTTGATTCATTTGATTCATTTGATTCATTTGATTCATTTGATTCATTTGATTCATTTGATTCATTTGATTCATTTGATTCATTTGATTCATTTGATTCATTTGATTCATTTGATTCATTTGATTCATTTGATTCATTTGATTCATTTGATTCATTTGATTCATTTGAGTCATTTGATTCATTTGATTCATTTGATTCATTTGATTCATTTGATTTATTTGATTCATTTGATTCGTTTGATTCATTTGTTTAATTTGATCCATTTGATTCATTTGATTCATTGGAATCGTTTGATTCATTTGATTCATTTAATTCATTTTGTTCATATCTTTAATTTTATTCATTTCACGTACAGTCATTTCTTTTATTTATTTTATTCAATTTGGTAGTTCATGTTTTTATCCCACCTCTAGTTGGTTGCCTACTTTGCATTAGTTCTACAAATTAATAAATGATCCAACAGTGCTATGTGTAAGAAATGTCTCATCTCACTGCTAGGTGGAATAAATCGGTTTTTTCATTTTGTTTGCTTTTAAACAATAATATCATTGAAATAAAAAAATCAGCTATATTAAAAAGTAATAGAATTAATAGAATAAACTAAATTGTGTCTAATTAATGTTCTAGATTAAATGAATAAAACGAATGACTAAACAAAATTAGTCTGATTATTAAAATCAATAAAATGTGTGACCACGAAAAATAATATAAAATTGCATAACACATAAGTGGATAAAATAAATTGAATGAAAGATATGAATAAGATGCATGAGATAATAAACTGATCGGAATGCATACAAAGAATGAAATGAATACAGAAGATGAAATGAACAAAATGAATCAACAAAATTCTAAAAGAAAAAAATAAAATAAAATGAAATGATTATATATTAAAAATAATCAAATATTTAAAATGAAAAAAAGCAAAACGAATATAATCCAAATGAGGAAAAAATGAGTATATAGAATAAATTTTAAAAAGTTAGTTAAATAAAGTAAACGAATTCCTAAACCGTTGTTTCCGAATATTCAGAAGTGTTTGTGAAAATCCCATTGCAAAGAGCACGTTTTCGTTCTTCTTGTGGCGTTTTATCTCTTCCTAAATAATTTTACTAGAACGTCACCGGGATGTCATCGAAGAAAGACGTACACCCGTTGTTAGTTAGACAGTGAATGTTTTATTCAATTACCTTGTCTACAATTCTTCCTACTGGAGGCGTTTGGAGTCAGTTATGTATATCTATTATGTAAAGAATGGTCAATGCAACGTAAGAGAGAATAACCTGAAAGAATGGGAGAGAATTCGGAGAAGGCAGTTTGCGCGGAATGCGCTTGGGAACCAAGAGTTGGAATATGAGCAGGACACGTTTTTGTCGTGTCAGAATTCTTGAGACCTTTGGGTCTTTACCCCGCTTACGCGTGCTATTGCATTTGACGCATAAGCAGTTCAATATTGTGGGAATGAATTATTTTCTCACAGCGTAGTTCAGCTAGTGAGGTCTTTCAGGATGTATGGTTGCTGTGGGTTCGGGAATATGTGCCGTGCACATATCACACCATCCCGCTAAAGGAATTTGTTCGTAGAACAAAGAATGTTCATACCTTAACTCCAGGTGCCTCTCACAAAATTTATTATGTGTCGTTTAGTTGGGTGCAGAGTTTAACCTTACCTCCGCTAGCGAATGACGGATCTCAATAGTAGCATGTCTGTAATAATATACGTACATGGAACTATTGAGAACCAGAGCTACAGGTCCCAAGCCCTGGTAAAGGAGGATGGTTGTGATGATCGGGGCCGCGGTCACCACGTAAAGCCGGATAGGTCTAACCCCAATTCCAAGGCGTGAAGCAACCCGTGCCGAGGGATGAGTGATCGAGGGGGTGAAAAAGATTCTCGATCGTTAACGGAGCCTGTGGGGTACCTGGGCAACCCCCACAGTAAGCGTCCCTTACCACGTTAATGCGGAACTCTGGCGTGGCGGACATTTATTCTCGCGCTACTCGTGGGATTTGATATGGAGAACAAAAACAAAAACCATAGTAAACAAACGGAGGTGCCAAACCCCTTCGCTAGAGGTGGTTTGGCGAGGTCTCCCCCCGTGGGGAGAGTAGTGGAGCGACGAGTGCTGCATCTGATAGCACCAGTGACCCCCCAGTAGTGGTAGGAAATAGCCCTACCAACGCACTGGACGAGACACTATCCGCGATGCGCAAAGTGATGGAGCAGCTCGATTCAATAATCGAGTTCACTAGCGCAAAGCAAAACATAAGCAAGGAGTTAAAACAGAGTCTCCTGGAGCTCCGGAAAACTGTTCGTGTCGCAAGACAGAAGCAGCAGGCTTATGCCAAGAAGGTGGAATGTCGGGAGAAGTCCGACAGAGAAACCCAGACAGTGGCCTCCAAGAGCGAGGGAAGAGAGAAGGTCGATACAGGCACTCAGACGGTGGGCTTCACCTTCTATGGAGCAGCCACGTCGCTCGAAGTGGCGGCAGAGTTCCCCTCGAAGGGAAAAGGCAAGGGCAAGGGCAATCGTAAGACGGCGTCAAACGCGAAGCGCCCTAGGAAGTCGCCAGGAGAGGGTGCAAAAACCGACACCACACGGCGTGCAACCGTTAAGGCCAAACGCCGTCTGGCCGAGGTAAGCGAGGGCGAGAGTGACCTCGCTGAGCAGAGCGTTGGTACCAGCAACCCGGCCCGACCGGGGCAGAGGGGCGTTAACCCCTGGACGCTGGTTACCCAGAAGAACCCATCACCGACACCGGAGGTACCGCGGCCCGCGAAGAAGGCCAAGGACAGAGGCGAGGCCTTGTGGTTAAAAACCGACAAGGACAAATACGCCGATGTCCTAAAGTCGATGAAGGCGGCCGAAAGCCTTTCGGCCCTTGGGCAAGATGTGCGTAACGTGAGACGCACTAACACGGGAGAAATGCTTCTGGTGCTGAAGCGAGGCGCACAATCTAGTGCGGTATACAAGGCCTTGGCCTAAGAGGTCCTTGGAGAAGGCGCCCAAGTCAGGTCGCTAGGGGCGGAAATGACTCTCCACTGCAAGCATCTGGACGAGTTCACGACCGCAGAAGATGTCGTCGCAGCCGTTAAGGAACAATGCGACGTTACAATCGAGCGGGCCTCAGTCCGATTTAGAGATGGACCCTCTGGCACCCAAGTAGCCTACCTTAGGCTACTGAAGGCGGATGCCAAAAAGGTAACCGAGAAAGAGAAGCTGAAGATCGGCTGGTCGGTATGCCCTTTTAGCATACCCCAGCCGCCTTCAGTGGATAGGTGCTATCGGTGTTTTGAGTCCGGCCACAAAGCCTAAGAGTGCAAGAACATAGACAGGAGCAAACTATATCGTCGCTGCGGCGAGGAGGGGCATAAGGAGCGGGGTTGCACTAAGGCGTACAAGTGTCTTATCTGCACCGCTAAGAAGCAAGCCCATAAACATGCTATGGGCGGACCTTCGTGTCCCTTCGGTGAGGCAAATAAGAAGAAACCGTGAACGTCACACAGCTAAATCTTAATCATTGTGCAGCAGCCCAACAGCTGCTGTGGCAGTCGGTCTCGGAGTCGAGGACAGATGTCGCCCTCTTATCAGACCCGTACCGTATCCCTGCCGGCAACGGCAATTGGGTGTCGGACGGGTCTGGAATGGTGGCAATCTGTACAACGGGACGGTTCCCGGTTCAAGAGGTAATACACTCCTCCGCCGAGGGTGTGGCGATTGCCAAGATCAATGGGATGTTTTGTTGCAGATGCTACGACCCACCAAGGTGGCCAATAGAACAGTTCAACCAGATGATCGACAGGCTCTCGTCGGACCTAGTGGGCCGGAAACCGGTAGTCATATCGGGAGACTTTAACGCTTGGGCAGTGGAGTGGGGCAGCCGCTGTACAAATAGCAGGGGTCAAGCGCTAATGGAGGCGCTTGCGAAACTCGATACTGTGCTAGCTAATAATGGCTCCGCTAGTACATTCCGTAGAAACGTAGTGGAGGCGTGGATTGACCTAACATTTGCCAGCCCGAGTCTGGCTCCAGGCATGGAATGGAGGGTAGACGAAGGCTACACCCATAGCGATCATTTAGCAATCCGCTTTAGGATCAACTATGGTGTGCAGCATCGGAGGGCGGGAGATCCCTGTCAGGTACGCGGGTGGAAGTCCAATCACTTCGACAGCGAAGCTTTCACCGCGGCCCTGGGACTGGAGGCCAACACCGACAGTCTAAGCGGGGATGCGCTGGTAGCTGTTCTATCACGCGCGTGCGACGCCACTATGCCGAGAAAAACACTGCCAAGAAACGGTAGATGCCCGGTATACTGGTGGAGTGCCGAGATTGCAGCTCTACGGTCAGCCTGCCTCAGAGCTAGACGTAGGATGCAAAGAGCTCGCACCGAGGATGCAAGAGAGAACCGCCGTGAAGTGTTTCGAGCTGCGAAATTGGCCCTTAACAAGGCCATTAAAAGCAGCAAGAGAGCGTGTTTCGACAACCTGTGTGAGAGTGCCAACGCGAATCCGTGGGGTGACGCCTACAGGATTGTGATGGCCATGACCAAAGGGGGCTCCTCACCCCCAGAACGGTCTCCGGACCGGTTGGCAACGATTATCGAAGTACTCTTCCCGTCTCGAGCCACAAGCCCCTGGCCACCTGCACTGCGAGACAGTGCGGGCACGGCCGAAATGGTGGCTCCAGTGACGAATGAAGAACTACTCGCAGTGGCTAAATCCCTAGCAATGAACAAAGCTCCAGGGCCGGATGGAGTTCCAAACAACGCTCTTAAGGCAACGATCATAGCGAACCCGAACATGTTCAGGCTAGCTATGCAGAGATGCCTTGACGAGTGCCGTTTCCCCGATAGATGGAAAAGGCAGAAATTGGTGCTGTTGCCGAAGCCCGGGAAGCCGCTAGGCGACCCATCGGCGTATAGACCAATCTGTCTGATCGACACGACTGGCAAACTGCTTGAGAGGATCATCCTCAACAGGCCAACCCCGTACGCGGAAGGTACGGACGGTCTGTCAAGCAACCAGTTTGACTTTCGGAAGGGTAAGTCCACAGTGGACGCTCTCAACTCAGTGATAAATACTGCCGAGATAGCGATCCAACGGAAAAGGCGAGGTATTCGATATTGTGCGTTAGTGACACTTGACGTGAAGAACGCATTCAACAGCGCAAGCTGGGATGCCATCGCGCTCTCGTTACACCGGCTTAGCCTACCGGTGGGTCTGTACCGGATCTTGGAAAGTTACTTCCAAAACCGCGTACTGCTATACGAGACCGATGCCGGTCAGAAAAGGGTTCCTATTACCGCCGGAGTCCCGCAGGGCTCGATCCTAGGCCCGGTGCTATGGAACCTCATGTATGACGGGGTTCTGAGACTGAAGTTCCCTCCTGGGGTCAAGATCGTCGGCTTTGCCGACGACGAAACTTTGGAGGTCTACGGGGAATCAATTCCTGAGGTAGAACTAACCGCAGAACACGCGATCAACACGGTGGAGGAATGGATGAGCGCGAGAGGCCTGGAGCTCGCTCATCATAAGACGGAGGTAGTTATCGTCAACAACCGCAAGTCGGCACAACATGCAGTTATCCATGTGGGAGAAGTCGCGATCACTTCACAGCGAAGTCTGAAGTCTCTCGGAGTCATTATAGACGACAAGCTGACCTTCGGCAGCCATGTCGACTATACATGCAAGAGAGCGTCGACTGCTGTTACGGCTCTATCGAGGATGATGTCCAACAGCTCAAAGGTGTGCGCCAGTAGACGTAGGTTACTGGCAGGCGTTGCCGTATCTATCCTCAAGTACGGCGGCCCGTCATGGTCAAGAGCACTGAGGGTAACCAGTTACCTACAGAAACTGGAGAGCACCTACCGCGTGATGTGCCTCAGAGTGATATCTGCCTACCGCACGGTATCACACGATGCATCCTGCGTGATAGCGAGCATGATGCCAGTCGGGCTGGTCATTCGGGAAGATGAGGAGTGCTTCGAGCTACGTGGAAATAGGGGAGCCCGCGAGCGCACCAGGGTGACCTCGGTCGCCAGATGGCAGCGTGAGTGGGACAACTCCTCGAAAGGTAGGTGAACCAACCGGCTGATACCTAGCATATCGAGCTGGGTGGGAAGACCCCATGGGGAAGTTCACTTCCACCTGACACAATTCCTGTCAGGCCATGGCTGTTTCCGACAGTACCTCCACAGGTTCGGGCACGCGGATGTCCCAGTCTGCCCGGACTGCCCAGGTGTAGACGAAACTGCCGAACACATACTGTTCGTATGTCATCGGTTCGACATCGAAAGAAGAGCAATGCTTGACGTCTGTGGCTGGGACACAACCCCTGATACCCTTATTCAGCGGATGTGTAAATCGGTGGAGAAGTGGAACGCAGTCTCGGCTACTACCGGCAGAAGTAATATCGAGTTCTGTTTTCTTTTACTTTTTTGATTGCATCTAATACTTGTGCATGCGCTACTTGTAATCGATAATTCATTTCATTTTTATAAGATTCATAGTTATATAATGGAGCTATTTCTGTCAATATTGATTCAAAAATATTGGCTTTACGGGCGAAAACTAGTTCGAATGGCGTGTAATTGTGATCAAGATTAGGAGTCGTATTATAGCAAAAACTGTAGTAAGGTATCCAGTTATCTCAATCATTAGTCCTATCGTTGCAGAAGTTTCGTAGGTATTCATTCAAACACCTATGATTCCTCTGTAACGCTCCTATTGTTTGTGGATGGTAGGCGGCTGAGCAAGCATGTGTTATTTTTAGCATGTTGCAAACTTCATCAAAGATCGCTTTGAATTCTGTACCTTGATCTGTTTTAATTTTAGATATCGGTCCAAATATTAATATACATTGTTCAACTAAAGCTTTTGCCATAGTTGTTGCTGCTTTGTCTGGAACGGGTGCTAGTATGATGAATTTAGTGAAGTCGCATTTCATTGATACTACGTAGCGATTTCCATTTACTGAACGTGGAAATGGTCCGATAGTATCAAACGATACTACTTCGAATGGTTTTGTTGGTGTTGTTGTTATTAGAGTATGTGTTTTTATTTGTGGAAAGTGTTTGTTCCTTTTACAGAGTTCACAAGTTCCAACATAGTTTATCATTGATTGTTTCATGTTTTGCCAGTAAAAAATTGGTCTTAATTTTTTATAAAGTCGATTTATTCCTAAATGTCCCCCTAGGGGAGTGTTATGGTACTCATAAAGAATCTGATTTATTTCACTACCAGTTTCAATAGTTATAGGCTTTTCGAATAATAATATGGCAACATTCCTAAGAATTTTGTTACCTATTTCCTTAAATAACTTTACGTCGACGTATTTAAAAATCACATCATTTGTTGCAATAGCGAAATGTTTGCCATTTTTTGAGCTAAATCTAATAGCATTTCTCCTCGTGGGACGATTTTTAGGGATCTCTTCATCGATAATTTTAAATGCTCTTTTTAGCATGGGCATTAAATTTAAATCGAGATCTAGCGCTAGAGCTAGACTCTTTGAATAATTTTTGTTGAATAATAGTAGATTAATTGTATTTGTTGTTTGATTAGCTTAGCTTAGGTAAATCAAAGGTGAAATTTTCTGGGATGAGTATATTTTCGTTTGTTGTGTTTATGAACTTTACAAACTTGTTTTCATTATTAATAATGCAGTTTGCATACACTAATCCTGGAGTTAGCTCGTTTGATATGGTAACCATATCTTCTGGTAGATAAGGTAGGTTTAGATTTTTAATTATTTCACGTCGTGGAGGTATGATTTGCTTGGTGCGTGATTTTTCGTAAATTGGTATAGTAATGCGGGTGTTAAAAGCATTCATTATCAGGATCCAGGTATTATAATCGATACAACACTTATAAGAGGTAAAGAAATCCCTTCCTAAAATTCCGTCGGTGGGAATTGGAAAGTTGTCGCGTACCGTATATAATTTGTGTTGAAGCGAAAATTCATCTATTAACAGATTAGTGGTAAGTCTTCCATAAGTGGTTATGGTACCGTTGCCTATTCCGGAAATAGTGCATGTGTCATTAGGGTTATCCTAAACCCCGACCATTTCCTCGATCATTGTTGAAATGTCTACCATGGTTGTTTTGTTGAGTACTACGAATCGTGAACATATGTGCAGGGATTGGTTTGTCATTTTCCATCAGCTTTTCAGTAGCATCTGTAATTTTGGTAAAGGTCCCAGCCTTCAAAACAATCTTCGTGTCATTGTTTCTGACACCGTCTATGAGAGCTTCGACGCCCTTTTTGATAGCCATCGTATTAGCTCTGTTTGTTGGAATTTGCTCTGTTACGTAGACCGACCTAAGCTGTGGGGTTAATTTTTCCACTGCACTACAGAATGATTCTGCTGATTTTTTTCTGTTTTACGGCTTTTAATTTTGCAATGATATTGTCTGAAGTAATTTTGGATTCGCAGTGTTGCTTCACTGCGTCTAAAATACCTTGCAGGTCATTGGCTCCTACAATAACCTGACGTGCAACTCCATTGAGTCGCGATTTGACGAATCGTAGGGGAGACTGAGGAGACTTGATCCCCTTTTTTATTTTTCAGTCCAACTCCGTGGAATGATAAAAAACTATGCATTTTTTGTAGTTTTATATTGTTTCTAGGGATGACTAATAATCATAAAAAAATTACATGGAAATATTATACTGGACATGAGCTATGAGCATTTCTGGAAAACAACAAAAAAAATGGAAAATTCTTCGATTAGTGGAGACTCGATCCCTAATTTGGGGACACTTGATTCCTTTATGAAAACGTGTTTAAAAGAGCATGTAGGGTAATAAGTCTATTTTTGCCCTGTTTCTACTATCATTTCACCCATCTGAAGCTTTTGGTTAGAGCAGCGTCTGCCATCTTTGCTCAACGCATTGACTCAAATGGTATTGCGATAATGGGGGTACTCGATTAGAGAAGATTTTCACCATTCTCAAAACAATTTTGTTATTATATTGGCTCTTAATAAGAGGCGAACGACCTTAACGTTAAAACCTCTATAATCGAAATAAAAAATGGACCTTAATAACAAATCAAAGAAGCTGAAATAATAAAATTATTGTAGTAATAATGTGGTACCCTTCTTAATAGGGCAAAAACGGGTACATTACCCCATTCAATTTTATAAATGGATTGTAGTATTGATTAAATTGTTATGATTAGATATTGTTATTGTTGTTACTACATATTACGCATCTCTCACCTGATTTTTTTACGAATTCCCCAAATCTTCTTGCAATTATTTGAAAGCTGTCTTTATTATGGTTGAGGAACGTCAAATGTGGGATGAATGGTTGCTACGCATACTGTAGTTAACAATTACAGTTATGTTTCTTTACGATAAAGCGTTCATTTTTGACATTTTTTTATGACAACAATGACTTCAATGACTGGTGTGAATTTGGTTATTTTCAGTGGTGTGTATGAAGTATGGCGAAGGGGATTAAATCTCCACGAATTTGAAGGGATCAAGTGAACCCATAGCATCTATTTCAGAAAACTTTAGTAAAAGTATAGTTTAACAAAAGAATCAGCTCAATCATAACGTATTCATTTAATTGACATTCTCCTGTAATTCTGTATGCAAAAGTAGAGTATGTAGTGGGTGATTTTATCAATTTTATAAAAGTTTGAAAATTTGAAAAATAAATCTTCATCAGTTCTTCTGAGACTTTTTTTTAAATCGGTAAAAATTCGGTTACACAAAAGTCCAATTTCTTTTTTCTGTGTTAATGGAATTTATGTTTAGATAAAATTACGCAACTTTATAGTATATTCGATTAATGTATTCTGATCCGCCTTTGAGTTGCAATGATGGGATAAAGTCTCCCCGGGGATCAAGTCTCCTCAGTCTCCCTTACTACTGTAACCTGAGCTGCTGCCTGCTGTGCGACGGTCGCTGCAGCAAAGTCATTAACAACAGTATCATTGAACAGATTTACTGCATCAATGAAAGCGTCCAAGTTTTCTGGAGCACCGTCGTACATTTGTACAAGGGTGGTGCCCAACTTAATGTCATCTTTCGCCATCTTCACTCTGATTTTATATTTTAATTTTTCAATGAAATTTACGGCACACGCCAATGAATAAACGCTTATTGTATGAACACCTGCGTACTCAAGTTTTGTTGTAATTAACGTATGTATTTCACTGTATATTTGGCGTGTACATTTATACAAAAAATTAAATTCATTTTCGGGATATTCTGATTCATAGTCGGTTAAATATTTGTAATTAGTGTGTATGTTGTACGAGCATCCGTTAGTTTTGTAGTCAAAGTGTTTCTTTTGTATGCACGATTGGGGGCTTTTCTTAGATTGGTAAGAATTGAATTTAAGCGTGAAATGTGGCTATCAATTACACCTTTATGTACTTCAATATCCATTCGCTAATTGCCATATAATGCCAATATTTTCTGTCAATCTTAAATTTAATTCAAATTTCAGCAACATGTGTAAAAATGTAAAATGGATCCGTTACTACCAACCGGGGGTTCCTGACCGGCTTCCAGGGAGCTGGTGGCGAATGTGATGAACAAAATGTAAAATTGGATTCCATAACACCATCGTTGTTCTTCGGGTCAGCTAATCGTTTGGTTTGCACTTTTCTTCTTTTCGTCAACACTGCATGTGTCTATCACTCACTCTGTTTTTAAGCATTGTTTATCGCAGCAACGCTCCTGACTGCTTTTAACGCCTGTCGGCGCGATTGTTTTTTATGGATTTTGTATAATACTAGTAGGAATTGTGCACTTACTAGCACCAAGATTAACCATAATTTATTTTCACTCTGTTCGAGTGTATCGGTATGGTTTTCTAAATGGTTGATCACCTGTGTTTGGTGATCACCAGTATTCACTACTTTTTTTGAGTTGAATGGGCCCATTTTACGGCAGTATCACTGTCACTTGGTCATTCATTTTAAGGCTGTATTACTGTCACTTGATCATTCATTTTAAGGCAGTATCACTGTCACTTGATCATTCATTTTAAGGCAGTATTACTGTCACTTGATCATTCATCTTAAGGCAGTATTACTGTCACTTGGTCATTATGGATAAAAAAACTTTTCCCTTTTGCTTTTCTCGCTTTTGACTTTTGCTCCTTTCTCTGTTTAACCTTAAGGCCGTATCACTGTCACTAGGTCGCCATGTGGCGTTTTATCTCTTCCTAAATAATTTTACTAGAACGTCACCGGTATGTCATCGAAGAAAGACGTACACCTTTGTTAGTTAGACAGTGAATGTTTTATTCAATTACCTTGTCTACAATTCTTCCTACTGGAGGCGCTTGGAGTCAGTTATGTATATCTATTATGTAAAGAATGGTCAATGCAACGTAAGAGAGAATAACCTGAAAGAATGGGAGAGAATTCGGAGAAGGCAGTTTGCGCGGAATGCGCTTGGGAACTAAGAGTTGGAATATGAGCAGGATACGTTTTTGTCGTGTCAGAATTCTTGAGACCTTTGGGTCTTTACCCAGCTTACGCGTGCTATTGCATTTGACGCGTAAGCAGTTCAATATTGTGGGAATGAATTATTTTCTCACAGCGGATTTCAGCTAGTGAGTTCTTTCAGGATGTATGGTTGCTGTGGGTTCGGGAATATGTGCCGTGCACAAATCACATTCTTTTCTTGACGGCGTTTTAAGATTATCTGGTGTTTCTAGTTTATTAATAGGCCTTAATTGACTCATGACTTTTAGCAGAAAACAAATCACGGCATCCGTGTCAATTACATTAGGTAATCAAACCGTTCAGAAATGCGATAAAATAAGAGATTTAGGAGTTATCTTAGATAAAAAATTAAAATTTGTGGAACATTACAACACAATTGTTCATAAAGCTAGTAATATGCTTAATTTTATAAAACGCTTCGGATATCACTTTCAAGATCCTTGCACAATTAAAACTCTTTACGTAGCATATGTTCGGTCTATTTTACAATATTGTAGTATTGTTTGGTCACCATTCATAAAAAAACACGAAGTGAGAATTGAGTCAATCCAAAAACAGTTTCTATTATATGCACTACGCAAGTTAAGATGGACAGTATTCCCTCTTCCATCTTATGAAGCACGTTGTATGTTGATAGATATTCAAACATTGAAAGAACGTCGGGACTATGCTATGATCTCGTTTCTAAACGATATCGTCATGCAGCGTATTGACTCACCTTACATATTGTCAAAATTAAATTTATATGCTCCTACTCGTCAATTACGCAATAGAAATTTGTTCGCGATAGGTCATCACCGTACAGACTATGCTAAATTCGGACCACTAAACAAGATGATGGCTGTGTATAACGAGCATTGTGAAAGTATTGACCTTACCATGCCCCGAACAAGTTTAAAACAGTTTTTCAACTCTTTACGGCATCATAGTACATAGAAATAGTTTACAGGATAGTATATAAGCAATTAATAATATTAATTAGTCATCAGAAAATCTAGAAATCAAGAATTTGTCTTGGAATTAAAAGATGTTTTTTGGTCACAGATATCTTTGATGATGACGATGATGATCCCACCTCATACCCCCACAAAGGTGTGAGCTGAACGATTTATCTTAAAGATAATTAATATTTTGATCCATAACAAAACCAGTTAACAATAAGAAACGGACTGGTTCAATTTGCAGACATAGCCTTTCCTTCAAAAGAACGTAACCAGATACATTTCGAATATTCCGCCATCAAACAGGGTCCATCAAGAAAATTTCCATTCCGGGAAGATACTTGATAGAATCGGGAATTGAACCCAATAGCTTCCATTTCCGATAATTCTCTGTAAGACTCCTCCCGCCTGACCAAGACATCGGTACTACCACCTGCTAAGGTGAGAAGTGACGAGCCTAGTGGGGCAGTGCAGAGTCCGGTCGAGTTATATCATCCACATCAGACCCCTTTATTGAAAGTTTCCTACCATTAACCCAAGGCAGTCAAGGGATATTCCTATCCGAGAACATCCTTGATTGATCAGGAATTGAACCCGATATCTAGTTAGTTATCAGAAGGAGTCATCAAGCCCCATACTCAACGAGCTAACTCCGTTATCACCACTATCGCAGCAATAACCGAGATTAACTCTATTGTCGAGCAAAATCAACACAACTCCATCATCAAGTGAGACCCTGATCACAACAAAAGTCTAAAAGCTTCGATTCAACCCGATAAGCTTTTAGTGCTGGTCACCATGTTCGATTTCAAGTTAGTCTCTATCTGCTTAGCGCCAGCGTGGTTCAGACTTTTGTAGACATCTCATTATATTTTTAATAACTTTAATAAACAAGTAACGAAAATCCATCATCATCATAGCGAATATAAAAACTTAGTGTGACTAAATGGAATACTGGCATCACTGTATGCTATACCCCGGTCGTCAACAAAGCTAGTAGTTTTCTTTTAAATTTATGCTTGTTGAACAATCGTGATCGCTTTTATTTTTGTTTTATTTATTTTTCGTGTTTATCGGTTGTGCAAGTACATTGAAGTTTCGTGAACTTAACCAGCATCATATCTGATAGCTGCAAGTGTTGTTTTTAGTGAAAGTGATAGTTTTGTGTTTTTTTTCTACTTGACGTTATCACCTTGCACAACGTTACGCTCAATTTGTTAGCAATAGCAACATGTTCTGGTGGATAGCTGATAGTTGCATGCAAGCTCACTTCATTTTTGCTGCGTTTATTGCATACCCGGTAGGCGTTATTTTCTTCGCTCCAAAGCATGACTTGTACCAACTGCTCGAAAGTGATAAATGCTTCTGAGCGAATCACCTGCCGTTGGTACTGCGGAAATTCGTTTCACATGATATGTGTCAAGATGGATTATGACGTTTGTGATGTCCTGGGAATCCACTCACAGAATTTATTCTGGATGTGTAACGGATGTGCTGATTTGTTTTGTAACGATAATTTCCGTAGGATGGCTTCGCGTTGTTGCGACAATACAATGCCCGACGACAATTCTCTGAAATCATTAAAGGATGATATAGTTGATTTAAAAGATGCCGTTAAAGCTCTCTCGGTTTAAGTCGACACAAAACCGCTATCTCCAACGGTAAATACACCTTGGACAAGGATTGCTGCATATAATCCCGTTCCAAACACTCCTAAGCGCAAGCGTGAAGATGATCCACTCATAGCAAAAATCACTAATATTCGTAAAGCAAAAGCTGCGTTTGAAACGACAAACAAAAGTAACACCACCTGAGGAGCTGTTATGGGTCTACTTGTCTGCATTTGATCCCAGCACGACGGACGATGAAGTTTCTACACTTGTGAAAGATTGTCTGGGAAAGGATATGCAACTAAAAATAGTTCGCCTAGTTCCTAAGGACAAAGAACTCTCATCGCTGAGCTTCATCACCTTCAAAGTTGGCGTTAGCAAATCATGCAGGGATAAGGCTCTGTCCAAAGACTCTTGGCCGGAGGACATCTACTTCCGTGAATTTGTGACCAATTCAAAAATCCAACGGCCTATCATCAGGATTGCTGCGGAGAAGAACCCATCTGGTGGTGGACAGTAGCGCCAAGCTATCCCGGATAAACTCGTCTGTCTAACTTCATGTTCCTCGGTGAGCGACCTCGGACTACCTGACGAATCGGCAACTTTTTCTGTGTCAGGTAAAGCCAAGAAGGGTATATGTCCTTCCGAAGTACTTAAAGATGCTGAACACCCTCAATGTAAATTTCACTTACAGTCTGCTGATGAACACAACTCAATAGACTCTACCACTCCAGCAAACCTTCAATGTCAAAATGATAATTTCGATCGCATCGCATCTGTCCGCTCAGCCGCTGGACACAACAGTTATGACGCAGTCATTCCCTCCGCATCGCAGCTTGTTCCCCTTCTGGACAACAGTACATCCTACTCTCCTCGCGCTATTTGCGGTGATGGTGATCATTGAGCCCGCAGTCCTGAAACTTCGTATGTAGCACGACACCTCTCACATGACACTGATGGTTTGCGGATTTACTATCAGAACGCGAGAGGGCTTAAGACGAAAATTGATTACGTGTATTTAGCTGCTGTGGACGGTGACTACGATGTTTGCGTCTTCACCGAAACATGGCTTGATGCGCGGATAACATCAGTGCAGCTTTTCGGCGATGCTTACACCGTATACCGTGCGGACCGAAATAGTGGCAACAGTATTCGCGGACGTGGAGGAGGAGTTTTGATTGCTGTTTCCACCGCATTTGCTTCATGTGAGATTAATGTAGGTAGTTTAACCAGTGTTGAGGCTGTTTGGGTTAGAATTACAACTCCATCGAGGAACTTTTATATTGGTGCTGTCTATATTCCTCCTGAAAAGCGACTCGACTGCAATATCATGCAACTCCACATGGACGCTGTGAATAACGCTTCTTCACAAGCTGGCGTGGATGGCGTGATGATTGTCCTTGGTGATTTCAATCAGCCAGGGCTCATTTGGGTGCCGTTTGGGATATGCTTACCCTGACCCGATTGCTTCGACAACCAACATCGCCAGTCGTTTGCTACTGGACGGATTTGCTTTCAACGGACTTAGTCAAGTAAGCATGACTCTTAACTACCAGTCACGCTTTCTAGATCTCGTCTTTGTTAGTGAAACTATTATACCTGTATGTTCCGTCAATGAAGCATCCAGCGTGATTGGTCCACTTGACAATTTTCATCCCGCGCTTGAAATCTCAATTGGCACTATTCGCTCAGCTCAGTACGTAGAAACTCTTTCTGTCGACCGTCTCAAATTTCGCAAAACTGATTTTGTAAAGCTGCGGAGTGCTCTGTCGCAAATTGATTGGAGTGTACTGCATGCCCAAGTGAGTGTTAATGCTGCAGTTGCCCTCTACAAGCGACTACTGCTGAACTGTGTTGAGACCTGAGTGCCTAAATGTCAGCCTCCTAGCAAGCCGCCTGGTCAAACAGCACTCTTCGAAAGCTAAAACGTACTCGAGCAAAAACCCTACGTGCGTACACAAATCGACGGAGTCCTCTTTCTAAGCGCATGTTCACTTTACCCAGTAATGAGTATCGTTGTTACAACAAGCTTCTGTACAATTGCTATGTAAACCGCATGCAAAATAATCTACGCCGAAACCCGAAGGGCTTTTGGTCATTTGTCAACACGAAGCGAAAAGAAACTGGACTTCCATTAAGGATGCTTTACGACGGCGAAGAAGCTACGACAACTGTGGCGAAATGTACGCTGTTTGCAGATTCTTCTCGAGTGTTTTTTCAACTGACTCGCCAACCGCAATCGAACTCGAAAACGCCTTTCGTGACGGTCCTGCTTGTGCTGTTGATTTGGATGTGTTTACTGTCTCTGAACAGATGGTTATATCTGCAATCCGGAAAACCAAGTCATCTTATGCAGCCGGCCTCAGTGCTATACCTTCAACTGTATTGAAAAAATGTTCGGACTTACTTGTAACACAACTTGCATTTATTTTTAACCTATCGCTTCAGCAGCAAACGTTTCCTGAGGATTGGAAATGCTCAGTAATGTTCCCGGTATTCAAGAAAGGTGACAAACGCAACATAGCGAACTATCGCGGAATCACTTCGCTAGGAGTCGAATCTAAAGTGTTTGAATCAATTATCAACGAAGCGCTATTTTGTGCTTGTCGACACTACATCAGTACATCTCAGCACGGATTTTTCCCAGGACGTTCAGTCGAGACGAATCTCGTCTGCTTCACGTCATTTTGCACGGAACAAATGTCTAAGAAATTGCAGGTGGATACTATTTACACTGATCAAAAGGCAGCTTTTGAAAGAGTTAATCATGAGATGCTGATAACAAAGCTTGATAAGCTAGGGTGTTCTACTAGATTCTGCCATTGGCTTCGATCCTACCCTGTGCACCGTGAAGTCGTTGTTCAAATTGGCGATATTGTTTCAGAATCTTTTTTGAACACTTCCGGAGTTCCTCAAGGTAGTACGCTAGGTCCACTACTTTTTTCACTGTTCGTGAACGATGCGGTTTTCGTTCTAAGGCGTGGAAGAAAGCTGTTTTTTGCCGATGGCTTAAATTTTTTCTTGTTATACGGAATGAAGCCGATGGCCGTGAGCTACAGCATCTTATTGACACCTTCTATAGCTGGTGTGTAAGAAACATGATGGTCTTTAGCGTTGCCAAATGTTTTGTCATCAGCTATTATCGAACGAGAAATATGCAGTCCAGCATAAACTCATACCATATGCGTTACGTGAATTGCCGTGGAACGATCCATTAAACCTGCCACCGTACGAGGACCGTTGTCGTCTTTTAGGACTTAATACTTTAACACGCCGGAGACATGCAGCGCAAGCCACCTTCGTGTCAAAGATTCTGTTGACTGAATATGATGATCCGGAGCTACTAGCGCAAATCAGCCTCTACGCGCCTACTCGTTCTCTTCGCCCTCGAGCTCTGCTGCATTCTGAAATGCGCAGCACTAACTACGCTACCAATTTTAGCAATGAGTCGTCGCTTCAACGAGTTTGCTGAAATTTTCGACTTCGTCATGAATTCTTCGCAGTTCCGTCGTCGTGTACTGTCACTAGTTTAATTATGTTTAATTTACCTTAGTTTAGTATAGTTCATTTGGACAAATTGTCAGTTGGACTTTTTTTATACAAATACAAAATGCAAATAAATGTAAATATTAGAAGTGAAAAAATACAATCTTCGTGGTATTACATAGCTATTCAAATAACTCCAAAATATAAAAATCCAAAAATCTGTCTACAAAGCAGATTTTACGTGTGAAATACATAGTGTTTTGAACTCCACCAGTGTTGCTGTACGTTTAATATGTCTAGGCATCGAATTGAAAAAATTTATTCCTTTGTACAACAAAGAGTTCTGTGATCTACTAAATAAAAAGTTTGGTGCTCTTGCATCCGACGCGTTTCTAGTGTTGTACCTATGCACGTCACTTCCTCTTTCAATTCGATCACACAAATATCGAGGCAGCATTCCATTAATAATTTTAAAAATGAACACCATTGTTAAGTAATAAATTCTTTGCTTCACAGAGAGCCATTGTAATGCGCTTAGCATGAAACTAGAGGAAGTGTATCTGTTACATTTTAAAATTAATCGCATGATTCTATTTTGCAATCGCTGTAACCCCAATATTTGTGTTTGATTGGCAAGAAACAAAATGGATGGGCAGAAGTCAATATGTGGTGAAACAATTGATTTATATAATAAAATTTTACTACTAATTGTTAAATCATTTTTTAGGCGACACAATATACCATACTTTTTAGCAATCTTTGATGACATTGTCGATGTGAGACTTAAAGGTTAACTTGTCATCAATGATTATTCCAAGATATTTTAATTCACTAACGCGATCAATAGCCTCACCATTTATTTCAACGGTAACGTCAGGCCTAGTATTAGCCGAAGAGATAATCATGTATTTAGTTTTAGCAACATTTAACTTTAATTGTTTAAATTTGAACCAACGAGCCAGGGAATGCAAATCTTCGTTCAAATGCGCCACGGCTTCATCTATATCCTTAGCTGCAATGAACAGAACAGTGTCGCCAGTAAACAAATTTAAGTCACAAAATCGTAAAACTCGCCTCATGTCATTCATGTACATAATAAATAAAATAGGACCTAAGACACTACCTTGCGGCACTCTAAATAGCGGTAAGCTTGAATCTAGTTGGTACCGCCACACGGTACTATCTTTGATTTTAGGCCTGAGTTTAGTCCGGCCTAAGACGTTAGTACCTGTCATTGCAGAAATGGCTGCATCCTGAAGCCAAATGAAAACAGTGTAAAAGGCCGCCATGTTCCTCTTGCATACATCTCAATAATTTGAATCAACTTTTCGAACTTTATGTGCAATATTATGGCCCATGTTGCACACAAACCATATGAGGGCAAGTAAGCAAGTTTTATCCCGTACGAAAAACAGGTGTAATCGAATTTTAAATGCATTTTTTTAAATATTCTTTATCGTCCTATATCTAGAAGGTGCTACACGCTCATTTCAAAACGCCACATCGAAGAGTTATATTGCAGGTTAGCAGAAGTCGAATCATATTGAAACAAACTGTCGAACGAAATTTTATAATTGGATTCAGAGATGAAAATTGTTTTCGTTCGTTAGTTTACCTATGGCTATCAAAATTAGTGAAGTTTAATTTGCTCACAATTTTTTAGTTATTTTTACATGAGGAAAAGAATATATAATCAAAATTTGTTCCCTTTTCTAGTTGTATCTTCTCACAAAGAACACCATAAGCAAGTGGAAGTTTATTTATATTTTTACTGCTTTTGAAATAGTTCAAAACTAAGATTGACTAAAAAATTGTAAATGAAGCCATGCCATATAGCCTAAGTAACACTTTTAAATATGACGGCAAACAATTATTATTTATTACTAGCTGTAACCCGGTGCGCTTCGCTACACCCATCAGGACTAAACGAAATATTTTTAAAATACTAAAAATAACAAATATTTTTGCTCGCGGATAGACAATGTTCTTAGTTTGACCACCTGGAGCACAATTAAATTAATTGCTCTGTTTTTCTACACACAAATCCCTTGATATCATTCGAATTCGAGGTAGCAGTACATCTGCTCCTTTATATTTTCTAGTTACAATGGTCGCTTAAATTAAATTTTTCAAACAAAGCACAGTTGTGGTGGGTCGATGTTGCGCAGTAACTAATATAATAGGCACACAAAGTTTCAATTGCAACACATGCGGTGCACAGTGTTGCAAAACGACGTTTTCATGATCAAAATTCAATAACTTCTGAACCATTGGTTTTGGAGAATAGATTTTTTCGAAGAAGTTTCTGGATATAGATGCATCTTTTGATATAATGAATTGAGTGATTAATCCCCTAAAAGTGACATAGAAAATTTATTTCCCCAAACAATTTAGCTAGAAGCTCACTGTCTTCAGTAAAGTTCTAGAAAATATTATCGTGAAAATCTTTACTGAAGATACTTAAGCTCTATATAGTAACAGTAGCGAGATAAGTAGGTTTGCTTGGGATAGACCCCTTCAAAACAGTTTTTCCAATATAACTTTTTACGTTTACTTTTTATTATTAAAAGTGTCTTCTACAAAGTTGTTAAAAGCGACAAAATACACATTTTTTATAACAACGATGAATCCGTAGCTCTCGAAACAACAAAGTTATTGTCATTTTTCGAATATTTTTTATCAATTTACACCTTAAGCAACTTCCTTAATCGCAAAAATTCGTAGAAAGAACTTTATTCTTTCGATTAAATATAAAAACCTTCATCTGACAGAGAATGCTGGGTAGGTTACGTATAAAACCAATACTCCTGAAAGCATGGTGGATCGACTGAATTAAATAATTCAACACGATAATCCATACACTTATATGTGTAACAGAATCACCATCGATTTTATTTTGGATGGAGTAGTGTATGAAATTGAAGTCAATATACGCAATCGATTAATTCTTCGACAGATTGTATTATTTTACAAAATCTTGTGGAAATGTGGTGCAAGTTATTGTTGCATCGATTAACATTTTCCCAACCCATATATCTAACTTTTTTGACGAATTACCCTGCGAAGATGACTATAAGAATCATTCAATAAAAGAATGCACATATAGTGAAAATTTCTGTTTTCGAAACATATTTCCAATGATACGAAGACATAACGGAGTGTTGGTGGACGTGGGTAAAGTTAATTCATAAAAAATGGCACATTTAAAAAAATATTTTGGCGATACAGAGAGTGTTAGTATATTCATTCACTTTTCATATATTTACTGCACAATTGAACAATATTTCTTCAAATATCATACCAGAATACTGAAAATTGAGCCAGTGACGGAGAATCTCTAGAGGCATCTCGTTGAAAACTTGCTTTGTGGTGTAAATCATAAATCAAAATATATTGGACCAATCGTTTTCAAGGTTTGCAGTTCTTCTACATATCCCCAGGTATTGATCGAAGCTTTTATTTTTTTCTTGATATTTGAATTTTTCATAGCATTCTGCAGCTAAAAATGCAATTTTCGCTAAAAAAATCATGAAAGTTATTTTTGTGAACAAAGTTATGATGACAATTTGGTTCAGTAGATTCAGAGTTATGCTGTACATCGTATTTATTCGAAGTGTCTCCTGAAGACTTTCAATATCTTGCGGTGAACATTAAGGAAAATATTGCTTAAATGTTGCATTATTGTCTGAATAGACTAACACTCTCGGTATCGCCAATTTTTTTTAAGCGCGATATTTTTTTCAACAATAATCGTACCCCCTTAAGCAAGAACTGATTTCATCAGTAGGTGTCGACTAACGGATAAAATTTGACGAAGATCGCGGACCACGCCACCAAACATTCGATTAGTTCCTTTTATGAATCATCGTGAATTCGTCCGATATAACAGTGTTGCATTCTTTCAGCATTTTGCTCACATCCGAATTTTGATTGATATTGTAAGTAACGTTTTCCGCAAGCGCAAGATTTAGTGGCTATTTTAGGGCAGAGCTGTTCGTCCATAATCCAGCAATGTTGATTTAACTTCAGATGAAGCGATCACAAGTGCAATTTTCAATTTAATTTTCTATTTAATTTTCGACAAATTCATGCAATTCATCAGTATTATATTGTCATTCGCGTAATAGATCTCTATCAAATAAATTCTTGCCATTTCATGTATGTGCTGGTAAACATACATGCAACAAAATTTTAGATTTTTGAAGTAATTGATAGATATTGCATCAGAAACCCTCCCTCTTCTTCAGATTCCGAAACCAACAATCATGTCCACCGTCTTGGTGGAAGAAATACTTATGCGAAATCATATACAATATATGTATATATATATATATATATATATATATATATATATATATATATATATATATATATATATATATATATATATATATATATATATATATATATATATATATATATATATATATATATATATATATATATATATATATATATATATATATATATATATATATATATATATATATATATATATATATATATATAGCTAAAAAAAGTTCTTCAGTACACTCCCCCCCTCTCTCCCTTTCCTCAGCTTAAGTACTTCTCCCCATCGTGCACAAAAACCACCCCATGACCATCTCCTTAGTGGAAGGAATACTTATGTCAAAATTGAACTCATCGGTAATAATCACATTGAATGAATAGATAAGGATTACTTCAGAACTCACTTCCCCTCCTCCCCCTCTCTTGGTCCAATCCCATCATCCATTGGCTCAGTAGGAGAAATACATATGTCAAATACTAATAAATATGGAGATATAAATAATTATTTGCCTAAAAAACAACCCCCCCCTTAAGCTCAGTGTACCCCCCACCAAAAAAAAAAACCATACCATGAACATCTTCTTGGGGGAAAGAATACGTATGCCAAATTTCATCAAGATCGCACTTGTAGTTTAGAAATAGTTAGCGGACATACATACAAACATACATTGCTTTTTATATATATAGATTACATCTTCGAATCTTCGATATATATATATATATATATATATATATATATATATATATATATATATATCTATATATATATATATATATATATATATATATATATATATATATATATATATATATATATATATATATATATATATATATATATATATATATATATATATATATATATATATATATATATATATATATATATATATATATATATATATATATATATATATATATATATATATATATATATATATATATATATATATATATATATATATATATATATATATATAGATTCTTTTTTTCGGCTAATCAGTCATAAATTCGACAGCGAAAACAACAATATTGCTTTTACTTCCAACGTTTCAATGGATTCCATTGAAACGTTGGAAGTAAAAGCAATATTGTTGTTTTCGCTGTCGAATTTATGACTGATTAGCCGAAAAAACTCCTTATATATCGAAGATGTAATAATAAATAATAATTGTTTGCCGTCATATTTAAAAGTGTTACTTAGGCTATATGGCATGGCTTCATTTACAATTTTTTAGTCAATCTTAGTTTTGAACTATTTCAAAAGCAGTAAAAATATAAATAAACTTCCACTTGCTCATGGTGTTCTTTGTGAGAAGATACAACTAGAAAAGGGAACAAATTTTGATTATATATTCTTTTCCTCATGTAAAAATAACTAAAAAATTGTGAGCAAATTAAACTTCACTCATTTTGATAGCCATAGGTAAACTAACGAACGAAAACAATTTTCATCTCTGAATCCAATTATAAAATTTCGTTCGACAGTTTGTTTCAATATGATTCGACTTCTGCTAACCTGCAATATAACTCTTCGATGTGGCGTTTTGAAATGAGCGTGCAGCACCTTCTAGATATAGGACGATAAAGAATATTTAAAAAAATGCATTTAAAATTCGATTACACCTGTTTTTCGTACGGGATAAAACTTGCTTACTTGCCCTCATATGGTTTGTGTGCAACATGGGCCATAATATTGCACATAAAGTTCGAAAAGTTGATTCAAATTATTGAGATGTATGCAAGAGGAACATGGTGGCCTTTTACACTGTTTTCATTTGGCTTCAGGATGCAGCCATTTCTGCAATGACAGGTACTAACGTCTTAGGCCGGACTAAACTCAGGCCTAAAATCAAAGATAGTACCGTGTGGCGGTACCAACTAGATTCAAGCTTACCGCTATTTAGAGTGCCGCAAGGTAGTGTCTTAGGTCCTATTTTATTTATTATGTACATAAATGACATGAGGCGAGTTTTACGATTTTGTGACTTAAATTTGTTTGCTGGCGACACTGTTCTGTTCATTGCAGCTAAGGATATAGATAAAGCCGTGGCGCATTTGAACGAAGATTTGCATTCCCTGGCTCGTTGGTTCAAATTTAAACAATTAAAGTTAAATGTTGCTAAAACTAAATACATGATTATCTCTTCGGCTAATACTAGGCCTGACGTTACCGTTGAAATAAATGGTGAGACTATTGATCGCGTTAGTGAATTAAAATATCTTGGAATAATCATTGATGACAAGTTAACCTTTAAGTCTCACATCGACAATGTCATCAAAAAGATTGCTAAAATGTATGGTATATTGTGTCGCCTGAAAAATGATTTAACAATTAGTAGTAAAATTTTATTACATAAATCAATTGTTTCACCACATATTGACTTCTGCCCATCCATTTTGTTTCTTGCCAATCAAACACAAATATTGGGGTTACAGCGATTGCAAAATAGAATCATGCGATTAATTTTAAAATGTAACAAATACACTTCCTCTAGTTTCATGCTAAGCGCATTACAATGGCTCTCTGTGAAGCAAAGAATTTATTACTTAACAATGGTGTTCATTTTTAAAATTATTAATGGAATGCTGCCTCGATATTTGTGTGATCGAATTGAAAGAGGAAGTGATGTGCATAGGTACAACACTAGAAACGCGTCGGATGCAAGAACACCAAACTTTTTATTTAGTAGATCACAGAACTCTTTGTTGTACAAAGGAATAAGTTTTTTCAATTCGATGCCTAGACATATTAAACGTGCAGCAACACTGGTGGAGTTCAAAACACTATGTATTTCACACGTAAAATCTGCTTTGTAGACAGATTTTTGGATTTTTATATTTTGGAGTTATTTGAATAGCTATGTAATACCACGAAGATTGTATTTTTTCACTTCTAATATTTACATTTATTTGTATTTTGTATTTGTATAAAAAAAAGTCCAACTGACAATTTGTCCAAATGAACTATACTAAACTAAGGTAAATTAAACATAATTAAACTAGTGACAGTACACGACGACGGAACTGCGAAGAATTCATGACGAAGTCGAAAATTTCAGCAAACTCGTTGAAGCGACGACTCATTGCTAAAATTGGACTATTGGTAGCGTAGTTAGTGCTGCGCATTTCAGAATGCAGCAGGACTCGAGGGGGAAGAGAACGAGTAGGCGCGTAGAGGCTGATTTGCGCTAGTAGCTCCGGATCATCATATTCAGTCAGCAGAATCTTTGACACGAAGGTGGCTTGCGCTGCATGTCTCCGGCGTGTTAAAGTATTAAGTCCTAAAACACGACAACGGTCCTCGTACGGTGGCAGGTTTAATGGATCGTTCCACGGCAATTCACGTAACGCATATGGTATGAATTTATGCTGGACTGCTTCGATCCTAAGGCTCCACGTAGCTTGCTAAGGGCACCAAACGATGTTTGCAAATTCCAACTGCGGGCGCACCAATGAGCAATAAAGAGCCTTGAAACATAGAGGATCCCGAAATTCGTTGGATATTTTGAAAATAAATCCCAGCAATCGATTGGCTCTGTCGATGGTCGCTGAGACGTGATGAGTATACGTTAGCTTTTCATCAAGAACGACTCCTAGATCCTTCACGTGGTCAACGCGTTGTAGCTGAGTTCCTGCGATGTTATAGTTGAAGGTAAGCATATTTCTCGTTCGATAATAGCTGATGACAAAACATTTGGCAACGCTAAAGACCATCATGTTTCTTACACACCAGCTATAGAAGGTGTCAATAAGATGCTGTAGCTCACGGCCATCGGCTTCATTCCGTATAACAAGAAAAAATTTAAGCCGTCGGCAAAAAACAGCTTTCTTCCACGCCTTAGAACGAAAACCGCATCGTTCACGAACAGTGAAAAAAGTAGTGGACCTAGCGTACTATCTTGAGGAACTCCGGAAGTGTTGAAAAAAGATTCTGAAACAATATCGCCAATTTGAACAACGACTTCACGGTGCACAAGGTAGGATCGAAGCCAATGGCAGAATCTAGTAGAACACCCTAGCTTATCAAGCTTTGTTATCAGTATCTCATGATTAACTCTTTCAAAAGCTGCCTTTTGATCAGTGTAAATAGTATCCACCTGCAATTTCTTAGACATTTGTTCCGTGCAAAATGACGTGAAGCAGACGAGATTCGTCTCGACTGAACGTCCTGGGAAAAATCCGTGCTGAGATGTACTGATGTAGTGTCGACAAGCACAAAATAGCGCTTCGTTGATAATTGATTCAAACACTTTAGATTCGACTCCTAGCGAAGTGATTCCGCGATAGTTCGCTATGTTGCGTTTGTCACCTTTCTTGAATACCGGGAACATTACTGAGCATTTCCAATCCTCAGGAAACGTTTGCTGCTGAAGCGATAGGTTAAAAATAAATGCAAGTTGTGTTACAAGTAAGTCCGAACATTTTTTCAATACAGTTGAAGGTATAGCACTGAGGCCGGCTGCATAAGATGACTTGGTTTTCCGGATTGCAGATATAACCATCTGTTCAGAGACAGTAAACACATCCAAATCAACAGCACAAGCAGGACCGTCACGACAGGCATTTTCGAGTTCGATTGCGGTTGGCGAGTCAGTTGGAAAAACACTCGAGAAGAATCTGCAAACAGCGTACATTTCGCCACAGTTGTCGTAGCTTCTTCGCCGTCGTAAAGCATCCTTAATGGAAGTCCAGTTTCTTTTCGCTTCGTGTTGACAAATGACCAAAAGCCCTTCGGGTTTCGGCGTAGATTATTTTGCATGCGGTTTACATAGCGTTTGTACAGAAGCTTGTTGTAACAACGATACTCATTACTGGGTAAAGTGAACATGCGCTTAGAAAGAGGACTCCGTCGATTTGTGTACGCACGTAGGGTTTTTGCTCGAGTACGTTTTAGCTTTCGAAGAGTGCTGTTTGACCAGGCGGCTTGCTAGGAGGCTGACATTTAGGCACTCAGGTCTCAACACAGTTCAGCAGTAGTCGCTTGTAGAGGGCAACTGCAGCATTAACACTCACTTGGGCATGCAGTACACTCCAATCAATTTGCGACAGAGCACTCCGCAGCTTTACAAAATCAGTTTTGCGAAAGTTGAGACGGTCGACAGAAAGAGTTTCTACGTACTGAGCTGAGCGAATAGTGCCAATTGAGATTTCAAGCGCGGGATGAAAATTGTCAAGTGGAACAATCACGCTGGATGCTTCATTGACGGAACATACAGGTATAATAGTTTCACTAACAAAGACGAGATCTAGAAAGCGTGACTGGTAGTTAAGAATCATGCTTACTTGACTTAGTCCGTTGAAAGCAAATCCGTCCAGTAGCAAACGACTGGCGATGTTGGCTGTCGAAGCAATCGGGTCTGGGTAAGCGTATCCCAAACGGCACCCAAATGAGCCCTGGCTGATTGAAATCACCAAGGACAATCATCACGCCATCCACGCCAGCTTGTGAAGAAGCGTTATTCACAGCGTTCCATGTGGAGTTGCATGATATTGCAGTCGAGTCGCTTTTCAGGAGGACAGCACCAATATAAAAGTTCCTCGATGGAGTTGTAATTCTAACCCAAACAGCCTCAACACTGGTTAAACTACCTACATCAATCTCACATGAAGCAAATGCGGTGGAAACAGCAATCAAAACTCCTCCTCCACGTCCGCGAATACTGTTGCCACTATTTCGGTCCGCACGGTATACGGTGTAAGCATCGCCGAAAAGCTGCACTGATGTTATTCGCGCATCAAGCCATGTTTCGGTGAAGACGCAAACATCGTAGTCACCGTCCACAACAGCTAAATACACGTAATCAATTTTCGTCTTAAGCCCTCTCGCGTTCTGATAGTAAATCCGCAAACCATCAGTGTCATGTGAGAGGTGTCGTGCTGCATACGAAGTTTCAGGACTGCGGGCTCGATGATCACCATCACCGCAAATAGCGCGGGGAGAGTAGGATGTACTGTTGTCCAGAAGGGGAACAAGCTGCGATGCGGAGGGAATGACTGCGTCATAACTGTTGTGCCCAGCGGCTGAGCGGACAGATGCGATGCGATCGAAATTATCATTTTGACATTGAAGGTTCGCTGGAGTGGTAGAGTCTATTGAGTTGTGTTCATCAGCAGACTGTAAGTGAAATTTACATTAAGGGTGTTCAGCATCTTTAAGTACTTCGGAAGGACATATACCCTTCTTGGCTTTACCTGACACAGAAAAAGTTGCCGATTCGTCAGGTAGTCCGAGGTCGCTCACCGAGGAACATGAAGTTAGACGGACGAGTTTATCCGGGATAGCTTGGCGCTACTGTCCACCACCAGATGGGTTCTTCTCCGCAGCAATCCTGATGATAGGCCGTTGGATTTTTGAATTGGTCACAAATTCACGGAAGTAGATGTTCTCCGGCCAAGAGTCTTTGGACAGAGCCTTATCCCTGCATGATTTGCTAACGCCAACTTTGAAGGTGATGAAGCTCAGCGATGAGAGTTCCTTGTCCTTAGGAACTAGGCGAACTATTTTTAGTTGCATATCCTTTCCCAGACAATCTTTCGCAAGTGTAGAAACTTCATCGTCCGTCGTGCTGGGATCAAATGCAGACAAGTAGACCCATAACAGCTCCTCAGGTGGTGTTACTTTTGTTTGTCGTTTCAAACGCAGCTTTTGTTTCACGAATATTAGTGATTTTTGCTATGAGTGGATCATCTTCACGCTTGCGCTTAGGAGTGTTTGGAACGGGATTATATGCAGCAATCCTTGTCCAAGGTGTATTTACCGTTGGAGATAGCGATTTTGTGTCGACTTAAACCGAGAGAGCTTTAACGGCATCTTTTAAATCAACTATATCATCCTTTAATGATTTCAGAGAATTGTCGTCGGGCATTGTATTGTCGCAACAACGCGAAGCCATCCTACGGAAATTATCGTTACAAAACAAATCAGCACATCCGTTACACATCCAGAATAAATTCCGTGAGTGGATGAAAATTGTTTTCGTTCGTTAGTTTACCTATGGCTATCAAAATTAGTGAAGTTTAATTTGCTCACAATTTTTTAGTTATTTTTACATGAGGAAAAGAATATATAATCAATAATTGTTCCCTTTTCTAGTTGTATCTTATCACAAAGAACACCATAAGCAAGTGGAAGTTTATTTATATTTTTACTGCTTTTGAAAGAGTTCAAAACTAAGATTGACTAAAAAATTGTGAATGAAGCCATGCCATATAGCCTAAGTAACACTTTTAAATATGACGGCAAACAATTATTATTTATTATTACATCTTCGATATATATATATATATATATATATATATATATATATATATATATATATATATATATATATATATATATATATATATATATATATATATATATATATATATATATATATATATATATATATATATATATATATATATATATATATATATATATATATATATATATATATATATATATATATATATATATATATATATATATATATATATATATATATATATATATATATATATATATATATATATATATATATATATATATATATATATATATATATATATATATATATATATATATATATATATATATATATATATATATATATATATATATATATATATATATATATATATATATATATATATATATCGTACAGATTACACTTAATTCTATTGCTAGTGTCAATGTTAAAAATTTCTAATTGCTAACTTATAATTAGATTTAGTGGTATGGAATCATAAACTAAAACAGTTTCGTTGAATCTGCTACAACATTTGTCTAGCGAATTGTCCTGGCCATATGCTGTGCGGTGCCTGGGAATCCACAGAAGCGGACGATTCCTTATATCACGATGGGGAACAAATAAATGAATCCTTGAGAGAATGTCGGGACAGTCAATATTGTTCGACAACATATCGAAAATGAACATTCTTTGCAAGAACGTGCGGCGAGACTCCAGCGTTGGAAAATCTAGCAACATGCATCTATTATTATGCGGCGGAAGACGGATAGGGTCGTTCCAAGGCAACTTTCTGAGAGCAAATCGTACAAAACTTCTCTGAACGCGCTCCAGTCGGCTACTTTGAACGGCGTTGTATGGCGCCCATACTTGTACAGCATACTCCAAAGTGCTCCGGACCAGTGAGCAGTATAAAGATTTCAGTGCGTAGAAATCCACAAAATCGACAGCGTTACGTTTTAGAAAACCCAATGTTGCAAAAGCCTTCGCCGTTGTTGCAGTGATGTGGTCGGCGAAACGAAGTTTTCTGTCGAATAACACTCCCAGGTCACGGATAGAATCCACCCGCTCGATGACACAGGCTTGAAGAGTATATTCGCAACGCCTTATATTTGCCGAGCGTCAGAAACTTATCATCTTTCATTTATCAATGTTGATCTGCATACCGTTCAGCAAACACCATTCCTCTATATTGGCTATATCGTCTTGGAGCACAGCAGAATCGAGTGCTGAAGCAATTGAGCGAAAGATTTTCAGATCATCAGCATAGAGCAGTTTTTCAGAGTTGATGCGGGTGCAGAGGTCGTTCATGAATAAGAGAAAGATCAGTGGCCCTAGGTGACTTCCTTGAGGCACACCGGTTGGCGTTTCGAATGCGCTTGAGCATGTAGTGCCAATTCTAACGAAGGCAGATCGTTGTGAGAGGTAAGAATGCAGCCATCTGGTAACCCACTCAGGAAAGCCTAGTCGCTCCAACTTCAAAACAGCAATGTTGTGGGGCACCTTGTCGAATGCTTTTGCGAAATCAAAATATATAGCGTCCACTTGTTGACGCTTCTCTACAGCTGGAACTAGAAGGCTCGTGTACGTCATCAAGTTCGAAGTGGCGGAGCGTTTTTTCATAAATCCGTGTTGTCGTTCGTAGATTATGTTGGAAGAAGCAGCGTACATCGCATTGTACACAAACTTTTCCAGAACTTTAGCTAGACAGTTCAGCAGCGAGATTCCTCTGTAGTTTTCAACATTGTGCCTATCTCCAGCCTTATGAATAGGAACTATAGCAGCTTCTTTCCATGCCATTGGAAAAATATTTTCCGAGATTGAACGCTCAAAAATAATACTTATTGGTGCAGAAAGTGCTCGGGCACAATTCTTTATAAACACAGGAGGCAAGCAATCCGGACCAGGCCCTTTCAAAGGATCAACGCTAGACAGAGCGCTCGCTACATCAGAATCATTTACGTTAGGAAGAGGAAGGTTGATATTATGCGTTGGCAATGTTTCAAGATACTGTTGCGATGGATAGACAGAAGGGCTGGAAAATACATCTCGGAAGTGATCCGCAAAAAGGTTCGACGACTCGGCAACGGACTGTGAATTTTTGTCTCGAAGATAGACATTTTCTGGTACACCCACGGAACGTTTTCTGCTGTTTATAAATGTTCAGAATGTCGAAGGATTATTTCGAAGGCTGCGCTGAACTTGGTTCAGATATTCTCCGAATGCACTGTTCCGGGCTGTTTCATATTGCAGTTCAGTTTGACGAAGAATAGTTTTATTGTCGTCGGTCCTATGATGTAAATATCGCTTTCGGTGTTTTCGGAGTATGTTGCGTAGGCGACCAAGCTCAGCGTTCCACCACGGAAATTTATATTCTGCTTTTCTGCTGAGACGTTTTTTAGGAACAAACAAAGCGCACCTTCATTTAGTTGGTTCAAATCGTTAGAGAGCACGACCGGGTCAGAAGGGTGAAATTCCAGTCGACTGCTGTGGAGATAATTCTCGGTGACGGCGTCTAAACTGTTGTGTTCAGCAGCAATCTGTAGTGGGAGGCGTTCTGAGCGAGCAGAAGCGATGCGGTCTAACTTTCCACTTAGACATTGAAGTTGTTTGCCAGGCAGGTTTGCAATGATGGTAGAATCAAACGAATTATGTTTGTAGACAGACTGCAATTGAGATTTGTTTTGAGGGTGTGCAGAATCTATAATTGCTTCGGAAGGACATATACCCTCCTTGGCTTTACCTGACACAGAAGAAGTCTCCGATTCATCAGGTATGTTGATTGCCGAGGAAAATGAAGTTAGAAAGAGATTTTCCGGTATAGCGTTGAGCTACAGAGCACCACCAGATGAATTCCTCTCTGCTGCAATCTTGATAATTGGTCGTTGACTTGTTGAGTTATTCGCAAATTCCCTAAAGTAAATGTTTTCTGGCCAGGTTTGTTTGGAGAGGGCCTTATCCCTATAAGATTTACGAACGCCGATCTTAAATGTTATATAGCTCAGAGATGTGACATCCTTGTCCTTAGGAACTAGACGAACTATCCTTGGTTGTATATCCTCGCCCAGGCATTCTTTCACTAGGGTCGAAACTTCATCCATCATTCGTCGTACTGGGGTCAAATGCTGACAAGTAGACCCAAAACAGCTCCTCAGGTGGTGAGACTGTTTTTATCGTTTCAAACAAAGCCTTAGCTCCACGAATATTAGCGATTTTGGTTTTTAGCTGGTCATCTTCACGCTTGCGCTTAGGTGTATTTGGAACTGGATTGTATCCAGCAGTCCTATTCCAAGGCGTATTTACGGTTGGAGAATAACGGTTTCGACTCAACTTTTACCGA
This sequence comes from Topomyia yanbarensis, assembly GCF_030247195.1. Taxonomy (NCBI): domain Eukaryota; kingdom Metazoa; phylum Arthropoda; class Insecta; order Diptera; family Culicidae; genus Topomyia; species Topomyia yanbarensis. The sequence goes on along the minus strand of NC_080670.1, from coordinate 105,891,942 downwards.
GAGAGCTTTTACGACGTTTTTCAAATCAGCAATGTCGTCCTTTAAGGATTTTAGAGAATTGTCGTCGGGAATTGGATTCTCGTAACAACGTGAAGACATTTTACGGAAGTAGTCGCTTGAAAACAGGTCAGCGCAGCCGTTACACATCCAAAATAAGTTTCGTGGATGGGTTGCTAAGACTTCTCTAATATCATAATCTACTTTAACACATATCATATGGAACGAGTTTCCGCAGTACCCACGACAGATGATGCGGTCAGAGTCATTAACGACTTTCGAGCAGCTAGTGCAAACCATGCTTCCGAGGAATGGAATAACGCCTAGCGGGTATGCAAAATTCGTGTCTTGTACTTGCACGCGATGTATGTTGAGCAGAATCGAGCACTTGCCAACTTGTACGCAATGCCGGTTGAGCACTACTCGAGCAGAGATGTGTGGCTATTAACCAGCAGATGTCGCTTCGGACAGAGAAATCGGGCGTGCCGGCACGCCCGATGATGAGGGTGAATGACAAGTGAAAAATATAGACACAGAATACCAGAATTTCGGATCACGATTTTTTCGAAAATCCACTCGTGAATCCCGAAAACTTCAACGTGAGAACACGACGACACACGGAAAACAGTAGACAAACACCGATCAAAGATATCGCGGCGCACAAAACAACCGAAAAATAATTAAAAAACATTCAACTCTGTTGATGAGCGCGACTTAGTACAGCAGTGATGCCGTTACAAATATTCTCATTTTGATCGTTATTTAAATGTTATCGGAGCTTGCTTGTATTGTTTCGTAATTTATAATTTTGTAGCATATCTTGAACGATTTGCATTTCCGCTGTAGTACAAATTTTCGTTTAATTTTGCCTTTCTCATATAGAAAGGTTATGCAATCACTTTGAAAAACGTCAACCTAATCCCGGCCCGGAGGGCCGGGTGTCATATCCCATTCGACTCAGTTCGTCGAGATCGGAAAAAGTCTGTATGTGTGTGTGTATGTATGTATGTGTGTGTGTATGTGTGTGTATGTGTGTGTGTGTGTGTATGTGTGTGTATGTATGTGCGTATGTGTCAAATAATGTCACTCATTTTTCTCAGTGATGGCTGGACCGATTTGCCCAAACTTAGTCTCAAATGAAAGGTGCAACCTTCCCATCGGCTGCTATTGAATTTTGGATCGATCGGAATTCTGGTTCCGGAATTACGGGTTTCAGAGTACGGCCACACAGAAATTTCTCATATAAACTATAGGAAAAATTAAAAATAGAATTTTTATTTTTGATGCTAAATGTGTTCAAGGTGCATGAAACGTCGAGATTTGATGCAAACTCGAAAAAAAAATTTGACTACGATTCACTTTTTTGGATTTTGGCACATTTTTGCCTTTCTCATATAGAAAGGTTATGCAATCACTCTGAAAAACGTCAACCTAATCCCGGCCCGGAGGGCCGGGTGTCATATCCCATTCGACCCAGTTCGTCGAGATCGGAAAAAGTCTGTATGTGTGTGTGTATGTATGTATGTGTGTGTATGTGTGTGTATGTGTGTGTGCATGTGTGTGTGTGTATGTATGTGCGTATGTGTCAAATAATGTCACTCATTTTTCTCAGTGATGGCTGGACCGATTTGCCCAAACTTAGTCTCAAATGAAAGGTGCAACCTTCCCATCGGCTGCTATTGAATTTTGGATCGATCGGAATTCTGGTTCCGGAATTACGGGTTTCAGAGTACGGCCACACAGAAATTTCTCATATAAACTATAGGAAAAATTAAAAATAGAATTTTTATTTTTGATGCTAAATGTGTTCAAGGTGCATAAAACGTCGAGATTTGATGCAAACTCGAAAAAAAAATTTGACTACGATTCACTTTTTTGGATTTTGGCACATTTTTGCCTTTCTCATATAGAAAGGTTATGCAATCACTCTGAAAAACGTCAACCTAATCCCGGCCCGGAGGGCCGGGTGTCATATCCCATTCGACTCAGTTCGTCGAGATCGGAAAAAATCTGTATGTGTGTGTGTATGTATGTGTGTGTGTATGTGTGTGTGTATGTGTGTGTGTATGTGTGTGTGTATGTATGTGCGTATGTGTCAAATAATGTCACTCATTTTTCTCAGTGATGGCTGGACCGATTTGCCCAAACTTAGTCTCAAATGAAAGGTGCAACCTTCCCATCGGCTGCTATTGAATTTTGGATCGATCGGAATTCTGGTTCCGGAATTACGGGTTTCAGAGTGCGGCCACAAAGAAATTTCTCATATAAACTATAGGAAAAATTAAAAATAGAATTTTTATATTTGATGCTAAATGTGTTCAAGGTGCATGAAACGTCGAGATTTGATGCAAACTCGAAAAAAAAATTTGACTACGATTCACTTTTTTGGATTTTGGCACATTTTTGCCTTTCTCATATAGAAAGGTTATGCAATCACTCTGAAAAACGTCAACCTAATCCCGGCCCGGAGGGCCGGGTGTCATATCCCATTCGACTCAGTTCGTCGAGATCGGAAAAAGTCTGTATGTGTGTGTGTATGTATGTATGTGTGTGTATGTGTGTGTATGTGTGTGTGTATGTGTGTGTGTATGTGTGTGTGTGTATGTATGTGCGTATGTGTCAAATAATGTCACTCATTTTTCTCAGTGATAGCTGGACCGATTTGCCCAAACTTAGTCTCAAATGAAAGGTGCAACCTTCCCATCGGCTGCTATTGAATTTTGGATCGATCGGAATTCTGGTTCCGGAATTACGGGTTTCAGAGTACGGCCACACAGAAATTTCTCATATAAACTATAGGAAAAATTAAAAATAGAATTTTTATTTTTGATGCTAAATGTGTTCAAGGTGCATGAAACGTCGAGATTTGATGCAAACTCGAAAAAAAAATTTGACTACGATTCACTTTTTTGGATTTTGGCACATTTTTGCCTTTCTCATATAGAAAGGTTATGCAATCACTCTGAAAAACGGCAACCTAATCCCGGCCCGGAGGGCCGGGTGTCATATCCCATTCGACTCAGTTCGTCGAGATCGGAAAAAGTCTGAAGGTGTGTGTGTATGTATGTATGTGTGTGTATGTGTGTGTGTATGTGTGTGTATGTGTGTGTGTGTATGTATGTGCGTATGTGTCAAATAATGTCACTCATTTTTCTCAGTGATGGCTGGACCGATTTGCCCAAACTTAGTCTCAAATGAAAGGTGCAACCTTCCCATCGGCTGCTATTGAATTTTGGATCGATCGGAATTCTGGTTCCGGAATTACGGGTTTCAGAGTACGGCCACACAGAAATTTCTCATATAAACTATAGGAAAAATTAAAAATAGAATTTTTATTTTTGATGCTAAATGTGTTCAAGGTGCATGAAACGTCGAGATTTGATGCAAACTCGAAAAAAAAATTTGACTACGATTCACTTTTTTGGATTTTGGCACATTTTTGCCTTTCTCATATAGAAAGGTTATGCAATCACTCTGAAAAACGTCAACCTAATCCCGGCCAAATTTTTTTTTCGACTCGTTTAGGGTTTCTGTATTTTAACAGAGGCGTAGTTGATGGTTTACGGAGAGGGGTTACACCCCCCCCCCCTCTACTGTTCGCGCCCCTCCTTTAAAAATCTCCTTAAATCACCCCTCAGACCACCACCCCATCCAGCCCTCATACCCCTCCCTTTCAACCCCGTCATCTTTAAACCACCACTGTATCACAAAGCATAATAATTTAAGCTGGGGAGTCGTTCGTTCATGGGACTTTCGCCCTCTTCACATACCCAGCCCCGCATGACAAAATGAGTTAGCAAGCAGATAACATTGATCTAATGCTGATTAGGCTAATGGAGTATGATATTTTTTTGTTTCAAGTGTTTCACCGTCGACACGTAGCTCATCAAGTTCGTGGCTGGCATGCCATTGTGTATAAGTGCAAAGTGTACTAAGAATGTAATGGACATTTCCACAATTATGTTGAACATAAAAAGCCTCCGTGCCATAGTTTAGAGAAATGAGAAAGGCACAATTGCACCGCTAGGTGGATTAAAACAGGTTTTTTATGATAAAGCAGATATGCACAGGGTATGAAAGAGCTGTGAAAGCTGAGACTAGACAGATGACTTGGCAAAATGATACAAAAAGTTGAATACGGAAAAATCGCTTAAATTGTGTCGGAACTTAAGGGGGGTTGTATAAGGTATTATCGGCAAAAAATTGGATACTTTAATTTTTTTCGATGCAAAGATTCTTTGTCTTTTCAGTCAGGCGCCACATCGAAATCATGTTTTGCGGTATACACCATAACTCAAAATCTACTGGACAAATGTTGAGACATTTGCACAGTTGTTTTTCACAGAATTTCACATGTAATTAAGGGAGCTTTTATTTTTTGGTCGATTTTCGATTTTTTCGTAGTACTTTGAAACCAAAGTCCGATTATTGCTAAAACAACGATTAACATGTTATTGTAAAATAATAATATTTAGCAGTTTGAAAAAAGCTCTTGTAGTTGCCTGGGCAATGATGTGAAGAAGAAGAATTGTGCAAAATTCAGAACGATTGGTCCAAGAAATTTTGTCTGCATCCAGTATCAGGTTCAATTTGTTAATTTATAATTGTCAATTCATTATCAGACAGATGGCAGACTATAAGAAGTAACTAAGGCCATTACAAATCTTTTTTTAAAATTATGTCCAAGTACAAATTTTTTTCTGAAGGGGGGGGCAAACAAAAAATAAATATTTATTTTATTAACACAAATTTTTTTTTCTTTTTACATTTTCTTTCGATTGTTCTCGTGGACGTTTCCGCAGGGTGATTTCGTATAGCGGGGTTGAGCTATTTGTTTTACTAGAAAAATTCAAGCAAACATTACTGAATCAATCAAAAGTTCACATAGGAAAGGGATGCTAAAGTTTTCGTTTTAAATAATTTTCCGAACAGTGCAATTTCTAAATTCCCAATAAAAGCCTGAAAGTTCTCTATGAACTTAATGTAAACATTTAAGAGTACATTGAGATATTAACTTTTGGTTGGTTGAATAGTTTTCGTTCCGTTGTGGCGGCACAAGGACCGACTGTACACACAAGGCATGAAAATCGGTCAAAGGTTTTTCATATAAGGAAGACTGTGCAATCACTCTGAAACTCGACTTTTTAAGCTGCACCCGGAGTGTCGAGTGTCATATACCACTAGATTCAGTTCGTCGATATCTGAAAATGTCTGTATGTTTTATAGTATGGTTAAATAGCTTCAAAACTGCATTGGCCCTAGGTGGGACTTTTTTTGTGCCTAACCACTACTAACAGTCCTCACTTTTCTTCCTTCCTTTTGTTCCACGAGACTGCATCGAAGCGTTATATCGTGGGGAGGCTGATTCAGTCTTAAGACAAAATGATACATTAGAGCGGTTTAGCTCCGAACACATATCCGGCTAATCGCAGTGGTGAACTTCCGTTAGCCATTTGGCACCCGTTTCTGTGAACCATTTACTTCCTGTTTTCGCGAGCCATCTCAATTCCTCGTCGGAAGTTCTCCCAATACCGATGCCTGTTGCGCGAGTCATTTAGCTCCCAGTTTTGTCGCAATCTTCTCGCATAGTCCATAAATCCTACTCAAAGGGCCAACCAGTACTTGGCGAGGACGGTTCGGCGATACCGGATGGAGCGTAGCTTCTGGTTCGCTGCTTCCGGTTCGTTGAAAACTCGACGACCCACCGCTGGTGCTTCACTCGACCTACTCGATCTTGTCCCTGACGGTGAAACTAGTCTGCTCACATGCTTCGGTCCAGCGATTTCCGCTGGTTCGTGGTGCCCAGTACACTGGCGCCTCAAGCAAAGCTGTGGTTGCTCTCACAGCCGTCACAAATCGTCGTGACTTTAAAAGTTCAAGTCGATGTATATTTTCCGACCGCGCTGTCTTTCGGCTGCTAGTCATCACCAACTCTGTTTTATGATGGGCAATCGTCTCCGTGTCGAGTGTCTCCTCTTCTAGCGATTGTCCGATTACTTGGAACACCACATCATCCGTGAAGCCGAAAATCGTTATATCTCTGGGAAGGTTCTGCTTCAATACTCCATCGTACACTGCGTTCCACAGCGTCGAGTCGAGGAACGTCAGTTGTAGTTGTGATTCCCCCTTATCTGTCTCGTAGATCAGTGTTCGGTACTGAAAGTAGCTCTATAATATCCTGCAGAGTTACTCATGCTGTACAGCGAATGGGCGATTGCTTCCCAGCTAGTACTATTGAAGCATTCTTCACACCTAAGGGAACCACCACGCAAAAAAGATATCCTTATCTCTGCTGTCTCCACAGCTCCCACAACCGTTTGGATGGATTTCACTGTAGACCTGCTTATAAGGAAGCCGAATTACATGAGATGCCGTTCTCACGGTCCGCGTACTTCGTTAGCTTGTTCAGGATTACTTTTTCTCTCTAACATTACCAAGGGATATATTGACTACGCTGAAAGATTTCCATGTTGTCCCGGCATCGGAAGCAACATCAGCTTTTGTCGCTTCCAATTATCGGATCGTTTTGAACATATCCGGGCTCTTATGTATCGCTTCACTTTTATGGCTTTCGCCATCTCGATAAGTTGTTTGTTGGTAAATCGATCTTCATCTTTGTGATCATCCTCCTCACTGTACAGCGTAAATAGATTCATATTGTGGGGGAAAGCCTTTCGATGGTGACCTCCATCTTTTCCGGGCACCTTTCAGGTGGTGCAACTGAGCCTTTTATCTTTGTTATGCCAACTTTGTAGGTCTCTCCTAAAGAAATTCGCGTTGGCTTTGTGGCAAGGCTTTCTTGTACAGCTTGACTGCTTTGTTGAGAGCGGTTCTTGCAGCTCGCTTCCCTCGAGCTTTCTGACTTCTTTTTTAATTTTAAATATATTTGACACGGCACAATGCGTGAGCACAACTGAGCCGTGGAGCGCACCTTGGGGGTCATTTGGTCCGTCTTCTCTCGCGTTTTCGTTTACGTCCATGTCATCATCGGTACTGCATTCATCTTGCTCATCGTCGGATGTTCTTATTTGTTGTTTGTGCTTACGGGTCGCTATTGTAAATCCTTCTTCATCGGTATTAGATTCCTTATTGGTGGTGTAGGTTGTTGGTTTGGAAACATTTGCTGTAATCGTTGTTACTTCGATGTTGGTAATGGCAGTTGGTTTAGTGGTACTGGGGCCGATCGTTGTTGGGTGTTTGTGAATTTCCGGTCTGCAGTCTTTGGTTTACCAACTGGTTGTGGTTTAACATACGATGATTGTATACCGGCTTTGGTCGTATCAGGTGGAATATCTTTAGCAGTCTCTGCGCAAGGTTTCCCGTGGTGTAGCGGATGATCACAATATTGACAGGTAGGAATCTGTCCTGGGTGCGTGACTAGTGTTCGTTGAGAATATTCAACACCATGAGGTGATTTGCATGTGAAAGTCAAGTAAGAGGGAATAGGTTTTCTCGGACGCATTCTCACCACACGAACTCCGTTGCGGAGTCTTGGGAAGTAGTTCCTCCAACTATCTTCCTTAACACTATTCACCTCTCCGTATTTTGACAGGATTTGTTTGATAGCGAAGGAACTAGTACGTGGTGCCAGGTCATGTATCTTTATTTCAATGCTGTCAACATCTATATACGTTGGGATACTGTATAAAATGTTATTACATTCGATGATGTGTTTCATGTTGTTCTGGGAGGCGAATGATTCTGATTGACTAATATTTTTTAACATATTCAGTACCGCATGACGTAAATGGTGGAATTGCACCGCATAAAGTACCGTAAGCTACGTTGAACTTCAAGTTCACCTTCAACATTTGCTCCCCTTCATGAATTGATGGTATTACCGGATATTTCGTGTAGTCAACAGCAACACAGTTTGCCCGCATCGTGATATACTTTTGCTTGGCATTATCACTCATTGTTTGTTCACGTATCACACACTAGGCAGGAGGAATCAATTTTTGCCAAGCGTCGCGCGGATAAATTTGATTACTTGCCCTGCTATTGCAGCGGAGCGATTTCTAGCTTCTGAACTGAGCGAGATGAGAAACCGAAGTGATCTCCGACTTCTTCTCCAAGCTCGGAGGCAACTTATACGTAGATCGATAATCGTCGTATTGCACCCGGCGACCGTTTCTCAGTTTCCCATCCCTTGGTATGGTCGCATTACACGCCTTTGTTAGTAGTGCCGTGAACTCGTTCGCATTTAGGTTGAAGAGGATACCCTTAAATTCAAGTTCTTCGACGGACACGTTCCTGTGAAAAATCGCTGTTTTCCATCTTCACTCGTTTATATATCTCCTACATATTCATATTCATGTGTAGTTCATAGTCCTGTTATCAATGATGTACCAAATCGCTTGGTGGTCGCTGTAGATATATCCTCGCACACTTTTCAGTCCATCTTTCCGGTTACTCCAAGGCTACAAAAATTGACATCGATAATGGATTCCCGGTTCTTCCTGCGGTAAGTGCCGATGATACCATTATTTGTAAGATCTATATTTAGTTTTGCTAGAGCATTCTTGATCGCTGATGGCCAGACAAAATTTTTTTGATTCCAGCGTCTATCTCGAAAATTTCGCATGTTTCTGGTTCTTGGAATATTTCAGAATTAATGTCTCTTCGAGTTCTTGGAAAACGGCTTATTCGATTTTCACAAGCTTAGCCTTAAATGGAAGGTTTAGTAGCAGATTTTGATCTGATCAAGTTCATAAGACTCGCACATATGGCTGCGGATATACGGTATGAATACTACGATCCCATATGAAATTTTTAAATGTCAAAAACCTTTCGGTAAAGCTCATGTATATTGAATATTGAACCACATATAAATCTCCAGGAGTTTGATTTGACTTCAGATTGTTTCCTTATCGAAATTATTTTCGAATGCAACGATCGATTATGTCTCTATCGACTGTTGCGTTTAAAATGGAATCGATTCAGAAGTCGGTCTGTATTAGCCTTTCCATGAGATCCCGAGCAAAGTCCAACATCAAAATTACAGGAAATAGACAACATATTTTGATATCAAGCATCAAATTGAAATCTTATTTTGATATCAGTTTAAACTTTTTCATATTTTGATCTCATTTTGATGTGCTTACATTTTTAGAAAAAAATGTTTGTTTCTATTTCATCAAATTGATTACTTGTTTTGTTATCAATGAAATATTTCACCATCTCAATGAGTTTTCAATTTGCTTTCACTGATAGCATGAATAGTTTTCTGTTTGATGTCATAGTGCAATTTTTCTGCTTTCGATTTTGATCTTTTAACCGTTAAAACGACCAAAATGATAACAACCTGAGCAATCATTCCCTACTACATCACAACACCAAGTTTAGTTCTCAATTTGTTATCAGACTCTGCTCGGGATGTTTGTTTGATAATACACAGATGGGTCCTTCCTTCCGCGACCAGCAAACGTTTCATTTGGTGTTGGACTGGATCGATGATCTCTTTTAAACTTCACATTTACCCGAGAATGGTCAAAATAAAAATTATCATGGGATGGTAATTTCTAAAACTACCATAATAGTTTTCAGTTACGAAAAGCAAAACTCTATGGAAGCTATTGTTGTTCTATAAAACGTGACAATTTTTTGAATTCTGGTTAATTTAAAAAAATTATTTGCCCCCTGATTTTTTTCAGCGATTTTGAAGGGGGGGGTGACATAATTTTTAAAAAATATTTGTAATGGCCTAATTATAATTTTTATTAATTAAAATTACTGGACTTTTGGTATTTCAGGCATGATTGGATAATCGTGCTGATAATTTGAATTACTTCATTTTCAGCAAAGTAGGTCTGCCAAATACTATATGCATGGTTAGTAGACTAGTTGGGTAGGATGGTATAATAAGCCCCACCAGGCTAAAATTTCAAATTTCCATTCCATGGACGACATAATTATCTGCAAGCAAATAAATAATTTTTATGGCATTTTTCATGTGTTGCAGAACAGCAACTGATACAAACTTTTCAAAAGATGTAAGCTTTCACTCTTTTTCTATAAGCATTTGATTTAATTTGGAACAGTCAGATTTGGCTGAACTGACAAACTACTAAGTGTAATGTTAGAGAAGCTCTTCAAGCCCTTGGAGTGGCTATCGCCTAACAATACAACTCTATAACGTTCTCGATAGTATGCACCATTATTAGCAAAATAACGTTTTAGTCAATTATAGATCTTAAATAATAAATTGTTTAAGCGGTTACTCCACTGTAGAATTTTAAAACAATCGACTTTTTTTATTTATTAGTCTAAAATGTGCTTTAGGATGTAAAAAATGATATCCCAAAATATGGAGAACGAAAACAATGAGTAAAAATTTCTGAAGTGCCCCCCCCCCCATGTTTCACAAAGTGATGAATTTTGCAAAACATGTTTTAATTTTATTGTTTAGGTACATCTTCGTGAAATATTTTGTCGTTATTCGAAATATTTCTAATAGTTTTAGTTAATTGAAAATTTATACACCTTTTTATTATAATATTTTTTACAGCCAAAGCTTAATTTTGAATTGCACCAAACTTCACTGGTGGTTTAACAAATGTTTAGTCTAGAAAATGTCGAAAAAAGTTTTAACAAATGTTAACTATTTCTACTATTTTTTAAACAAGTTGGTTTCTTCACGCGATATTCATACCGTTTAAGTTGTAAAATGTTGCATATATTATCAGCTTTCAATTCCAAGAAAAAAATTTTTGAGCAAACATAAGGTTTTTAAAATATTTGATTTTTTGTGTTACCCGGCATGCGAAAAACAACGCGCGAGCGAAATAGTCGCTGGTCGACACGGCACGCTTGGACCAACATTTCACTAGCGAACCTGCCGTACGCTCCGCGACACGTTTATAGAAGTATAAAAGTTGGCAATAATGAGTTTCGAAATATTTATTTTATTTATTTTATAATTAATATCAACAGACACAGTGTGGTCCTAATGATAATTTCTTAATCTATTTAAAAAGTCAAATTGTAATCTGCTACGTGGAATGTGAAGATCGAACTCGGATGAAACTCTGTTGAAAGTCCGCTGCAAACCAATGATGGCACCGTTCACTCCATAGTTAGTCCGGCGAAGAGGTAATCGGAGGAATAAATTATTGCGAAGGGCGCGAGGGCGAACGTTCATGTTTATCGCACTGAGAAGCTCGGGGCAGTCAATTCGATCTTGCAAAATATCCGAAATCGTCATAGCACGGAATAGATCCCGTCGCACTTGCAATGTATCGAGTCCAATAAGCAAACCCCGGCTTTCATAACTTGGCAGCTGGTGAGGGTTGCTCCAAGGCAATCGACGAAGGGCAAACCGAACAAATCTGCGCTGTACTGCCTCAATTCGATGGACGCCGTTGAGATAATGAGGGTTCCACACAACTGAACAATATTCCAGAGTTGATCGAACGAGTGAGCAGTAGAGAGATTTCAAGCAGTAAATATCTGAAAAGTGCTTAGATATTCTCATTATGAACCCCAAACAGCGTGATGCCTTTGCGACAATATAGCTGATATGCTGTTTAAACGTCAGTTGTTCATCGAGAAAAACTCCGAGATCTTTGACGCAATTCGCTCTGTCAATTGTGGATTCAGCTAGACAGTAATCGAATCGAATTGGCGTTTTTTTTTCCTCGAGAACGTAATGACCGTACATTTCTTGGGGTTTAGGGTCATTCGGTTGATCTCGCACCATTCCGCAAAGGTTTCCAGTTGGCGTTGAAGGAAAGCTGCATCATGAGTATTCTGGATTCTATGGTATAACTTGAGGTCGTCGGCGAAAGACAACCGTGGTCCTTCTAAACAAAAGTTAACGTCGTTGAAATACAGAAGAAAAATCAATGGACCGAGATGGCTGCCTTGCGGAATACCAGATGAAGCACAGAACTCTTCGGATACACAATCACCTATCTTGACTGCTAGACGACGATCACTGAGATACGATTGCATCCAACGGAGAATATTAGTACCAAAGCCGAGTCTATCCAATTTTGCCACTGCAATAGCGTGATTTATCTTGTCAAAAGCAGCTGAAAGGTCCGTGTAGATAACGTCAGTTTGAAGGCCGTCCGACATAGCATCTGTAACATATGTTGTGAACGACAGAAGATTCGTAGATGTTGAACGTTTCGGCATAAATCCATGCTGAGTCTCGGAGATATACTGTTTGCAGTGGCTGGAGATGGGTTCCAACACAGCCATTTCAAACAGCTTAGGAACTGCGCTTAGCGTTGTAATACCACGGTAGTTGTCAACTACCTTTTTATCACCTTTTTTGTGAACTGGAAACATGAAGGAGGATTTCCAGAGTTCGGGAAATACTCCGGTTGTTAGCGACAATTGAAACAGATGACAAAGAGGTTCAATTAGACCGGCAGAGCATTTTTTTAGAATAATAGTTGGTATACCATCTGGGCCTGCCGAGGTTGAAGCCTTCATTTTCCTAACCGCCAGTTGTACCATATTATTGTCGATATTGATAGAGTTCAAAGACTGGTATGATTGAGGTATATTGAGAGCCGCGCGTGAAGCCTGGGTCGGTGTCAACTTCTCGTTGGAGAAAACACTCGCGAACTTTTCAGAGAATAGTTGGCAGATCTCCTGTAAACTAGAGCTCATACGTCCTCCATAGCTCATCGTTGAAGGCAACCCGGATTCCTTTCTTTGCTCGTTTACATGCTTCCAGAATGTTTTAGGTTCGGACTTCAACTTACGTTGCACGTTTCGCAAGTAATCGGCATGGCAACGCTTCGATGTCTTTTTATAGACTTGGTTAACATGAACGTAGTGATGTCGCAGCACGTAGCCCCCAAACTTGGAGTACTTCTTCAGAGCGGCTCTTTTAGTCGCTTTTAACCGTCTCAGCTCGGCAGTGTGCCACGCTGGGTGCTTAGATTGAAGGCCACTTCTTTTGGGTACATAGCGATCGATAGCATAGCTCATAACATTGGAGAAGGTCTGCACTGCAACGTTGACATCATCATTGTCGAGAATTTCAGTCCAGTGGATATTCGACAGGAAGTCAATAATGCTATTATAGTTGGCTTTTCTAAAATTATAGCTGACGGTGTCAGAAGCATTGCAGTCATGCTTCACTCGAATGGCTTCAAGCAATATATGCAGGGGAGGGTGGTGTCTAACAGTCTTTACCAGGGGGAACGGTGCTGCGGTAACTTTTGGCGCGTAGTCAGATTTGCTCGAAAAACAGAGATCAAGGATTCTGTTGTTCTCGTTCACCACATTATTCGTTTGGCGCAGCAGATTTAGACTGTAGCAGTCAAGCAAACTGGTGATACCAGCATGAAAAGATGACATTTCGGGATCAGCGAACATAAATCCGTCAGAAGCAGAGCGCCATTTTAATCCGGAGAAATTGAAATCACCAACAATCAGGATCTCATCAACCGGGCTTGCTTGAGCGGAAATCCGTTCCAGTGACTCAGTATGTGAATCAATCAATGTCGAATCGCGAGTGCGATCCGGTGGAAGATAAACCACGCAAAGATAAAGTGCGTAGCCAGCCAGTTTGATTCGCACCCACACCTGCTCGACACAGACCCCCAAAGTATTGTCAATCAGTTGCGCTTTCAATCGACGATGGATAGCCACAAGTACCCCGCCGCCGGTAGCCTTGAGACTGTTGCGTGAGCTGCGATCAGTTCGGAAAACATCGTAGTTGGCACCAAATGCTTGCACTGACAGAGTGCTATCGCTAAGCCACGTCTCTGTGAGGGCGATTATGTCGAAGCATTCATCTGAACTTGCTACCAGATAATCTTCGATTACTGAATTCATACCACCGGCATTCTGGTAATATATTTGTAGGTTTGAATGCCGCGATTGATTGTCGTTGGTATCGATTTGGAAGACCCCTTCACCACTCCTGCACACAGGACCGTGACGACTGGTGAACGCTGGCTGCAATGGCTCGACTGTGGCAGGGGGATCAAGGGCTTCCATAGTGCTAGCTGCAGTGTGTCCCAGGGTGCGATGAGTCATACCAGCATAGCATAGAGTGCTTAGTCCTTCTGTGATCGTTGTAGAGCCGAGTGTGCTGTGAAGAGACGAGCTCGTTACGATGGGATCCAAATTTTGTTTTTGACATTGAAGATTCACAGCGGCGGTAGAGTTGTGTTCATCAGCAGACTGTAAGTGAAATTTACATTGAGGGGGTGCAGCATCTTGTATTGCTTCGGAAGGACATATACCATTCTTGGCTTTACCTGACACAGAAGAAGTCGCCGATTCGCCAGGTAGACCTGAATCGCTCGCCGGGATACAAGAAGTTGGACAGATGAGTTTGTCCGGAACAGCTTGGCGCTACTGTCCACCACCAGATGGATTCTTCTCCGCCGCAATTCTGATGATAGGTCGTTGGATTTTTGAATTGGTCACAAATTCACGGAAGTAGATGTTCTCCGGCCAAGAATCTTTGGACAGAGCCTTATCCCTGTATGATTTGCTAACGCCAACTTTGAAAGTAATGAAGCTCAAAGATGAGAGATCCTTGTCCTTAGGAACTAGACGAACTATTCTCGGTTGCAGATTCTCCCCCAGACAATCTTTCACAAGGGTAGAAACTTCGTCATCCGTCGTGCTGGGATCGAATGCTGACAAGTAAACCCATAACAGCTCCTCAGGTGGTGAAATTGTTTTTATTGTTTCAAACGCAGCTTTGGATCCACGAATATTAGGAATTTTTGTTTTGGGCGAATCATCTTCGCGTTTGCGCTTAGGCGTGTTTGAAACTGGATTATATTCAGCAATTCGATTCCAAGGCGTTATAATTGGGGATAGCGGTTTAGAGTCAACTTTAACCGAGAGTGCTTTGACGACATCTTTCAAATCAGCTATGTCATTCTTTATAGATTTCAGAGAATTGTCGTCAGGCACTATATCGCAACAACGCGAAGCCATTCTACGGAAATTATCATTGGAGAATAAATCAGCACAGCCATTACACATCCAGAATAAATTCCGTGGGTGGGTTCCCAGGACGTCACGAACATCATAATCCATCTTGACGCATATCATGTGGAACGAATTTCCGCAGTATCCACGACATGTGATTCGATCAGAATCATTAACCACTTTCGAGCAGTTGTTACAAGCCATGCTTTGATGTAGAAATAACGCCTAGCGGGTATGCAATATGCGCAGGAGACGTAACGTGCGTCAATGGAAGCAAACTTGCACGCAACGTGTGACAACTCAACTACCCACCAGCAGATGTCGCTTTTGGCGAAAAAATTGAGCGTAACGTCTGTGCAGTGATAATGACAAGTGAAAACAAAAATCTCAACCAAAAACAATCACTTTCACGAATCACAACGGCAGATATAATCGTGCTTGAAGTCACGAAATTTCAATGCACACGTACTACCGAATAAAACGATATACAGATAAAACGAGAATAAAAATGATCGCGAGTGTAAAACACTAAAAAATCAAAAAAAAAACTATCAGCTCTACTCTACTAGTTTCGGTTGACAAATGGCGTGTGATGGACTCAATCAATCAGTTTTAGGAGACCGGTTGGTGCGATTATACTTGATACATACATACTGTTTATATTGTTTGTACATACTGTTTATTACATCATCGTTTTCGTTTCTTGAAATAAGTTATTGTTCTGTGGCTGATAGGTCACCCGGAAGAGTGCAGTAATTATTTGCATAAAATAAAACAAACATAACCAATGCGCGAGGGAAAATCTTTCCGTTGATACACATAAATTGAAATAAATAAAATTTGGATTGCAAATATGCAATCGAATTGACATTTACATATGCTAAAGAAATGGTTTTTCTCCCGTGAGCAAGAACAGATCTTTAATGAAGCAATAAATGAACTATCGCTTATAGAGCTAGTTTGTACTGATTTTACATTATACTGTTTGTACAATTATTATAAAATTACAATGGTTTGATTGGACGAAGAGTTATTTCAAAAATATTGATTCTCTATTTTACACCATGAAATACACGCTTCTCAGCAAAAAAAACTTGTCCTGGAAATGCAATAACAATTGATGAAGGTACATTAGATGGTAAATTTTCAGATGACGGGTTACACTGGGTATTATCGATAAGACTATCGCAACGAAACTCATTCTTTTGCTTTGCATTTGATGTAGTCAGAGTCGTGGCGAGCTCCCACCGACTCGCTCATGCGATGTTGGTCGAAGCATGCCGTGGCGACCAGCGACTGTTTCGCTCGCGCGTTGTTTTTCGCATGCCGGGTAACATAAATAATCAAATATTTTAAAAACCTTATGTTTGCTCAAATTTTTTTTCTTGGAATTGAAAGCTGATAATATATGCAACATTTTACAACTTAAACGGTATGAATATCGCGTGAAGAAACCATTTAAAACTGCATTTTTTGAAAAATTGTTTAAAAAATAGTAGAAATAGTTAACATTTGTTAAAACTTTTTCCACATTTTCTAGACTAAACATTTGTTAAACCACCAGTGAAGTTTGGTGCAATTCGAAATTAAGCTTTGGCTGTAAAAAATATTATAATAAAAAGGTGTATAAATTTATAACTAACACTATTAGAAATATTTCGAATAACGACAAAATATTTCACGAAGATGTTTAGGTGTACCTAAACAATAAAATTAAAACATGTTTTGCAAAATTCATCACTTTGTGAAAAATGGGGGGGCCACTTAAGAAATTTTTACTCAATTCAAAAATATAATTTTCAATTTTGCCGCAACGCGCAAAACGGGTGATGAGCCTATTTTCACCATACTAAGCAAGGTGCCTCACTAATTCGGTAATTTCTTGCCTTACAATCAATGGAATGCTTCAAAATTGACATCAACTGCTTTGCTTCATTGTTAAGAATCAATATAATAACACAAATGCGTTGAAAACAGTAAAATTCTCGTGTTTGAGCACAATGAAAACTCGAATCGAGTGCCCCTATTGTTGCGCTACCATTTGATTCAATGCGTTGAACAAAGATGGCAGACACTGCTCTAACCAACGGCTTCAAATGGGTAGGGTGATAATAGAAACATGGCGCAAATAGGCTCATCACCCTATAACCCATGTGCACTGCAAATTTTAACCGCGTTTTTCTCGAAACCACTGGCCGGAAATGTAATTCGAGCAAATGATTTTTGGTCGCTTTGAAATTTTTACAGTATATTCAAAATTGATTTTTCTAATCACGTACGCAGAATTAATTTTTTTATTGCTTACCTTTTTATTGATTAACGATTTTGTGTAGATTTTTATGACATTCTCTACGTTTTACATTTCTTATAAAAGAAATGTATAGAATTCGCTCAAACTTTCAAGATTTTTACCGAGGCCCGGAGGGCCGAGTCTTATATACCAATCGACTCAGCTCGACGATTTGGGACAATGTCTGTGTGTGTATGTAACGGACAAATTCTCATTCGTGTTTCTCAGCAATGGCTGAACCGATCTTATCCAAACCAATTTTAAATGAAAGAACTAAAAAACAGTATGAACGCTATTAATTTGTTTTTGATTCTGATGTTTAGTTTCCAAGATATGAATGTTTGAATGCGTAAAAATGGCGTTTTTTGCAGTTTTTTTAAATTATCTGCCGAAATTGACAATATAGGTTAACAATTTATATGTTTTTAGACAGCTTTAACGAATACCTTTCGAACAAGCTATAGGTTGTTGAAATCGGACTATTATCAAAAGAGATATTTGACATTAAATGCGGACGAAAGATTTTTATCATTTCCCATTGCCAGAAATGTGACCAAAAACATGTAATCTATTATTAACGCCAAAACGGCTTATTTTAGGTCAATTGTATCTTCGGAGAATTTAATGGAGGTAATATGCCCTTTCTTCTGGTATTGTGTTTTTGCTGATTAATCTTCCTATGAGTGAGATATTTTCACAAATTTTCTTGGAAGTGATTATATCGAAATGATGCCTGCAGCAAATTTGTAGCTCTTACTTTTGCGAATAACTTTACTAAAGACTTTAAATATCTATTTTGAATACTTTAAAAGTTATGGCTTGTTGTTTGTTGATTACTCTTTGTCGCCTATTTATTGTTCAATATAGTAATAATCCATTGAAATAAGCTAAACATTATTTCGATAAAACGAATTTTGTATTACATTTTACTATCTACAACCGCTAGAAATAATCACCGAACACTTCCAAGTTGTCTGGAAGGAACTTGATAACTTATCAGTACAAAAATGTTCATTTGCGCGAACCATCTGACTGCAATTTTTCTAACTTATAACCATCGGATCGATCTGAAACATATCGGAAAATGAAAAGCGAAATATATAACTCCAAGCAACGGCGTAGCCAAGAGAAGGTTTTGGGGTTTAACACCATACAACCCCCCGCCCTCCCCACCACACCCAAAAAAATATTGGATTGAAGTTGAAAATTTATTGATGCAGACTGATTTAATTCAATATTACAATAACAATGATCTGATCCGTAGATTGATAACCTGTTGTTGTAAACATCATGAGGACTTTTGATAAATTGTCGGAATGGGGTCCTGATATGTAACTGATCTATTGGTCTTGACTTCACAGTTGTCTAATAGCATCAATATCAAATTCCTGCCTGAAAACATTCCAATAGAAAATTCCAGAGTTCTGTAATCAATCATAATCCTCAAATTTATTTTCGAATTGAGCTCGTTTTTGTAGAAATGTACTGTAATAAGGGTCTTTATTTAATAGGAAGCGAAGTTAAAATTGATTTAATGTCTATGAAACATAGAACTGCTCACCAAAAAATGCATAACTTTTAACATTTGCTAAAAATGTTTTTGCCTTTCTCATTCACTCTAAAATTCGTCAATCTAATCCCGACCCGGAGGGCTGAGTGTCGTATGCCAATCGACTCAGTTCAGTCTCAAAAGAAAAAGGTACAAGCTTCCCATCGGTTGCTATTGAATTTTTTTATTGATTGGACTTCCAGTACCGGAGTAACGAGTTGAAGAGTGCAATCACACAGCAAATTCCCATATAAACTGAAATGAAAAATTTTCAAAATCAAATTTGTATTTTTGATGCCAAATGACTTTAAAATGCATGAAACATTGAGATTTGATGTAAACTCGAAAAAAAATGTTTGGCAAAAATTGACTTTTTTGGACTTTGGTACATTTTTGCCTTTCTCATATAGAAAGGTTATGCAATCACTCTAAAAATCTTCAATCATACCGGCCCGGATGTAGCATGCAGTGAGGGGTTGCTACTTTAAAATTAAAACTAGTTTAAAATTCTTGAAAATTTTCGGTAGGACCTGGACCTCCCGGATTCTCCATGATCCGCCGCTGGTTTCAAGTGATGTTTCAATATCACATAGTATCTCAAGATCGTGGCTGTCGATCCATTGTATGTATGTGCAAATCGTACTGAACATGAAATATTCATTTCCACCATTGTATTGAACATAACCAGCCATGGAATCGTAGTCTGCACAAATGAGACAAGCACAATTGCACCATTAGGTGGATTAAAACAGGTTTTTATTTTGGGAATGCGTCGAGTTGAGACGAAAACGTAATATGTATGATTGATAACGAGGATAACACTTTCCGAATGTAGAGAGAAATTTATGAAAAATTACGCTTTCCATTCGACTCTGGCAGGTCCTGATCGATTTTGATGAGCATTTGATTTTTGTTGTATGACCAATTATATGTATAGGTCAAATGTGTAAAAACAGTAATTTAAGGTCAAGATAGCATCATTTTGAAACCGCCAATTTCGGAGGTTTAGTATCTTCGATGAGTTTTACAAACGTTAAACAGCGCATCATTTGATAAAATAATTTTGACGGTATATCGTTCAAGAAGTATTTATGGTGAATTTTCTCAGGTTAATATTCATGACTACAATAAACTCTCAACAAATTCGCTAAAGACACGAACTCTGTTACTATTTTCTGAAAAATTAATTCTGCATAATTTTAAAACTTCAAAAATTACGGGTTCGGGATTATGCCTTTTGGACAGTATGATCGATTTTCACCAAACCGAATTTCTGGCTACGCCGCTGTTTTCAAGTAAGTAGAAACAAAGTCGTTCTACACTCGTTCAAAAGAAACTTCTTCGAATGCTGAATATCTATTATAACACATTGAAACCCCGATTTTATCAGCCAAATATGAACATATGTTTGATGGGCTCTAGCAGACGAACAAGACTGAATTCGAGTAAATCCTTTCTTGAGCATGTTTTCCTTATCATGAAGATTTGCGAAATATGCGAAAATAAAAAGTTCATCATAATCAGAAATAGTTATCAGACTACATCAAGGGACGAGAAGAATATTTTAACAGCTTCAGTTTTTTCTAAAGAAAATTTTTTTTCCCGATTTAGTCAATGTCCCCATTTTGTCAGCCTGAAATACACCATGAGACTGATAAAAAAGGGTCTTTATTGTATGTATTATTCGCTGTGTTTCACATTAATAGGTACATTTCCTTTTTTGGAGATTTTTTATTGCATCGAACTACAACAATTTTTAGGTAGTTTTCAAGGGGTTATTTTATAGACTTCTTCCAAAATTTGGCGAACCTATTCCAATTCGTATACCAATTAATTGGTATAGTTAAGGGTTTATATGTTGCAGATAGAATTTTCAGCTTTTTCCCGACGCAATATTACGAAAGCTTATTAAACAATTTTTCCTAATAAGTTTGTGAAAACTATAAACTATTTGAAATTTTTTAATAGTTTAAATTTTTATTTAACCGTGATTTTTCAATAAATAGTGACCATCGCTTCACAACGTAGTCTATTTTTCATGGCTTGCGGTGAGCACGATCTCTCGAGTTGCTGAACTGAAAATTATGGAATAGAAATTTATTTTTAGTATTCTTTACAGATCCGCTGGTGCCCTAAGACGATTTCGCTAGATTTTCAGTGCACTATGCACCCAGTGCATTAACGCCAATGACGGAAGATTATCGAAAAGTTTCGTGAAAATGAAAATTCCAGTAATGATGATGATTTTCCCAAACGGTTCGTTTTCGAGAGGTTTTTATTTGTTCTTTGGCATTAGGATTAGCGATAATAATTCAAATCAAGGATACTACTGGGAAATCACCTTTAGAAAAAGTCGATGTCGAAGTAAAATTTGAAACTATGCACGCATGCACTTCAGAGATAGCGTGATATCAGGAGCTGCGATTTCATTTCAACGCTTTTTTGTGAAAAGGGTGATATTTACAAATGTAAACATAGAGCTTTTTTCATACATGCGAATGAGGGCTTTGAAGCGCAACAAATTAACCTAAAAATTTTGATTCTACGATATTGCTTTCTTAAACTACAGCAAAAATACAACGGGCTAAACTGTATTTTTGTTTGTTTATTTAAAGTTTCACCTTCCACGCTCCATGCAAACAAACAGGGCGATACTTTTTTGCTAGCAGTTTAGAGGCGAAACTATTATTTTCGTAGTTTTTTAGGATTAACAAGCTGATACCAGCTGTAAATAGTAACAATGATCTCTATTAAAAAAAACACGGACGAAATCGGTGGTGTAGAACGGTAGTTATTGTAAAAAAACTGTAAATTTAATAATTTCAAATACTTTATGAAGTTTTGGGTTTCGATCACTGAATCATGCAATCTAGGATGCAAAAAACACAATAGTTCTTAAATAGGAAATAAAACCAAGTCTGGAAATATTCACTGTTGATTTTCTTTGAATGGTATCACTGCTAGTATCGCCCTTTTCAAGAAAAAGCGTTGATTTCTTAGTTCTCAGTCGCGTTGGAAATTTGAGTAAAGTATAAAGTATAACTTCAAATCGATTCAAAAAAAAATCGATTTTTTTGGCTCAGTACAATATATAACCCCTTTAGGAAAATTCAGTTTTCCCACCACAATTTAGATATTTTATTAACAGAGCATTAACAATAATTCGTTGGTATGTCTATTTTATGGGCCATTTTTTCGCTTTCCCATTGATTTGGTTTGAGATTTCTAGCACTGATGTTGTCCTATGCTGATTTGAGCCATTCTCTGAGTCCTGCCACTATCCCATGTAGTATGTGTTATCAAAAACATCGCGAAGCATCAAGTTCTAAATGTTCTCAAACGATATAATATCCGAAGAGAGTGATAAGAGTTATAAGAAATGTCTCATCACACTGTTAGGTGGATTAAAAGCGTTTCTTCACTCAAAACTGCGCCATTTCGCTTAAAATCAAAATATCGAAAAAAATCCTATGTACATCGCTATTGACATAAGGAATCAGAAAAACTTTAGTTTTTGGCGCTAGGTCAAAAATCAAGGGAGATAGATTTCCGACCGTGGACCCCTTCCAAAAAAACGCGCATGAGGTGAAAATGCTGCAGAGCCGCCATCTTGTGATGAAATTGCTCGAAAAAATTATTTTATTTGATACAATACTTATTTTTTACATTTCTTACAAAAGAAATGTATAGGATTCGCTCAAACTTTGACAACTTTTTCCGAGGCCCGGAGGGCCGAGTCTCATATACCAATCGACTCAGCTCGACAAATTGAGACAATGTCTGTATGTGTGTGTGTGTGTGTGTATGTGTGTATGTATGTATGTACAAAATGTCATGTAATTATCTCAGCAATGCCTGAACCGATCTTAATGAAATTAGTTTCAAATGAAAGGCCTAACGTTGCCATTTGACACTATTATTTTTGATTTTCGATATGTTGTTTACTTTCTGAGATATGAGCGATTTTGTTAAAGCGCGGCAGGTTTTTTGCAAATAACTTTCGAACAATACATTATTGTCCAACAAGCTGCACATAAATAGAAAGCTTGTAAAAATACCTTTCTAACAAGCTATAGATTGTCTAAATCTGTGCGCGAGCGGCGGAGATATTAACCATTTTGTATTTTTAGTCCTCGCTTACCAATTTCCACTAATTAAAAATGAGATTGTTTCATACAGAGTATTGCTTTACTGGTGTTTTAGGGGCAAAACTAAACCGATTTTGAATATCGGGGTATGAAAACACATCTACGTGATTCAAGGAATTCGATGTTCAGAACATTTTGTGAATTACCTTTATAATAAAAGAACTATTTCTCAAAAATCAATATATAAGTTCACTTCAAAGACAAAATAATGCGTTGATAAAGAAACAGTGAGTTCTAGTATTTATTCCTTGGATTAGGCATTGCGTTCAATCATGAGGTAAATGTTGGATGGTATATCAATACACAGATCAACAAGTAATTCACCTAGTAGTGAGATAAAAGATTTCTAATATAATTATACTTGTGGCGTCACCGAAAGCAACTGTATGTTTGAAGCCCAAAAATCTAGCGAAAATTTAGCTCTTTTGCAAGATTTAGGTTATACTGGTTATGGAGCAAAACTTACTATTTACATTATTTATGATAAGAATGTAAGAATCAATATATCGTAATAATATACTATAAAAATAATGTCACTGCATTAACCATCATTTGCCGTTTCTCACATGCCCCCCCCCATCTCTCTCTCTCTCTCTCTCTCTCTCTCTCTCTCTCTCTCTCTCTCTCTCTCTCTCTCTCTCTCTCTCTCTTTCTCTCTCTGTCTCTCTTCTATCGCATCTATCTAGCTATTTCTGTATGCATTTCTAAGTTGTGTGATAATCTGCCAATCTGAAATATTTATTAATTGTAATTGCGAAGGTTTGAGAAAACAAAACTATTTTTTGTCTGCTGCTACATCAACTCAACTTTAATTCAATTGTATTCAAAGCCTGTATCTACACTATAATTAAGGAAATTCATGGCTATATCAGAAAAATATTTGGCTTAACTGGGTAATATGAAAGTATGACGATGGAAATTTTCAAAAGAGACATTCCACGTGCGATATTTAAACTATTCGTATCTCTATTGAATTTTGAATGAAATATATGCTCAAAGACTTAAAGCTGAAGCCAGGATTTCGAAGACAAAATACATGAGAGGAAGAGGTTCTAGAGACGACAATGTGAACCTCCCACCCGAGTTCGGATTGACGGTGACGAAATCGAGATGGTCGACGAATTCATGTATTTGGGCTCACTGGTGACCGACGACAATGATAACAGCAGAGAAATTCAGACACGGATCATAGCGGGAAATCGTGCCTACTTTGGACTCCAGAGGACGCTCCGGTCTAACAAAATTCGCCGCCGCACGAAGTTGATTATCTTCAAGACGCTGATTAGATCGGTGGTCCTCTACGGCCACGAGACCTGGACTATGCTCGTGGAGGACCAACGCGCCCTTGGAGTTTTCGAACGAAAAGTGTTGCGTACCATCTATGGTGGCGTGCAGATGGAAGACGGAACGTTGCGCAGGCGAATGAACCATGAGTTGTATCAGCTGCACATTCGTTGTATTGGTACGAACTTTCATGAAAAATAACGGATCAAAGACCAAAAATATCCACAAATTAGATCCAGGAAAAGAAGTCCCCAAAGTACCCACTCTCGATGGGGGATGCAACTACAATGTGTCTTCTAACTTATCGTCGTCCATATTTGGATATACTGAGTAGTTTGAACCATTTCTTTTTCACAATATTGGTCTGTAGAGGACTTATTTATCCATATTTCCTACACGAGAATTCCGAACGAAACAATACAAATACGGCTTTTATGCAATCGACATAGCCTAGACATTTCACACTATTTACTTCAATGCAAATAAAAACATTGAAATATCTACCTGTCTCATTCACGAATCGCATTCTCACTGTCGTTCTCTGTTCAAGGGGCTTGAAAGCACATGTGACCTTGTCTCACTTTACTATATTCAATTGCGCGTTAAAATACTGGACCAGTAAATTCTGTTCTGCACATAAATCTTTTTTCGGGAATATGTGACCAAAAAGTAAACTTTGAATTCGTCAAGTAAAGAAGCATGAAAACAAAAAGAATAAAACCAAAAAAAGATGGAAGCCCTAGAAAGTCCATTGCATATTTATTAGCCTTTTCTCAGAAGATGGGATTTTCAAAAACATTTCAAAACTTTCTGATGCAATGGTTTTCATATTCGTACAATCCGGTTTATTCATTATCTTTATTCAAAAATGTGTTTGGCTTCAAATATATGACCATTTCATTTTAATTAATAATTTCATTCCGCATCTTTTTATTCGTTTTGTTCATCTGCGTTCATTTTACTTATTTTATTCGTTTCATTCTTTGGATTCACTCTGATCAGTTTATTCTTTTTGTGCATTTTACTCATATCATTCATTGTTTTCATTGTATGCATTTTATTATTTTATTCCAGTTTATTCATTTTGTTCAGTTTTTTCATTTTAATAATCTGACTACTTTTTCAGTTTTAATCATTTCATCCAAATAATTTATTTGATTCAATTTATTTCTTTATATTAATTTATAACCTTTTACTGTTGTTCAATTTTTCATTTCAATCAATGCATTTAATTCTGCTCATTTTCTTCTTTTTATTCATTTTATCACTCCAGCTCATTTTATTTATTTGATTCGTTTGTTTTATTTATGCATTTCATTTATTTTTTACTTTATTCATTTTGTTGATCCATTCTTTTTATTCATTTGATCCATTTCATTAATTTGATTCATTGTATTCACTGGATGAATTAAATCAATTTGATTCATTTAATTCATTTGATTCATGTGATTCGTGTGATTCATGTGATTCATTTGATTCATATGATTCATTTGATTTATTTGATGCATTTCATTTGATTCATTTGATTCATTTGATTCATTTGATTCATTTGATTGATTTGATTCATTTGATTGATTTAATTCATTTGATTCATTTGATTCATTTGATTCATTTGATTCATTTGATTCATTTGATTCATTTGATTCATTTGATTCATTTGATTCATTTGATTCATTTGATTCATTTGATTCATTTGATTCATTTGATTCATTTGATTCATTTGATTCATTTGATTCATTTGATTCATTTGATTCATTTGATTCATTTGATTCATTTGATTCATTTGATTCATTTGATTCATTTGATTCATTTGATTCATTTGATTCATATGATTCATTTGATTCATTTGATTCATTTGATTCATTTGATTCATTTGATTCATTTGATTCATTTGATTTATTTGATTCATTTGATTCATTTGATTCATTTGATTCATTTGATTCATTTGATTCATTTGATTCATTTGATTCATTTGATTCATTTGATTCATTTGATTCATTTGATTCATTTGATTCATTTGATTCATTTGATTCATTTGATTCATTTGATTCATTTGATTCATTTGATTCATTTGATTCATTTGATTCATTTGATTCATTTGATTCATTTGATTCATTTGATTCATTTGATTCATTTGATTCATTTGATTCATTTGATTCATTTGATTCATTTGATTCATTTGATTCATTTGATTCATTTGATTCATTTGATTCATTTGATTCATTTGATTCATTTGATTCATTTGATTCATTTGATACATTTGATTCATTCGATTCATTTGATTCATTTGATTCATTTGATTCATTTGATTCATTTGATTCATTTGATTCATTTGATTCATTTGATTCATTTGATTCATTTGATTCATTTGATTCATTTGATTCATTTGATTCATTTGATTCATTTGATTCATTTGATTCATTTGATTCATTTGATTCATTTGATTCATTTGATTCATTTGATTCATTTGATTCATTTGATTCATTTGATTCATTTGATTCATTTGATTCATTTGATTCATTTGATTCATTTGATTCATTTGATTCTTTTGATTCATTTGATTCATTTGATTTATCTGATTCATTTTATTCGTATCTTTAATTTTATGCATTTCATGTTCAGTCATTCGTTTTATTTCATTCAATTTGTTAGTATGAGTCAATTTATTCTATTAATCTTATAACTATTTCTAAATATAATCTTAATTTTTATGTAATAACCTAATCTAATTTGATTCGTGTATGTGGATCAAAATTATAATGATTTCCATTAATTTTTCTACTTATTTTATGAATTTAAAAACCTATTGTTTCATTTTTTGCTTTACTTTCTTATTTCGTTCGTTTTGTTGATTTCTATAATTTATTCAGTTTATTCGAGATTTTATTCGTGCAAGACTAGAAACTGTTTTCATCCCACCTCTAATTGGGTGCCTACTTCTCGTGAGTTCTGCAAACTAATCCAATAGTGAAATGTGTAAGAAATGTCTCATCTCACTGCTAGGTGGATTAAATCGGTTTTTTCCATACGTTTATTTGACACGGCATTTGCAAAAGCTTTTTACGCCAGTTTCTTTTTACATTTCTTACAAAAGAAATGTATAGGATTCGCTCAAACTTTGACAACTTTTTCCGAGGCCCGGAGGGCCGAGTCTCATATACCAATCGACTCAGCTCGACAAATTGAGACAATGTCTGTATGTGTGTGTTTGTGTATGTATGTATGTACAAAATGTCATGTAATTATCTCAGCAATGGCTGGGCCGATCTTAATGAAATTAGTTCCAAATGAAAGGCCTAACATTGCCATTTGACACTATTATTTTTGATTTTCGATATGTTGTTTACTTTCTGAGATATGGGCGATATTGTCAAAACACAGCAGGTTTTTTGCAAATAACTTTCAAGCGATACAATTTTGTCCCACAAACTGCACATAAATAGAAAGCTTGCAAAAATACCTTTCTAACAAGCTATAGATTGTCTAAATCCGTGCACGAGCGGCGGAGATATTAGACATTCACTAATTAAAAATGAGATTGTTTCATACTTCATTCATTTTTTACTGGTGATTTAGGGGCAAAACTAAACCGATTTTGAATATCGGGGTATGAAAACACATCTACGTGATTCAAGGAATTCGATGTTGAGAACATTTTGTGAATTACCTTTATAATAAAAGAACTATTTCTCAAAAATCAATATATAAGTTCACTTCAAAGACAAAATAATGCGTTGATAAAGAAACAGAGAGTTCTAGTATTTATTCCTTGGATTAGGCATTGCGTTCAATCATGAGGTAAATGTTGGATGGTATATCAATACACAGATCAACAAGTAATTCACCTAGTAGTGAGATAAAAGATTTCTAATATAATTATACTTGTGGCGTCACCGAAAGCAACTGTATGTTTGAAGCCCAAAAATCTAGCGAAAATTTAGCTCTTTTGCAAGATTTAGGTTATACTGGTTATGGAGCAAAAATTACTACTTACATTATTTATGATAAGAATGTAAGAATCAATATATAATAATAATATACCTATAAAAATAATGTCACTGCATTAACCATCATTTGCCATTCCTCACACAGCCCCCCCCCCCCCCTATCTCTATCACTCTCTCTCTCTCTCTCTCTCTCTCTCTCTCTCTCTCTCTCTCTCTCTCTCTCTCTCTCTCTCTCTCTCTCTCTCTCTCTCTCTCTCTCTCTCTCTCTCTCTTTCTCTTTCTGTCTCTCTTCTATCGCATCTATCTAGCTATTTCTGTATGCATTTCTAAGTTGTGTGATAAGATCTTCTGCCAATCTGAAATATTTGTTAATTGTAATTGCGAAGGTTTGAGAAAACAAAACTATTTTTTGTCTGCTGCTACATCAACTCAACTTTAATTCAATTGTATTCAAAGCCTGTTTCTACACTAAAATTAAGGAAATTCATGGCTATATCAGAAAAATATTTGGCTTAATTGGGTAATATGAAAGATTGATGATGGATATTTTCAAAAGAAAAATCAACGTTTCGAAGACAAAATACATGAGAGGAAGAGGTTCTAGAGACGACAATGTAAACCTCCCACCAGAGTTCGGATTGACGGTGACGAAATCGAGATGGTCGACGAATTCATGTATTTGGGCTCACTGGTAACCGACGACAATGATAACAGCAGAGAAATTCAGAGACGGATCTTAGCGGGAAATCGTGCCTACGTTGGACTCCAGAGGACACTCTGGTCGAACAAAATTCGCCACCGTACGAAGTTGATTAGATCGGTGGTCCTCTACGGCCACGAGACCTGGACTATGCTCGTGGAGGACCAACGCCTTGGAGTTTTCGAACGAAAGGTGTTGCGTACCATCTATGGTGGCGTGCAGATGGAAGACGGAACGTTGCGCAGGCGAATGAACCATGAGTTGTATCAGCTGCACATTCGTTGTATTGGTACGAACTTTCATGAAAAATAACGGATCAAAGACCAAAAATATCCACAAATTAGATCCAGGAAAAGAAGTCTCCCAAAGTACCCACTCTCGATGGGGGATATACTGAGTAGTTTGAACCATTTCTTTTTCACAATATTGGTCTGTATAGGACTTATTTATCCATATTTCCTGCACGAGAATTCCGAACGAAACAATACAAACACGCTTTTATGCAATCGACATAGCCTAGACATTTCACACTATTTACTTCAATGCAAATAAAAACTTTGAAATATCTACCTGTCATTCACGAATCGCATTCTCCCTCTATCGTTCTCTGTTCAAGGGGCTTGAAAGCACATGTGACCTTGTCTCACTTTACTATATTCAATTGCGCGTTAAAATACTGGACCAGTAAATTCTGTTCTGCACATAAATCTTTTTTCGGGAATATGTGACCAAAAAGTAAACTTTGAATTCGTCAAGTAAAGAAGCATGAAAACAAAAAGATGGAAGCCCTAGAAAGTCCATTGCATATTTATTAGCCTTTTCTCAGAAGATGGGATTTTCAAGAACATTTCAAAACTTTCTGATGCAATGGTTTTCAAATTCGTACAATCCGGTTTATTCATTTTCTTTATTCAAAAATGTGTTTGGCTTCAAATATATGACCATTTAATTTTAATTAATTATTTCATTCCGCATCTTTTTTTTCATTTTGTTCATCTGCGTTCATTTTACTTATTTTATTCGTTTCATTCTTTGGATTCACTCTGATCCGTTTACTCTTTTTGTGCATTTTACTCATATCATTCATTTAACTTATTTTATTCATTGCTTTCATTGTATGTATTTTATTAATTTTTTCCAGTTTATTCATTTTGTTCAGTTTCTTCATTTTAATAATCTGACTACTTTTTCAGTTTTAATCATTTCATCCAAATAATTTATTTGATTCAATTTATTTCTTTATATTAATTTATAACCTTTTACTGTTGTTCAATTTTTCATTTCAATCAATGCATTTAATTCTGCTCATTTTCTTCTTTTTATTCATTTTATCACTTCAGCTCATTTTGTTTATTTGATTCGTTTGTTTTATTTATGCATTTCATTTATTTTTTACTTTATTCGTTTTGTTCATCCATTCTTTTTATTCATTTGATCCATTTCATTAATTCATTTATCATGTATTCACTGGATGAATTAAATCAATTTGATTCATTTAGTTCATTTGATTCATGTGATTCATTTGATTTATTTGATTGATTTAATTCATTTGATTCATTTGATTCATTTGAATCATTTGAATCATTTGATTCATTTGAATCATTTGAATCATTTGATTCATTTGATTCATTTGATTTATTTGATTTATTTGATTGATTTAATTCATTTGATTCATTTGATTCATTTGATTCATTTGATTCATTTGATTCATTTGAATCATTTGAATCATTTGATTCATTTGATTTATTTGATTGATTTAATTCATTTGATTCATTTGATTCATTTGATTTATCTGATTTATCCGATTCATTTTATTCATATCTTTAATTTTATGCATTTCATGTTCAGTCATTCGTTTTATTTCATTCAATTTGTTAGTATGAGTCAATTTATTCTATTAATCTTATAACTATTTCTAAATATAATCTTAATTTTTATGTAATAATCTAATCTAATTTGATTCGTGTATTTGGATCAAAATTATAATGATTTCCATTACTTTTTCTACTCATTTTATGAATTTAAAAACCTACTGTTTAATTTTTTGCTTTACTTTTTTATTTCGGTCGTTTTGTTGATTTGTATAATTTATTCAGTTTATTCGAGATTTTATTCGTGCAAGACTAGAAACTGTTTTCATCTCACCTCTAATTGGGTGCCTACTTCTCGTGAGTTCTGCAAACTAATCCAATAGTGAAATGTGTAAGAAATGTCTCATCTCACTGCTAGGTGGATTAAATCGGTTTTTTTTATTCATTTCGTTTATTTGATAGGCACAAATGCGTTAGCTTGGCGGTGCCGAATTCTTTTGTTTTTACATTTTGAATATCTTAAAACTAGCAGGTTACAATGTTGAAATATTTTTTTTATAAAAGAGAAAAAATTTACAGCTATCTTAAGACTAGAAAAAAAAAATTCTATATATAATAGAGGGGGCAAAAGATTTTTTTTTTATGAAAAATTTTAAAACAAGGAATTCAATAGTAATAGTTTTATAGGAAATATTTACAGTTATCTTAAAACTAACAATATAGTTTGGTACACAAAAGGGGGATCAAATATTTATGAAAAATTTCACAGATGTTTTAAAACTAGGGGTACAATTCTATTTACAAGGTGGGGGACAATAGTTTTAACAAAGAGGTAAAATTACAACTATCTTAAAACTAGGAATACGGAATACAAATTTGATTTTTTATCGGATACTTATGCTTGGTCATTTCCAAAATCGGTGTAGAAGTAGTTGTATCAAGGACAGGGGAGAGAAGGCGTAGATGGTGACCGGTAGAGAAGAGCAAAACTTGCAACTTTCGATCTTAATGAAATTAGTTCCAAATGAAAGGCCTAACATTGCCATTTGACACTATTATTTTTGATTTTCGATATGTTGTTTACTTTCTGAGATATGGGCGATATTGTCAAAACACAGCAGGTTTTTTGCAAATAACTTTCAAGCGATACAATTTTGTCCCACAAACTGCACATAAATAGAAAGCTTGCAAAAATACCTTTCTAACAAGCTATAGATTGTCTAAATCCGTGCACGAGCGGCGGAGATATTAGACATTCACTAATTAAAAATGAGATTGTTTCATACTTCATTCATTTTTTACTGGTGATTTAGGGGCAAAACTAAACCGATTTTGAATATCGGGGTATGAAAACACATCTACGTGATTCAAGGAATTCGATGTTGAGAACATTTTGTGAATTACCTTTATAATAAAAGAACTATTTCTCAAAAATCAATATATAAGTTCACTTCAAAGACAAAATAATGCGTTGATAAAGAAACAGAGAGTTCTAGTATTTATTCCTTGGATTAGGCATTGCGTTCAATCATGAGGTAAATGTTGGATGGTATATCAATACACAGATCAACAAGTAATTCACCTAGTAGTGAGATAAAAGATTTCTAATATAATTATACTTGTGGCGTCACCGAAAGCAACTGTATGTTTGAAGCCCAAAAATCTAGCGAAAATTTAGCTCTTTTGCAAGATTTAGGTTATACTGGTTATGGAGCAAAAATTACTACTTACATTATTTATGATAAGAATGTAAGAATCAATATATAATAATAATATACCTATAAAAATAATGTCACTGCATTAACCATCATTTGCCATTCCTCACACAGCCCCCCCCCCCCCCCTATCTCTATCACTCTCTCTCTCTCTCTCTCTCTCTCTCTCTCTCTCTCTCTCTCTCTCTCTCTCTCTCTCTCTCTCTCTCTCTCTCTCTCTCTCTCTTTCTCTTTCTGTCTCTCTTCTATCGCATCTATCTAGCTATTTCTGTATGCATTTCTAAGTTGTGTGATAAGATCTTCTGCCAATCTGAAATATTTGTTAATTGTAATTGCGAAGGTTTGAGAAAACAAAACTATTTTTTGTCTGCTGCTACATCAACTCAACTTTAATTCAATTGTATTCAAAGCCTGTTTCTACACTAAAATTAAGGAAATTCATGGCTATATCAGAAAAATATTTGGCTTAATTGGGTAATATGAAAGATTGATGATGGATATTTTCAAAAGAAAAATCAACGTTTCGAAGACAAAATACATGAGAGGAAGAGGTTCTAGAGACGACAATGTAAACCTCCCACCAGAGTTCGGATTGACGGTGACGAAATCGAGATGGTCGACGAATTCATGTATTTGGGCTCACTGGTAACCGACGACAATGATAACAGCAGAGAAATTCAGAGACGGATCTTAGCGGGAAATCGTGCCTACGTTGGACTCCAGAGGACACTCTGGTCGAACAAAATTCGCCACCGTACGAAGTTGATTAGATCGGTGGTCCTCTACGGCCACGAGACCTGGACTATGCTCGTGGAGGACCAACGCCTTGGAGTTTTCGAACGAAAGGTGTTGCGTACCATCTATGGTGGCGTGCAGATGGAAGACGGAACGTTGCGCAGGCGAATGAACCATGAGTTGTATCAGCTGCACATTCGTTGTATTGGTACGAACTTTCATGAAAAATAACGGATCAAAGACCAAAAATATCCACAAATTAGATCCAGGAAAAGAAGTCTCCCAAAGTACCCACTCTCGATGGGGGATATACTGAGTAGTTTGAACCATTTCTTTTTCACAATATTGGTCTGTATAGGACTTATTTATCCATATTTCCTGCACGAGAATTCCGAACGAAACAATACAAACACGCTTTTATGCAATCGACATAGCCTAGACATTTCACACTATTTACTTCAATGCAAATAAAAACTTTGAAATATCTACCTGTCATTCACGAATCGCATTCTCCCTCTATCGTTCTCTGTTCAAGGGGCTTGAAAGCACATGTGACCTTGTCTCACTTTACTATATTCAATTGCGCGTTAAAATACTGGACCAGTAAATTCTGTTCTGCACATAAATCTTTTTTCGGGAATATGTGACCAAAAAGTAAACTTTGAATTCGTCAAGTAAAGAAGCATGAAAACAAAAAGATGGAAGCCCTAGAAAGTCCATTGCATATTTATTAGCCTTTTCTCAGAAGATGGGATTTTCAAGAACATTTCAAAACTTTCTGATGCAATGGTTTTCAAATTCGTACAATCCGGTTTATTCATTTTCTTTATTCAAAAATGTGTTTGGCTTCAAATATATGACCATTTAATTTTAATTAATTATTTCATTCCGCATCTTTTTTTTCATTTTGTTCATCTGCGTTCATTTTACTTATTTTATTCGTTTCATTCTTTGGATTCACTCTGATCCGTTTACTCTTTTTGTGCATTTTACTCATATCATTCATTTAACTTATTTTATTCATTGCTTTCATTGTATGTATTTTATTAATTTTTTCCAGTTTATTCATTTTGTTCAGTTTCTTCATTTTAATAATCTGACTACTTTTTCAGTTTTAATCATTTCATCCAAATAATTTATTTGATTCAATTTATTTCTTTATATTAATTTATAACCTTTTACTGTTGTTCAATTTTTCATTTCAATCAATGCATTTAATTCTGCTCATTTTCTTCTTTTTATTCATTTTATCACTTCAGCTCATTTTGTTTATTTGATTCGTTTGTTTTATTTATGCATTTCATTTATTTTTTACTTTATTCGTTTTGTTCATCCATTCTTTTTATTCATTTGATCCATTTCATTAATTCATTTATCATGTATTCACTGGATGAATTAAATCAATTTGATTCATTTAGTTCATTTGATTCATGTGATTCATTTGATTTATTTGATTGATTTAATTCATTTGATTCATTTGATTCATTTGAATCATTTGAATCATTTGATTCATTTGAATCATTTGAATCATTTGATTCATTTGATTCATTTGATTTATTTGATTTATTTGATTGATTTAATTCATTTGATTCATTTGATTCATTTGATTCATTTGATTCATTTGAATCATTTGAATCATTTGATTCATTTGATTTATTTGATTGATTTAATTCATTTGATTCATTTGATTCATTTGATTTATCTGATTTATCCGATTCATTTTATTCATATCTTTAATTTTATGCATTTCATGTTCAGTCATTCGTTTTATTTCATTCAATTTGTTAGTATGAGTCAATTTATTCTATTAATCTTATAACTATTTCTAAATATAATCTTAATTTTTATGTAATAATCTAATCTAATTTGATTCGTGTATTTGGATCAAAATTATAATGATTTCCATTACTTTTTCTACTCATTTTATGAATTTAAAAACCTACTGTTTAATTTTTTGCTTTACTTTTTTATTTCGGTCGTTTTGTTGATTTGTATAATTTATTCAGTTTATTCGAGATTTTATTCGTGCAAGACTAGAAACTGTTTTCATCTCACCTCTAATTGGGTGCCTACTTCTCGTGAGTTCTGCAAACTAATCCAATAGTGAAATGTGTAAGAAATGTCTCATCTCACTGCTAGGTGGATTAAATCGGTTTTTTTTATTCATTTCGTTTATTTGATAGGCACAAATGCGTTAGCTTGGCGGTGCCGAATTCTTTTGTTTTTACATTTTGAATATCTTAAAACTAGCAGGTTACAATGTTGAAATATTTTTTTTATAAAAGAGAAAAAATTTACAGCTATCTTAAGACTAGAAAAAAAAAATTCTATATATAATAGAGGGGGCAAAAGATTTTTTTTTTATGAAAAATTTTAAAACAAGGAATTCAATAGTAATAGTTTTATAGGAAATATTTACAGTTATCTTAAAACTAACAATATAGTTTGGTACACAAAAGGGGGATCAAATATTTATGAAAAATTTCACAGATGTTTTAAAACTAGGGGTACAATTCTATTTACAAGGTGGGGGACAATAGTTTTAACAAAGAGGTAAAATTACAACTATCTTAAAACTAGGAATACGGAATACAAATTTGATTTTTTATCGGATACTTATGCTTGGTCATTTCCAAAATCGGTGTAGAAGTAGTTGTATCAAGGACAGGGGAGAGAAGGCGTAGATGGTGACCGGTAGAGAAGAGCAAAACTTGCAACTTTCGGGCAAACGGGAGATCAACGAAACAAATTTGCGCCTCAGTCTAGTAGGTCGGATTGGCGGATGGTATTCTTCGGACCCGCGGGGAATCCTTCAAAGGGAATCCTTCGGACCTCGAGTCGCTCTCGCTTCAGATTCCGTAGTGATAAGGGCGACGGCGGTTACATAGTGGCAGTCTGAAGCTTATCGGTTCCACACGGCAAGAGGAAATACAATACTTATGTTATAAATCCCATTCAACAAGATGTCGATTCACCATTTTATTGAGCAATAAAAATTCTCGAAATAATCAGACTATTAAATGGCATAAACAGTGAATTTTAAATTTACTTTATTGTACAGTTTTTTAACATAGCCGTGTACTGCCGTAATACGCATATTTGTCCCATGTTCTACGGGATTATCTATATACATGGGCCAATTATGCGTATAACGGCAGTGTATTGCTATGTTAAAAAACTGCAGCAATGCAAATGGCAGCAACATGTTACCGGAAAAAGACAAAAATATGTAAAAATTTGTCATGTTTCTCTTGCATACATTTCGTTATTTTCAATCCAGTTTATCAGGTAGGAAAGACAAGCACTGTCGAACTACACTAATAAAATAAAATACCAATTAATGCGTAGAAAACTACGCATTTTCAATAAAAGCGGAATAACCCATTAAGTGGGTAAAGAGTTCGTATCCATAAGTGAAGACAGCTCTTATACGTCAACCTGGGTATGTTTTACCCTTTATTTTTCGCAGAACTGTTACAACAAAACGCGTGAAAAATATCCATTCATGAAAATCGCGCCAGAATGAAAAATACTGTTAACAGAATTAACCGTTAACCGTTTGAGCTAACTGAGCCCCCTTTGCCGTTGATGAGAGTTGACTTGCATCACAGACCGTTCGTAATGATATTAGATTTGGATACGGAATGTGTCGATACTGCAGTCGATTGCGATTTTGACTTCAATCCGTGTCATTTTTCAGCGTTGAATTCTGAGGTAGCGAATATTCAATGGGACGAAATTCTTACTGCTGGTTCGGTTGATGATGCTGACACTGTGTTTTATGACACACTTTACGAAATAATGCGACGAATTGTTCCAGCTAGAACGCGTACTAGGAGAAGGGAGAATCAGCCATGGTTTGATGCGGAATTGAAGAACTTTAAAAACCGGGTAAGGAAAGCGAGGAAAAGATACCTGAAGTCCAGGAGCACATTGCACAAAGCCGAACTCCGTGATTTGGAGGGTCAATACAACAACTTGCATGCACAATGCTATCGCAACTATATTCAACGCATCGAAAGCAATATTCAACGTGATCCTAAATCCTTCTGGTCGTTCGTCAACAGTCGTAGGAGCTTGAAAGGAATACCCCTTAATGTTCGCTATAAAGGAAGTTCGGCTGCTACGTCATTGGATGCCGCAAACATGTTCTCGACTTTCTTCCAAAGCGTGTTAAGTAATAACTCACCACCTTTGTTGGAATCGTACCTGAACACTTTGCCGCTGCACAACCTGAATTTATCTCATATTATTTTCTCTCGTGAGGATGTTCTCGTCAAGTTGCAGTCTTTAGATGCGTCCAAGGGAGCGGGACCCGATCATTTACCACCATCATTCATCCAAAACTGTGCGGACTCTTTCGCATTGCCAGTGTCCGTTATTTTCAACCGATCGTTGACTGACGCTGTTTTTCCTAGTTATTGGAAATCTGCTGCTATCACACCTGTACACAAGAGTGGTAGCGTTTATGATGTGGAGAACTATCGGGCGATATCGATTCTCAGCTGCCTCCCGAAGGTATTTGAACGATTGATATACGACATTGTTTATCAGTCCGTGCGTCATATAATCGTTGAGGAACAACATGGCTTCGTCAGTAAACGATCTACAACCACAAACCTTATGGCGTATGTATCCACCATCATCGACAAACTTGACAAGCGACAACAAGTTGATTCCATTTATGTTGACTTGTCAAAGGCCTTCGACCGTGTTCCTCATCGCCTTGCTGTCGAGAAGCTTAAACGCATTGGATTTCCGGACTGGTTAACGGATTGGATTGCTTCTTATCTCGCAGGACGAAGCGCCTTTGTTCGATTAGGCGATACACTTTCTACGCCTTTTGATATCTGTTCTGGTGTGCCAAAAGGCAGTCATCTTGGACCATTGCTCTTCATTTTGTTTATAAATGATCTTGGCACTGTTTTGAAATCTCCGAAATCTATGTTTGCCGATGATTTAAAATTCTACCGACTTATAAAATCTTTGGAGGATTGTAAATTACTTCAGCTAGACATTGACGCTTTGTTAAATTGGTGCACCATCAATGGAATTGAGGTGAATATAGAAAAATGCAGCGTGATTACATTCACTCGGATCCTATCACCGAACATGTTTAACTATAAAATGTCGTCAGCCAACGTACACCGCAACTTCGTCGTCAAAGATTTGGGACTTTATTTGGACAGCAAGTTAACTTTCTCAAGCTTTCTGCATGTTAGGATTTTTAAGGCGAAACACTCAGTCGTTCCAGAATGTGTACAGTTTAAAAACGCTTTATTGTTCGCTTGTACGCAGCATCTTGGAGTATGCCGTTCCTGTTTGGGCTCCTTATCACGGTGTCCACATTAACAGCATTGAGAGGGTGCAGAAATGTTTCATCAGGTATGCTCTTCGCCTTTTACCTTGGACCAACCCAGTTCGTTTACCGCCGTATTTGCAACGTTGCGCATTAATCCACCTGTCTACGCTTGCTGACAGGAGAATAAAACATCAACGAATGCTTATTTTCGACATCCTGGACGGGAACATTGAAAGCAGCCAACTCTTGGGTCAACTTAATTTCAATGCACCTAGAAGACAAACACGCCAAGTGGACTTTTTCCGTTTACCGTTGTGTCGTACACAATTCGGACGAAACAACCCGTTAAATGTATGTTGTCGTGTGTTTAATCAAGTTTCATGTTTTTTCGATTTTAATGTTGCAAGATGTACTTTTAGTATTAGGATTAGTTGATAAGCCAGTCTGTGCGATTAATAGTCGAAGACCTATATATAAATAAATAAAGATTTCTGAATTAAAAAAAATAACATTCATTTCACATTATTGTCTCCTTAACTACTTAACAAAATAAAACCGCCAACTGGATATATTTTTAATGGCTGGATCTTTTGGCTGCTCTAAAAATGCCAAACGCATATTTGCAATATCCTCAGTAGTTTAAACAGCCGTTTTTTATGAGCATTGCCGAAATGTTCCGTTTCCGCCACGTACTCAGATGCAGACCGGTAATTTGCAGATTCCGCTACGAACCTTAGTTTGCAGGTTAACTCGCCCAAAATAATTCTTAATGACTTTTCACTCATTATTAAGATCAGTATATCCATTGACATTATCTCATCGAGTAGTTGTGAAATGAATAAAAAGCACCAATTGTTACAAGCAATAAACTACCCATTTTTTGACAGCTCATAAAATGGGTAAAGTTTTTTTTACCGTGTTTATCTACCCGAATTTTTTTTATTTTCTCGTTCTTTCCTTTTCTCTACACGCTTGATTCCAATTGCACATCAAAGGGTTACAGTAGAGCATGTTTGGATAAATTGAGATCTATTCAATCAATTCAGATCAAAGTTGTTTTTGTGAATTAGAAACAGAACTACAATAAGAATTGTTTTGATTCTTTTCTTTTTGCTTATCGCTAAGAGAATAAGCGGGACCATTTAATTCGTTAATATAAATCGATAACATATTTTCACGAATGATTGCCCATATATCTATTGTATCACACATCAAAGAAAGTAAATAACGGAAGAAAATTATTGTTTTTAGGGGATAGATCCAAACAAATGACAATTGGACAATCGTAAAATGCAATATTTTATGAATTTACTTACACTGGTCGTTAGCAAATTTAATCAGAATGTTAACAGCTTAGAAATTAGCTTCACAAATACCCTAAGCTAAGAGTAAATAATTGATTTTAAATATGTGCAATGTTCCAATAAGAATAAAATCACATAAAACTTCTGAATACACAATGTTTAGAAATTTATTGTGAACACAACGGTGATCAATATATTTATTACGATTTTTGGCATAAATCGTTCTAATTTGCATTGATGCATTATAGAAATAGCCACAGTGCAAAAAAAAAAATTAAATATAACGCTCGTGAATATAAATGATCATTCTGTCAAAGTTTAATTTTCTGTTTGATCTTTGTTTACTATTTATTTAAACCTCGCTGAAAAACGTGTATAATTTTAATTCGCAGACCTTCATTGATAATTGATCTTTATTCCAAACTTGTGAAAATTCACTTGAAACGAAAATAAATGTTCTCCCCCACGTCGATAGGTATCATGTTCAATTAGAATGACACTCACAGTTCATTTTAAATTCAAATTGAAATATTTTAACCAATTTTTTAATCAAAGTATGAAATCTCGACAAACATATAATTCCGGCTTAAAAGCCAACTGTCAAAATTCTCTTTGATAGGGAATTCCGGACAATCCGTTACTCGCCAATCACAGATGTTGGCAGTAAACAAAAGAGAAAAATTTTCTCTTCCATTAACTGCTATGAACTGTGTTTATCCAGCGACGGTTTGTCCGGAATTTCCTTTCAAAGAGAATTTTGACAGTTGGGTTTTAACCAGTAATCATATTTTTGTCGAGAATTAACTATCATGGCACCAATTACAACCGATGGTTTAGCCACCTCTAACTCGACGAGCGCCTATTCAAACTGAATAAAAACATGCATACGTATATCAATTTATTTTCTTTTGTGCATATTATGTCACTACAAAGTACTGCACATCATCGGCCAACTTTCAACTATCCAACACGTTATAGTTCTATGTTCAGAAACATATCGGCAACAAGTTGACAAAATTGTTCTCAAACCCTATGGAACGAGATATTTGACGAAGAAAAGCTATTTTACTGCAAGAAAATATCGGAATGAATTTACTCATTTTCTTTAACTTGAATTTGTTGTTTTTTAACGTTGACGTGTCGCAGATCAGAACGCAGCCATATAAATGACAGCATCGTTTGATTAAAGCTTACCAAACATTTTAGGCCGGTTTAAAAGTTAGTCCGGTTTAAAACAGTACGGCTTTGTGCTTACGGATATGAGGATTGCCGAGAGGACTAAATACAAAATCATTGAAACTAGTTTTCTGAGTTCTATTACATAAATAATTTTCAAACCACTTATGTGCTATCCCTCCGATACCAAATCGCTCTAAAGTTTTCAAAAGTAAAGGTCTCGAAATTGTTTCAAAAGCGCGTTTCAGATCCAAAAATACAGCAAAAATAGTCTCTTTAACCTCGATTTTCTCTTTCCATTTTGCTAACACTAGATTCAAAGCGGTCTCGCAAAAGTGTCCCTCTCGGTATCCCGATTGGTCCGGAATTAGCAAATTATTATTATTCAAATAACTCATCAGCTGGCCCTTATCAACAAGTTTTAAAATTCTCTAATGTGTGCAACATGTTAATGGGGCGGTACTCTTCGGCTTTATCCGTCCCAGTAACTTTGGGAATAGGAATCACAAGTGATTCCTTCCAAACTGTCGGCACGTGCCCAGTTTGTAGCGATTCATTTATAAGGTCCAGCAGATCGTGTCCGATGACATGAAAGCAATCCTGAATCACTTTTGCGTTGACATTATCGATACCAGCCGATTTTCCCAAAGAAAAACAAATATCTTTCAATTGTTCAAAAGTGATTGGGTGAAATCCATCAAATCTACAGTTAATATTAATCGGCTGTGTTATTTCCACAGGTTCACTGACCGGCTCAATACTTTGATTGATCAGTTGCACACTGTTAACGAAATAACTGTTCAATTTTTCAGCTATTATTTGCTCAGATTGTTCTTCTACCCCGTTAAAAGTTATGGACTGCGAGGAACTAGGTTTAGGTTTAATTAAATTCTTTAGGATTTTCCATAACTCTTTGCTGTTGTTTTGATGTTGATCGATCTTCCTTTGAATGTACTCACATTTGGTCTTTTTCAAAGCTCGTGAATTAATATTTCGCGCGTGTGTGTACCCATTCCAAAGACGTTCACTATTAGTTCTGCAAAATTTCTTGTACTTTTTATCCCTTTTACGTTTCAGGCGCAAAAGATCTAAAGAGTACCAGCTGTTCGAATTATTTAAATTAACATACTTTTGAGAAACTAAACTATTTGTATACTCTGTTAACACATTAGTTAGAACAGCTGCCTTGTTATCCAAATAT
Source organism: Topomyia yanbarensis (assembly GCF_030247195.1). Classification (NCBI taxonomy): domain Eukaryota; kingdom Metazoa; phylum Arthropoda; class Insecta; order Diptera; family Culicidae; genus Topomyia; species Topomyia yanbarensis. Next base: position 105,849,870 of record NC_080670.1, on the reverse strand, counting down.
CCATTCAATTCCGTAAAATCCAGGCTTCTCGAAACCAGTTGAGACATGTCTTGTTTCGAATATCTTTTCCAGCACTTAATTTTAACTTTATCCTCCTCATGGTTTGTTTCATTCTCCAGCAAAATTGAAATTGTCTCATGATCTGAAATTTTACAATCGGCCTCTACATACGAATTGGAATACACGTGATCTATCAATGTTCTACTGTGTCTGGAAATTCTTGTAAACTCACTAACCGTTTGCTTGAAATTGAAAAACTCAGCCAACTGCTTCAACGAAATTCGCCCACTAGTTTTCTATTCGAAATTTCTAAAAATCGTCGATCGCTAGAACTAGGAGAATGATATACTACTGCAAAGTGTCCCATCTGCATGCCTCTTTCAACTGATATACCCAAGAATCAATTATTATCAACTGCTTCGTTTAACCGAACGTTGAATTTAATCGATTCTTTGGTGTAAATAGCAACCCCACAGGTATGTTTGGAATGGGATAGGCGAAAAGAAACTTTATTTCCCAGAATACTATACTGATCAAATGCATCAGCTTCAACTATATGTGTTTCTGATAGAAAAACTAACAATGGACGTTTGTTTTCTACAAGATGTCGCATTGCAACAAAGTTTGTAGACAACCCAGCTATATTTAAACATAATATTTCAGACAGCCTCCCGTTTGTTAGTTGCTATTCACTTAACAAAACGTTGCTTTTTTCGATTCTAGCAGTCTCCGATATACTGAACACTGCTTACTAAATGCCACATGGTTTACGTCCAAATTAATTTGGCGTTCACTATTCTTTTTTATACAATTTACACATTTTGACTGATTTTGACGAGCATTCAGATGTTCTATGTGCTCCATTATATCTGGAGCATGTTTTTTTATTACTTACTCTTTTGACCAAATTCTCCACAGTTGAAGCAGCGCAGCACGTTAAAGGCCTCTAAAACAGAACACCTATCCCAACCAATGTTCACCGTACGGGCTGACATCAGGCCGCTATAAGTGTCCTTATCAACTTCAATTATAACATTTTATTTGTTATATTTGAAGCGTGGATTTTCAAAATTGGCAACAACTTTAACATAATCGACCGGAATGCCCTCATTCTGATTCTTTGATAAGTCAACGAAGACTTCCTCAGAGTATCGATCATTCATCCCCATTATTTTCAATTTCGGTTTAACGGGTTTCGGTATAACAGCATTACACTTTTCACCCCAATTGCTTACAATGTTTTCTTTCACCGATTCAATGTTATTCCCAGCACTCCACAATAATCGAGCCATCTTTACCGTTTTTAAAGTTTCTAATTTTGTGCGTCTTTGGATCCAATTTATTCTTCAATTCCTTTCTTGTATCGTCACTCGATTGTAACGACTCAACCGGTTTAATTACAATGACCGGGCGAGCCTTACATTTAGTTTGACTTCTAGTTCGAATTTTATTCGTCCCAATAGCACCCGAAAAAACGTTCGCGTATGTAATTTTACTATTTTTATCAAAAACCTCGTCATTATTTCCATTATCGTCGATTTCAATTAACATCGGTTCATCTTCTTTATTAGTCAAAATCTTTCGTTTTCTGCTGGGATTTCCGTCAGATTCAGAATGAATTCCGTTTTCTACTGCGATGTTTATCTGTGCATCGATGTTTTTTCGGGCATCATTGAGAGACTCAGAAATGGAAGCGAATTGTTCCATCTTCTTATTCAAATAAATGGATATCGAGCTGACATCCTGCACACCAGAAGACTGGTCTGATAAACATTTCGCTCACTTGTAGCAAAGACTTGCATTATCAGCCACCCTATTTACCATGGCCTTTGTTAACCCGCGACATTTTTGATGATATTTATCATCGTAAAAAAGGCATGCAACAAGGCCTTCGGCGAAACTCACCTTGCCCGTACACTTTGCACACAGGCCGCTTATTATAGGTAAATTAAACTACAGCTGGAGAAGCGGGACAACACAAAAGAGCAATATAACACTGCGTTATCCACTGCGGGTAAGCGTATAAAGCCAGCCGCAGCGAAATGAAATCTGAAAATCACAGAACAATAATAGTCTGTATGACCACACACTACACTTATCTGAATGATATTTCGATTAGCAATAGGCGCCCAAAAAGTTTTCTACGAAAAGTAAAGTATTTCACACGATTTAACCGATTGATGCTTACGCACTCTTTCACACAAGGTACCATATTTACTTTCACAAAAGCAATGAAAAATGATTTTTGTACAGACTAAAATTTTCAGGTCCAGCAATCCTTATCACTTGAGAATTGTTTCGTTCGGAGTTCTCGATCAGGAGATATGGGTTTATGAGTCCTACACAAAACTATAGCATGACAAAGGAATGGTTCAAACTACCAGAATAAGAAATTTAATTTCATCGAAAATATATAATAAATATGCTTTTAGTCACATTGATCATGAAAAATGTATATTGGGGTTTGCAGTACATATCAGTATCAGTTAGTTACACAGTAATATGTATGACATAAATGCAGTGAGATCAACTATCTGTCCAATGCATGAACTGTGATTGTAATCCTCGCTAATTTACGTGTAAAATACGGAGCACTCAAACGAAACGTCTATTGAATTATCCAATCCCAATCCAAAGCAAATACTCATGGGTTCAAGCACCACATAGCCCCTTTTTTATATATAACTAAGTTTATTTAGGCCCAAATACGGTAGCTTAAAGAGGCCGATAATTCATTTTTAAGGTACATCGCACGTGTTAGTGGGGGAAGAGAAAGCCGTATTTAGGGACGGCTTGCTCCCCTCTTATGTTAGTAAAGGAAAAAGGTAGGAAGTGGGATACATATTGTAAAATTGACATTCTCGTTGGCTGGTTGATGATTGTGGGGGATATGCACACTTTATTGTAGTGGTTTCCATCCTGTAATCGCAGGGGCGAGGGGAGGGTCGATATTTCGGATGATTATTGGCACTCCGATGCTGTCATGATGTTCTTGTGACATGTGTCATGATGCTCTGGATGGACGGTTATCAAGAAAGGAATGCATCGTAGACTCGTGAAGCAATGCCATATTGTAGATACAGGGAGAGGTTGACGAGGTTCTACTGTGAATGAGAGGGGAAATTTATTAAACTTGGACATCAATAGTTTTCAAAAGGGTGTAGATAAGAAAAATGTAGGGGTGGTCACGGCTTGCCAGGACGTCCCGGGCTGGCACATAGAGTGATCTACCTCGGGCCCGAAGGGAATCTATTAGTTGGGACCTGGCAACACGGTATTCTGCGCACAGCCAAACAACATGTCATACCGTCAGCAAGCCCTATACGACGGAGATGGGCATCAAACGAGTAATGGTTGGACATGAGGCTTGACATCGTACGAATAAAGTCCCGGTTCACATCCAAGCCCTTAAACCAAGCATTCGTTGATACCTTCGGGATAATAGAATGTAGCCACCGTCCCAGATGCCCATTGCTCCATGAAGTTTGCCAACTTTCGAGCGTCCTCTGACGAGAGATACTGAAAAATTCATTGAAGCAAATTGGTCTTTCGTAAGCGTCGCCTTCTAATGCGCTCACCTTGGCTAAAGAGTCCGCCTTCTCATTGCTCGCAATAGAACAATGCGACGGGACCCAAACCAAGGTAATCTGGTAAGATTTTTCAGATAAAGCACTCAGATATTCCCGTATTTCCCCAGGAAATACGGTGAGTACTTTCCAGGCTTCGTCGCACGGATGGCCTCAATGGAGCTGAGACTGTCCGAAACGATGAAGTAATGGTCTGCGGGCTGGGTGTCAACGCTCCCGAGAGTTTACTGAATGGCAGCTAATTCTGCAACGTAAATTGAAGCAGGATCATTGAGTTTGAATGAGGCAGCAAGATTTTCGTTGAAGATACCGAAGCCTCCACAAATCTCTTCCTTCATGGATGTGTCGAAAAATACAGTTGGAGCAGAAGTATCTAAGAGATGAGCACGGTTAACGTTGTAGGAAGATGAATTGATGTTCTGTGCCATGTAATCGAAGTACAAGGACATGAGTCGGGTCTGAGAATTAAGCTCGACAAGCCTTTCGAAATTTGCAATCACCGATGGGTTCAAAATATCGCATCGCATGAGCAATCGATACGAGAGGTCCCAAAATCGATTTTTCAGTGGAAGGACTTCTAAACTCATTGTATGGGTCGAGTGCATGCAACCCAAGGCAATCTGCAAACAGCGATACTGGATTCTCTCTAGTTTGATGAAATGTATGTTCGCAACGGAGCGACAAGCTCGACAAGCCTTTCGAAATTTGCAATCACCAATGGGTTCAAAATATCGCATCGAATGAGCAATCGATACAAGAGGTCCCAAAATCGATTTTTCAGTGGAAGGATGCCCGCCAGCACTTCTAAACTCATTGTATGGGTCGAGTGCATGCAACCCAAGGCAATCCGCAAACAGAGATACTGGATTCTCTCTAGTTTGATGAAATGTATGTTCGCAACGGAGCGCAAACATCCTTACTCCATCACTGATAATATCGTTGTTTGGTACAGCCTGATTAGGTCTGCTGGGTGGGCACCCCACCATGTTCCGGTTATTGGACGGTAGAAACCTGAGCAATAATTTGATCCATTAACTGAAGCTGTAGTTTCGCTGGTTCCCGCTTCCTTGAAAATACGACTAGCTCAGTTTTCTCCGTAGAGAACTCGATACCCAGCTGGAGAGCCCAAGCAGACAAATTGTCCAAGGTATTTTGCAGTGGTCCTTGCAAGTCGACGGCCTTGGGACCAGTAATAGAGACCACACCGTCATCTGTAAGTTGCCTTAGCGTGCAGGAAATGACAAGACATTCGTCAATGTCATTCACGTAAAAATTGTAGAGAAGATGGATTAGACATGAGCCCTGGGGAAGGCCCATGTGGCTAAATCGTGATGTCGATAAATCACCATGCGAGAAATGCATTTGTTTTACAGACAACAGGTTTAGCAAAAAGTTATTTAAAATTGGTGAAAGACCATGCTGGTGCAACTTCTCATAAAGAATGTTGATAGAAACTGAATCGAAAGCCCTCGTAATATCCAAGAATACTGATGCCATCTGCTCTTTGTTAGCACATGCCATTTGAATTTCTGTTGAGAGCGGAAGCCAAATTGTGTATCTGACAGTAAGCCATTTGCTTCGACCCAATAGTCGAGGCGAAACAAGATCATTTTCTCGAATAACTTCAGGATACAAGATACGAGTTGTGGTCGGAGGCCGGTTTTCCTGGTTTTTGGATGGCGATGACACTCACTTATCTCCAATCATGTGGGACAATGTTACCCTCAAGAAACTTATTAAATAAATTCAACAAGCAAGGAGCTTTATTGTTACACGACAAGAGAGCAAGTGATCCACCATCGAAAACGGTGTTTCGTTCGCGGTATTGTAAGGCGACGCGGAGCGGTAGATTTTCTGTGCCGGGGCGGAATCCGGACGAACCTTCTTGGCGAAATCGAATATCCAACGGTTTGAATATTCCACGCTCTCGTTAGTACTGTTTCGGTTTCGTATACGTTGGACCGTGCCACAAAGAGTGCTCATCGATGTTTCTCTTGTTAACCCGTCGACAAACCGGCGCCAGTAACTGCGTTTCTTGCTTTCATTAAATTTTTCATTCGTTTTTCTAATATCGCGTACAGTCGCTACCTTCTCCATGTACACGTCTGATCACTCTTTGTCCCACCACGGGTTGGGAGAACGTTTTTGGGTATTCCCGCCGGGTACTCGTTTCGTCTGAGTTTGAATCGCGATATCGAGAATCGAGTTGGACAAAAACTTATACTCTTCCTCCGGGGGAAGAACCTGTGTTGAATCGATAGTTTAGGATATCTCAGCAGCGTAGCTCTTCCTATCAATGTTTCGTGTGAGGTCATAGGAAACATTGATTGGTTCCAGAGGACTTGAACGAGTGGTGATTGCAATTACAATCGGCAGGTGGTCACTACCGTGGGTATCAGATATTACCTTCCACTTGCAATCTAACCGTAGTGATGTCGAGCCTAGAGATATGTCCAGTGCACTTGCTTGCGCTGGTGGTCTAGGAATCCGTGTCATTTTCCCTGTGTTCAGAATTGTCATATTGAAGTTGTCACAAAGGTCTTGAATTGTCGAGGATCGATTATCGTCGTACAGATATCCCCACTCTGTACCGTGAGAGTTAAAGTCTCCAAGAAGCAGACGGGGCGAGGTAAGGTGTTCAATCACGTTAGAGAGTCTTCGATATCCCATCATGGCCCTAGGAGGAATGTAAATAAAAGCAATGCAAAGATCTTTGCCTTTGATTGTTGTTTGACAAGCGACAACTTCAATACCTGGCGTCGAAGGGAGATTGATTCGATTGAAGGAGTAGCACTTTTTGATCCCTAAAAGTACCCCTCCATATAAGTCTTCTCGATCCAAGTGGATAATGTTAAAATCGTGGAAGTTGAGGTTTATATTAGAAGTAAGCCATGTTTCACATATGGAAAAGGCATCACAATTATTGTAATCTAGCAAGTGTTTTAATGAATCAATTTTGGTGATAATACTTCTACAGTTCCACTGTAAAACAGTGATCAGATCCGTGATTACGTTTAATAAGTTAGCCATCGAAGGATACGATCGCTGCAAAGAGGGGCCATTGTTCAGTCAACTGTTTTAACAATGTTCTTACTGTTGGTAGAATAGCAACCAGCAAGCTTTTCAGAGGATCGGTAATGTTGAAATCTGTGAATATCCATTTCACAATGTCAGAGAATTTAAGGAATCCCGTTTTATGTTGAGTTTCTGACTGTGAAATGAGATCACTTGGGATTTTTGGTGCCCCGGGGAGTGCTGGGAACTCCTGGTTGTATCTCAATTTCCCAAAACCAGGAGGTATTATCTTCGGATTTGTGGCAGCACTTCCAGTTGATGAATTATTTTTATTTTGTACCCTTGCTTGGGACAACCTAGGACCCTTACGAGGAAGTTTAGGTGAGTTTTGATTAGGTCTTTTCCTAGAGTTTCCAAGCAGAGCCATAGAATGCCCCTCGCAAGGGTCGTTAGATGCGTTATCGTCAGTTGGCAAGAGAACGAATGGATTTTCGGAGGTAAGTGGAACAGCTCTTTTAAGCATTTCTGCATAAGAGCGTCTGTAGCGGTCTTTGGCGGATTGCTTCAGTTTATCCGCGCGAAGTTTGTACGTTGGGCATGTCAAAAGTGCATGCAGATTCTCCCCACAGTAAATACACTTCTCAGCGGGCCTATTGCAAGTATCATCCGCATGGCTTTCGCCACATTTACCGCACCGTTGCTTATTGCTACAGTAGGTGGCCGTGTGACCTAGCTGCTTGCAATTGGAACAATTCAGGACCCGCGGTACAAACAGCCGCACAGTTTACTATACCAATACTATACCAATACCAACCATACCCCAAACATAATATTAATTGAACCCAACCTACGACGCTACATTGCATCTCAAACCGATAGTTTCCCACGACTCGAAAATCTTACATCGAACATGACAAAACCATGCCACACAAGCATTACTAAAGCTAAAATAAATTAAACCCTCAGACCATGCATTCCAAGCATAACACTTAGCCCCTATTGACATGAAAACCCGCTTCGTAAAAAGACAACATGTACAGTACCAAACAACTATGTTTTTCACAGCCAATAATAATCAACCAAACACATTTCTAAAACAGACCTGCATTTTTAACACCTCGTAAACAGACCTACATCCAAACCGGAAAACTGATCTACATACAAGCCATAGAACCAAACTTACGTCCAAATCTCAAAACATACCCACGTTTCTAGCACGCAATAAAAACAACACAAACTTGAGCCCAAAAACAAGAACAAAACCTCAAACCATTGACCGTAATAAATCATACCTTCTGCACTCGAACGGCAAAGCCACATGCCAGCGAATGTCAACAAACAAAACATTGACACACATTGAGACAGTTAGCACAGCTCAAAATACCGAAGTAAACCACGAGAGAAAATAACCCGATCGCGAGAACGTGACACGAGAGAACTGACTGTTCAACTTAGACCCTCCTTTTTCCATAAACAAATACGTACACTGGCGAGACAGCCATAGAAGTAACTTTAGACGTAAGAAACAATCATGGTGAGCTTTCGAAGCCCCGCCCGCTAGAATTAAGTTAACTATCTGATAGGAAAATTAGCTTTAAGGTTTACATGTATTAGTTAGTATAAGTAGATTAAGTTGATGAAATAAAGAGACAGTTTTTATCATACAGTAAACTAAACCAGTCTTTTATATGGCGACCGTAAAGGCAACAAACCTGCCAAAAGAACTGAAAAATGTTAAGTGTTAAAAAAAAGTGTTAAACAAAAAGGAAAAGCAGTTTGAGAATCGGTTGAGATTCTATTTCCAGTCACTTTCCAGTGTATTGAAAGTGATGCATATGAACAATATGGCTTTTAAGCTATCAAGAGCCGAATTAAGAATGTGATTTTGTGCAACAAAATAACTAGATAGCTCCCTCGTTGCAACATAGTGCGGACTTAGACGATTAAAACTAGTTACGATTTTCTACTCGGGAAATAGTGTGAAGTGCTTGAAAATTAATAAACAATGGGTTGGTTTTCGGCAGATGAAATCATCGCTACCAACACCTCTAGTGCAGAGCAGCACCAAAATGCTCAAAGTGTCACACTTTACTTTAGCAGTGGTAGCTGTAGGCTACATAATTTTCAAAACAATCGCAAAGGTACACAAACATTACACCGAAAGAGTAGCGACTAGTGCTGCCAGAATTGCTGCGGTAGTGTAAAGAGACAAAAATAATGACAATAAAGTGACCCATAATGACAAAAATAAAATAAAAATTGACAATAAAGTAGGGAACAATGCTCCATAAGGACAAAAATAAAATAAAAATTCGCAATTAAGTAGGGAACAGTGGTCCATAAGGACAACAATAATATAAAAATTCGTAAAATCCACAAACTAAAACACAGGAAGGATCCAAGACGAAACAACGCAGCTACAGGATGGACATCATCCCACAAGAGACTTGGAAGCTAGTGGACGAGTTCCTAGAAAGCGTAAGGGCAACAAAAGGTAACGATAAGAAAGATATTATTTAATATTCAAAAGTGATACTCTGTACAAGAAAATATAATAAACAAAAGGAAATGTAAAAAAATATAAAAATAATAATTTTAATACTACTATTATATGTCATAAGTACTGCTTTTTTTCTAATTCGTTTATTTGATAAGGCTTATTGCGGTAGCTTAACGAAGCCGTGGGTCTCTTAAATAATTATAATAAAAAATGTATAAAAACAAAAGTTATTGAGCGTCCTTTGGATCTCGTCCACGCAACTTTTTATTGCGCGTGGAGACTTTCTTTCGCGGAGGGAAAATATCTTGTGGGTTCATTGCGCTTTCATCGTTTCCGTCAATGTCATCATCGTTTGTGGTGCCTTGATGTTCACGATCAGATGTTCCTCCTTTCCTATGGCCCGGTCACAAGCAATACTATGTCGTCAGAGTGCAGAAATATGAATACTCCCTCAGGGAGAACGGAGAACAGAGACTGCATGCTACCAGTGCGGTTTGCCATGATTCAGGAAAAGCCCCACCCTCCCAGATCCGGTTAAAAATATTCAACAGCTCTATCTTTCCTTCGGGTGGCAGATTTCTTAAGAGTGGATATCCAATAGTATCTATTCCAGTAGCTTTCCCGCGTCTCTTGTTGAGGGCCTCGGTAAGTTCCCTTCCGGAGAAAGGTTGGTTTCGTTCGAGTTGGATTCGGGGGTGAAAGAGATACTGTTTTCCGTGTGTCGTCGTGTTTTCACGTTGAAGTTTTCGGGATTCGCGAGTGGATTTTCGAAAAAATCGTGATCCAAAATTCTGGTATTCTGTGTCTATATTTTTCAATTGTCATCATCACTGCCGGCACGCCCGATTTCTCTGTCCGAAGCGACATCTGCTGGTTAATAGCCACACATCTCTGCTCGAGTAGTGCTCAACCGGCATTGCGTACAAGTTGGCAAGTGCTCGATTCTGTTCAACATACATCACGTGCAAGTACAAGACACGAATTTTGCATACCCGCTAGGCGTTATTCCATTCCTCGGAAGCATGGTTTGCACTATCTGCTCGAAAGTCGTTAATGACTCTGACCGCATCATCTGTCGTGGGTACTGCGGAAACTCGTTCCATATGATATGTGTTAAAGTAGATTATGATATTAGAGAAGTCTTAGGAACCCATCCACGAAACTTATTTTGGATGTGTAACGGCTGCGCTGACCTGTTTTCAAGCGCTACTTCCGTAAAATGTCTTCACGTTGTTACGAGAATCCAATTCCCGACGACAATTCTCTAAAATCCTTAAAGGACGACATTGCTGATTTGAAAAACGTCGTAAAAGCTCTCTCGGTAAAAGTTGAGTCGAAACCGTTATTCTCCAACCGTAAATACAATCCAGTTCCAAATACACCTAAGCGCAAGCGTGAAGATGACCAGCTATAAACCAAAATCGCTAATATTCGTGGAGCTAAGGCTTTGTTTGAAACGATAAAAACAGTCTCACCACCTGAGGAGCTGTTATGGGTCTACTTGTCAGCATTTGACCCCAGTACGATGGATGATGAAGTTTCGACCCTAGTGAAAGAATGCCTGGGCGAGGATATACAACCAAGGATAGTTCGTCTAGTTCCTAAGGACAAGGATGTCACATCTCTGAGCTATATAACATTTAAGATCGGCGTTCGTAAATCTTATAGGGATAAGGCCCTCTCCAAACAAATCTGGCCAGAAAACATTTACTTTAGGGAATTTGTGAATAACTCAACAAGTCAACGACCAATTATCAGGATTGCAGCAGAGAGGAATTCATCTGGTGGTGCTCTGTAGCTCAACGCTATACCGGAAAATCTTTTTCTAACTTCATTTTCCTCGGCAATCAACATACCTGATGAATCGGAGACTTCTTCTGTGTCAGGTAAAGCCAAGGAGGGTATATGTCCTTCCGAAGCAATTATAGATTCTGCACACCCTCAAAACAAATCTCAATTGCAGTCTGTCTACAAGCACAATTCGTTTGATTCTACCATCATTGCAAACCTGCCTGGCAAACAACTTCAATGTCTAAGTGGAAAGTTAGACCGCATCGCTTCTGCTCGCTCAGAACGCCTCCCACTACAGATTGCTGCTGAACACAACAGTTTAGACGCCGTCACCGAAGATTATCTGCACGGCAGTCGACTGGAATTTCACCCTTCTGACCCGCTCGTGCTCTCTAACGATTTGAACCAACTAAATGAAGGTACACTTTGTTTGTCGCTGCCATCGCCGGGACGCCCGTTATACAGCACTACGGAAGCCCCCAAGCGCTCCGACGCAGTCGCGCTACCAGCCAGCGACCCGCTTAGTCGTCCCGGCCCTGCGTTTGGAGGTCGTGAGGGGTCTTCCGAACTCCCTTCTCAGGCGAGTATTTTGCTTTATATGACAGTTCGCTTTCTGAAAACCTCTTGGTTCATAGCATGCCGTTGCGTACAACTCCAGATTTCCTGTCCGTCTACTACCAGAACGTTCATGGAATGAGAACAAAAACGCAGGCTTTCTTGCTTGCGCTCACTTCCTGCGACTATGACATTATCGTTCTCACCGAAACCTGGTTACGTGATAATATATTAAACACCGAGCTAACGACGAACTACACAATCTACCGATGCGATCGCAACTCTTCTACCAGTCATCAATGTCGCGGAGGTGGTGTTCTCATAGCAATAAAGAAACATCTAACTGGGACTATACTAAAAATGCCTGTATGTGAATGTTTGGAGCAAGTTGTCGTACGCGTTTCACTGCCAGGTCGATCGTTATATATTTGTTGCATTTATCTAAGGCCGAACAGTGATCCTGACTTGTACAATGTTCACTCTTCTGCAGTCCAAAGCATCCTGGACAAATGTAATAAGCGCGACAATGTACTTGTTGTAGGTGATTATAATCTTCCTAATCTTCGGTGGATTTTTGATGACGATTATAAGTGCTACCTTCCTGCAAATGCAACCATGAAACAAGAGACGGCCATCACAGAAACTTTGGTCGCTGGTGGCTTGTATCAAATCTGCTCTGTTAGCAACGTGAATGGACGAACCCTCGATTTAGCTTTCGTCAATGACACGGACGTGTTCGAACTGATTGAGCCTCCCGCATCTATACTGAAGGTTGACCCTCACCATAAACCCTTCGTTTTAAGACTTGATATGCGTTCTGATGACGGTGAAGCTTTTGATACAATTAACGACGACTTTAACTTTGACTTTACTCGATGCAACTTCGATGAAGTCTCAATGGCCATTGGTGCACTCAATTGGCGTGAGATGCTGGTTGCAAATGACTTAGATCAGGCAGTTGTGGCGTTCTATGATGCCATATATGAGATTCTTCGCCGTAATGTTCCTAAAAAACGTCTCAGCAGAAAAGCAGAATATAAATTTCCGTGGTGGAACGCTGAGCTTGGTCGCCTACGCAACGTACTCCGGAAATACCGAAAGCGATATTTACATCATAGGACCGACGACATTAAAACTATTCTTCGTCAAACTCAACTGCAATATGAAACAGCCCGGAACAGTGCATTCGGTGAATATCTGAACCAAGTTCAGCGCCGCCTTCGAAATAATCCTTCGACATTTTGGACATTTATAAACAGCAGAAAACGTTCCGTGGGTGTACCAGAAAATGTCTATCTTCGAGACAAAAATTCACAGTCCGTTGCCGAGTCGGCGAACCTTTTTGCAGATCACTTCCGAGATGTATTTTCCAGCCCTCCTGTCTATCCATCGCAACAGTACCTTGAAACATTGCCAACGCATAATATCAACCTTCCTCTTCCTAACGTAAATGATTCTGATGTAGCGAGCGCTCTGTCCAGCGTTCATCCTTTGAAAGGGCCTGGTCCGGATTGCTTGCCTCCTGTGTTTATAAAGAATTGTGCCCGAGCACTTTCTGCACCAATAAGTATTATTTTTGAGCGTTCAATCTCGGAAAATATTTTTCCAATGGCATGGAAAGAAGCTGCTATAGTTCCTATTCATAAGGCTGGAGATAGGCACAATGTTGAAAACTACAGAGGAATCTCGCTGCTGAACTGTCTAGCTAAAGTTCTGGAAAAGTTTGTGTACAATGCGATGTACGCTGCTTCTTCCAACATAATCGACGAACGACAACACGGATTTATGAAAAAACGCTCCGCCACTTCGAACTTGATGACGTACACGAGCCTTCTAGTTCCAGCTGTAGAGAAGTGTCAACAAGTGGACGCTATATATTTTGATTTCGCAAAAGCATTCGACAAGGTGCCCCACAACATTGCTGTTTTGAAGCTGGAGCGACTAGGCTTTCCTGAGTGGGTTACCAGATGGCTGCATTCTTACCTCTCACAACGATCTGCCTTCGTTAAAATTGGCACTACATGCTCAAGCGCATTCGAAACGCCAACCGGTGTGCCTCAAGAAAGTCACCTATGGCCACTGATCTTTCTCTTATTCATGAACGACCTCTGCACCCGCATCAACTCTGAAAAACTGCTCTATGCTGATGATCTGAAAATCTTTCGTTCAATTGCTTCAGCACTCTGCTGTGCTCCAAGACGATATAGCCAATATAGAGGAATGGTGTTTGCTGAACGGTATGCAGATCAACATTGATAAATGTAAGATGATAAGTTTCGGACGCTCGGCAAATATAAGGCGTTGCGAATATACTCTTCAAGCCTGTGTCATCGAGCGGGTGGATTCTATCCGTGACCTGGGAGTGTTATTCGACAGAAAACTTCGTTTCGCCAACCACATCACTGCAACAACGGCGAAGGCTTTTGCAACATCGGGTTTCCTAAAACGTAACGCTGTCGATTTTGTGGATTTCTACACACTGAAATCTTTATACTGCGCACTGGTCCGGAGCACTTTGGAGTATGCTGTACAAGTATCGGCGCCATACAACGCCGTTCAAAGTATCCGACTGGAGCGCGTTCAGAGAAGTTTTGTACGATTTGCTCTCAGAAAGTTGCCTTGGAACGACCCTATCCGTCTTCCGCCGTATAATAATAGATGCATGTTGCTAGATTTTCCAACGCTGGAGCCTCTTCCTACGGAGAAATTCTGGTGGAAGGGAAGCAGTGACAGAGAGTGAAGCAAATTGACGACCAAGTTCATTTGCGATTGCATTAGGTTGAATGGAAACGACACTGTCAATTTCGAGGGAGAAACCATGGTGCAGCCTTTTACCACTTAGCGCATTTACCCTTCTCCAAATCTCACCCGTTGGTTGGTCGGGGTGGATTCCATCCAGAAAGTCTGACCAGCTGGATGCCTTAGCATCAGCTATTGACTTTCTCGCAGCATTTCTAAATCTGCGGTATTCGTTATATCTTGTTTCCCAAAGGGCATGATCGGTTGAGGTTTTACGGAAAGCCCGGAGGGCTCTACGACGATCCCGAATAACCTTCGCCACTTCTTTATTTCACCAGTAGACAGATTTGCGTGGGGGTTTAGTACTGGTTCTGGGGATGCATGGTTCGGCAGCCCGAGTGATAAGTTCGGTTAGTTCATCGGGGGAATAGTCTTTGTTGCGGTCGAATTATTTGAGAAGTTATCTTCGAAGACATTCCAGTCCGCTTCCCCAAATATCCATCGTCGGTGACGTGATGTCGATGGGGCTGCGCAATTGTATGCGACTTCTATCGGGAAGTGATCACTGCTGCATGAATCATGAAGCACAGACCACGAACAATTAGCGGCCATGACATTGGAGCAAATGGTGAGGTCAATCGGAGATGAGGCTCGTCCCCGCATGAAGGTCATGCTGCCGTCATTAAGGATGACTGCTTCGTTTTCTTCTATAGCTTGGAGAATTTCGTTACCTCGACGATTGGGAGCCCTAGAGCCCCATGTTGGGTGATGGGCATTCATGTCACCCATTATTAGGAACGGAGGTTGGAGTTGTTGGATCAGGTGGCAGAGTTTGAGGCCGATCTGTGTTACTGCCTGCGGGATGTAAATGGATACTACCGTACAAGGAGTGGGGTATTTGATTCTTCGAGCTACTGCGATCAACTCGGTGTTGAGCGAGATCTTTTCAGATGGAATATCGGTCCTGATTGCGAGACCAATTGTTTGGTAGTTATTTACTCCAGCAGCGAGATCCCACTCGTATAGGTTTCCGAACCAAGGTGCGATAGCGGTGTCAACCGGAACGTGTGTTTCCTGTATGGCTAATACAATCGGGTCGTACCGAACAATAATAGCTTGTAAATCTCCTAGATTTCGTCTAATTCCGTTCGTATTCCATTGGATGGCTAACGAGCTATGATCAGGTGGGGAAGAGATTTTTGGGTCCGGTGACTGGGTTGGGGTGTTGTTCAAGGGTGTGTTGTTCGGCTTATATTGAGTGGTGTCGCTGAGGTACTCATCGCTAGGTATTCCGTGGTTTTCTTGTACTGTGATTTGAGTAGTTCTTCCATTTTTAAATGTGACCGGGTGCCAGGAGCATCCGGCAACTGGGCTGAGAATGTGGTCGGGGTATGCACTTGATTCAGTGGCAGGTAAAGAATCGGCTAGTCGGCAGTCCAGATTTCGCGGTATAGCAATAGTCAGGGGTTCATAGGATTGCTCTGGTACTGTGGGTGGAACTATTTTCTTGTGTTGTTGGTTTGTTGTAATGATGCCGGTTTCGGTATTGCTGAAGTCCTGAATGCGGTCGAAATTTCGTCCCATGGGACCCCACATAGAGGGGCCGTTGGAAGATGCCGATCCGCCTTGAAATGATTGAACTGTTGTACCTGGGAGCTGTACGCTTGTATGACTTAGATTGGACGTAACTAGTTGAGCGGGCGGCTGGTCTAGGTGGGGTCTCGACCGACGTCGGGACAGCGGAGGCGGCCGCTTGATCCGCCGTTGTAGTTGATTTTAACAAAATGTTTGTGCTTGGGTTTAGTGTTTTCGATATGTTTGTTGTGAGCTTGTTGGGGGACAGGGCACTGTGTGAAGTCAGTTGGTTAGAAGGGTTGTTGGTGTATTCATTCACCAATGTTAATTTTTGGTGGGGTGGTTTACTAGTTGGTTGGAAGTCCCTGATTCTAGTCTGATATGTCTATGTGAGCCTGTTCTGTCAAACCGTCTTCGGTGCTGGGTTTAGCAAAAGAAACTGTTGAGCAGGCGCTACTCGATCTAGTATGGTATGTGTTGCTTGGGGCGTTGTCTTTTTGAATTGGGCTTCGAGATTTCTCCTCCCTTACATTTGGGCGGCCTTTGTTGTTCTTCCTATTTTTTTCTCTTGTCTGGCTCATCATCATAATTGCCGGTCTCCATAGCCTGTACTTGAGATGATTGAAAGAGCTTAGTTTAAGTGATTGCTCCCGTAGTTAGTATCTGCATTGTAGGTGTTGTCACTGTCTTTAATATTGTTGTCGTTTTGCTGGTTTGATTGTCACTAGGAGGTGCTGAGCGCTTTGTAAGTTTGGCAAAATCTTCGCAGAGGGTAGCAAGCTCACTGCGCATAGCTGGCACCTATAGCTCGCATTAGCAATGTTTGCTGGTCGATCACGTCCCCTGTATTTAAGTATGTTGGTAAGCAATTTTTTAAATCCTTTTTTATAAAAAGTGCGGTTGGGGTAAGTTGGCGGTGACGCACACGGGGCAAGTTGGCGGTACTATTTACAGTGCAAAAATAGTCATCAAATATTTTCATTTCTGGAATTTACTCCAAAGTAAGAGAAACTTTTTCTTGTGTCTCTCGTCAATGCAGGGAACAATTATTTCGGGCAATCGCCTGAAGAATTTCAAAAATTTTCTTTTGAGTTTGGAGTACGCGTCAAAGTCAAAATGATGGGGTATTGAGACTGAAATATAATGAAAAGCATCGAATAATAATTTTATTAGTTTTATTGAAAAGACAATCGGAACATGTCATAAGGACCACTGATATAATAGAATTTCCATTTGATTGCTAATTTTTTGGCATTCCGCCATCTTACCCCACACATACCGCCAACTTAACCCGAGGCTAGGGTAAGTTGGCGGCTTTTCCGCCTCACATATTTTTGTCTCTAGAAATAAAGACAACGTATGAAACATTTTCATAAAATTCCGAGATGTTGCCAACAGCCTGCCCTTTCATGCAACGTGTTCTATTTTGCAAGAATTCAAAGCGGTAAAAAGTGAAAACTGAAAACATCTCCAACTAGCCCCGATCTCCCCTTCAGCCTACCACCCATAGACAATCGGCGCATTAGAAAGAAATCACAGATGTTTAAACGAGTATCTAAGATCTTTTATTAATGAACACCAGACTAACTAGGATGAATGGTTCAAATTTTACACTTTCTATTATAATACAACCCCACATTCAGACCATGGATTCAGCCCCCAATGAACTAGTGTTCGGAAACAAAGCTAAACTACCACAAGAAATCTTCAAGAAAGGAACCCAACCGGTATACAACTTCGAACACTACAATAACGAATTGAAATTTAAGTTACAAAAATCAAACGAAATAGCACAAAATAGGTTGAACACACAAAAGATAAAGAGAACAGAAGCAGCAGAATGTGATACAAACCCCATAGAATTGAAGATTAACGATACAGTTTATTTAAAAAGAAAAACAGAAAAAAATTAGACCCTTTCTATGAAGGACCCTATGTTGTAAAACAGATTTTAGACCCAAATTACCAAATAATGAACGCCAAAACAAAAAAAACTAGTAATAGTACACAAAAATAGACTAATTAAAACGTAATCATATATAAAATCAAATCATATCGTTACAATTTACACATTAAGGAACCAAAGTCATTATAACACATACACCCTTAGCAACAAAATAACAAACAATCCCAACACAGCTACATCAAGCTATGACTTAATTTCACTACGCCATCCCTTGATCTTAAGGAGGAAGGTGTACTATACCTGTCCCGATCAGAATGAAATAACAAGATTATAGCAGAACACATTTTTTGTAACATATTGTGTTATAAATTAGGTCTCGTTAGTAGTTAAAATAACAGAAATTTATAACAAGTTACAATGCGAGTTATAGTTTTGAAATATTTCTGTTATGTGTTTCTGATCGGGGTACTATACCAATACCAACCATACCCCAAACATAATATTAAGGTGGCAGATTCATTGCTGCCCAAAAAAAATTTAAAAAGAAAATAGAAAACTGAGCAACTTTACATCTTAGAACCCCTCGGTTGTTATTTTGGGCTTTGAATCATCAGCTGATTAATGTTTACCTTCCTGAACAATTCATAAACACTAACAAAAATCAAATGAAATGAGTCAGCCATGCATTCATAGGTCATATAGGATATCCGCGATGGATCGGGAAGCTGCGAGGAAGTGGAAAAATTTATCATCAACTAAACGAGACTAATACATGTTTTAGGGTTCACAAACATAAGTTACTGGTTGAGTTCGATGAACCCTGGGGGGGGGGGGGTTCTAGGTATCTCAATATTGATTTGTTGGCCATTCGGAATTCCAGGGAAGATAACGAAGAATGAAACTAATGTAAATTACAAAAAAATACAAATGTTGGTAACTGGTGGCCGAATAATAATTATAGCTACATTAGCTATCCGGTATAGCACGGGAATCCACGAGGAAAGTGGCGAAATAATTGTTACAAAAGGTTTACTTTTTGGTAAAATTTTGCTTGCCGAATGCTTGGAGGAGGTGACGATGTATACTACCGACTAAATGAAACTAATAAAAACATTTTAGGTTCACAAAATGTTTATATTAGTTTCATTTAGTTAGTTATTTTATTGATTATGTGGTAACATTAGCCGTCTTGAATTTGCGGGTAAAGTGGCGAAATTTATTATCAACTAAACGTGACTAATATTAGTTATCAAGTTTTGAGATTGACAAACCTAAGTTACTATAGATAGTTTTATAGCCACTCATAAAACTTAGATTGCACTTGTAGTGTGCTATAAAACTTCAATTGCTACTAGGTTAGTAACCAAAAATTGATCCTTTGGCCATATTGGCAATTTTAGATGAACCGGAATTCGAGCGAGTAGCAAAAATTTATAAATAAGCAACTAAACATTTATAAAATTGAATAAAAAGTTACAGGAATTAGTAATATGATTTTATAAATTGTTGGATTGGTAACTCTAAATTGCAAGTGGAAATCAAAAAAGTCTGTGGACGCATTAGCCATCTGACATCCCGTGTGCAAGAACCAAAATTTATAACTTACAAAAAAATATATAAAATTGTATTCAATCTTTGGGAGTTAGGGAAATAATGGATTACAAAATTTCTGATCAAATCGGCCATCTGGGATAATTCCGGGGCAAGTGACCCAATTGGTTATTATTTCTGAGATTTCCTCACTATGCCCACCAAGTTTATTTATTTATTTATATATTCGATCTTCGGCAGATATCGTACTGAGTTTAACCTTCCGGCAGTCGCGCTAGTGTACTGAGTGCACGTTCCTCTGAAAATCTAGCGAAATCGTCTTAGAGCTGCTGCGGCTGCTCGGACAGTGAGCCATTTGCGCGACTGCTGGAGGGTTAAATGACATATTGTTATAGTTTTAAAAATTTATAATCGTTGACTTATAGATAGATTTAGTAATATGATAGTCAAAGAGTTTGAACGTTTCGTTAAATTTACGGCAACATCCATCTACCAGATTATTCTGGTCGTTTGCTGCCGGGGCCTACAAATTCATAAAAGCGTTTGGTTTCTTATAACACGAGGAGGAACAAACAATTTAATCCTTGAAAGAATATCGTGACAGTCAATTTTGCTCGACAGCATATCGAAGATGAACATTCTTTGCAAGATGGTACGACGTGACTCAAGCGTTGGTAAATTTAGCAGCATACATCTATTATTGTACTGTGGTAGCCGGATAGCATCGTCCCACGGCAGTTTTCTTAACCTTTCGGCAGTCGCGTTAGTACACTGAGTACACGCTGCTCTGAAAATCTAGCAAAATCGTCTTAGGGCACCAGCGGCTGCTCGTTCAGTGGGCCACAAGCGCGACTTCCGGGTTACAGCAAACAGTGGTGTGGTCGGAAGTTTACTGTCAAACAATACTCTCAGGTCACGGATAGATTCCGCGCTTTCGATGACACACGCTTGAAGGGTATATTCGCAGTCCCTTAGAGTTGTCGAGCACCCGAAACTTATCACCTTACATTAATCGACGTTGATATGCATTCCATTCAGCGAGTACCACTCTTCAATATTGACTATATAATATTTAATCAGTGAGCGGATATATCACCACCCCCGAGGGGATATTGAGATAACAGAACTATAGCTCTTTACCACACTGGGTTAGGAATAATAGCATATCCTCGAGTTTCAGCTCTCTGTACATAGGTTCATCTATATGTGGAGAAACCAAAAATCCGGATATGGAATTGCATTAATACCTGGCAGTTACATATCAAATGAAATGAAATTCCGTAATCGGATTCACAAAAATCACAGGAATAATACTCAGCACGCTGAATATTAGCCATGTGATAATTGAGTTAGCAATGTCCAGTCAGTGCCCTGACTAGAATACTGTAGTTGTGCTTAGAAAAATGCAGCAAATTTTTTGACATTTTCGGACTCACATCCGGCAGAAAAGTATTTATTTAAACGCAAGTTTGCAAGCTACGCCAATGGTTGGCATGTTCGGATGCAGCCCAAGAGCGAATCTTATGCTTTATCCAATTTATCGAAGGTAGTAAAACTGGTTCTAGACCAACGAAGTCAGTCGCAGCGCCCGCTCTTGCCAATTCGTCCACCCATTCATTTCCAGTAATACCTCAATGACCAGGTACTCACAGAAGGTAGATAGCATTTGAAATGGTAAGTTTTTCGACTTGAATTCGACATGCGATTACTAATTTGAGTCGAACAAGTTTGGTAATCCACCAAGGTGTTGCTCTAGAAGCACACACTTAGTTGAGCTCGGAAATTTCCCGCACAGCCGGGTAATCAGTAAATTATACTGAAATCTCTGAAAAGTGTGATTTTTTTGCTGATTGTCAGTAAATTATTTTTAGAATCTCAGCAAACAATTAGAGCTTTCACTGAAATCTCAAATCTCTTCACTGTTCAAATCTCGGCAAAAATACTGAGATTCAGCAAAAAAAAAATATTAAGTGTGCATAACTCGAAGCGGGCAGGCCTCTTGGTATGCTGCTACTATGAGTATGTTTGTTTTATGCACGACCTCATTCAAGTCACGTGGAGATTCAATCGTCGGAAGATACCCCTGAAACTTAGTTGCCAAGCCTTCATCGTACAGGTGCCAGTTCGTGGATATGGGATTACGATATGTGACAATATCTAGCTAGACGCTTAAATGACGGTTACAACTTGTTCGGCACGAGCCAGTTCACCAACTCTTGCGTAATACTGCCAGAGCAGACATTTACTTCTAATACCTCTTCTCTGCCAACTCGTGCAAATGTTGGGCAATTTCCTACATTAAGCATGGCCAGATTTGTACTGCTTAAATATTCCATCAAATCGGTGCCCCTCAAATTGATATCTGAGTTGCCCCAAATTATGTGGTGGGCATTTGCATCATTGCCGATTATGAGGGAAACCCATTTCTGTCACAGTATGATACAACCATTTTAAAATCATCAGAACGTGCTGGTTCGATATTCGGTAAATATGCCGAATAATATTCGTCTTTTCTGTTTATGTTATCAACAGTCATATTGACTGCGACATCGCAAACATCGCGATATAAGACATGCGTCAACAGCACTATTTGCAAGAATACATGCACGAGGCATTTCACATGGATTTGTTATGCCATTTTTGTTGAAAGCTACGATGACGGGTTTAAATAGTTTTCCAACATAGATTTTTTGTTCATGGAAATACAGTTCTTGAACCAAAGCTATAGAAGCTTTTCTTTTCTGCATAAGGTAGGATGAATTAATAGTTGCTGTACGTTTATACTGAAGATTAATTTGTGCTGCTCTAACCATACTCGAGGACAGAACTACACATTTCATTATCAGCATTTGTTGTACAGCAGCTAGAAGATACCAAACACGTTGGCTTCTAATCACCTATAGCGAACCCCGAAATGGGTATTAGGGACATCACCACCTGAATTCCACAATTTCCGAACAAACAAGCTTTTTGGCAGCACTGCTTTATGGTAGTGAACGCAAGTTTCTTTTTGTGCTTATAAAATTGTTTTATTTTAGTGTGTTATTAGCTCAGTTTAATTGTGATATATATTTTAAAATGTTCATCAGTGTTATTGTCGCCTTAATGAATCAAGGGCCGGTGTTTATATATGCAATTTAAGTGTTATTTGTGCTCGAAATTATAGTGGCTCTAAGCATACTTCAGTCTTACCATTGTTCTTTTATAAAAATTTGCAGTTGTGTGTACCAGTGCTTGTACCGATCAGCTGTGTTATTTTTGTTGTCTTCACTTATATGAATGGTTACAACTGTACAACCGGTGATTACGTGTATGCGCTCGATCGGCCGGTGTGATTTTAGTTCGGCTCTAGTACACTGATTGTGGTTTCTGTCATCTGGTTGGGGCTCTCTGGCTATATGCAGCTACTTAGTCGTAGTCAGCATGTACATTGGGAGGGCTCTGAATCAGTACGGGAGAATACAACAGGTATTCTGTACAGCAGAGTGGTTTCGGTTCTGGCTGGGGTAACTTTCGCTGCGTACCGCTGTAACCAAACGGCCTGTCTGCATGTGTTATAGCCTCTCGTCGGCTCAGACTGCTCTAACGTCGTAGCTGTAATAAGTTGCACCCGGTGGTCAGCTTTCAGTACGCTTGGTTGTGTAGTGTGGCCCTATAAGTGAAGACCAATCACCTAATATTTTTATTACTCCAGCAGATGCATTTCTGATTGGTACAAGGTAGGTATTGCGTGCTCCATGATTGCTTGATGGCACAAGATAGTATAGCATCACCTTCTGCCCGTTGATTCTTTTAGAAACAAATACTGTTGTGCTTTTACAATATATACATTTTTTTTCCTTATTTTATTTGTAATCATTTATTGTTGCTTCGTCTACTGTTAACTTATTTAGAGTGTTCGTTTAAATTTTTTGCCTGTTCGTGATGAATAATGGTAATGTTATTTGTGTTGAATGCAATAAAAAGGAGGCTGATTCCAGCAATTTGTTTATACTGTTTTAAAAGTGCGCACTATAAATGTCGTAATATTATCGGCAATGCCATTCGTCGTATAAAAGATAACGTGTACTTTTGCACACCTAGCTGTTCTGTCATTTACAAACAAATCGTTCTAATGCAAAATAATAAAAATGATATAGTTTCTGCCTTAGGTGCTGAATTGAGGGAAACTATTGCAAATGCTGTGGCTTCCGATATGCAGAATTTGAGGGAGGAATTCAAGTCCATAACTTTTGATTTCCTGAAATTTTAAGGGAATCGTTAGTGGGCGAAAAATCAGAAATTTTACCGTACCAGTACTTACATGCTTTGTGTCTTGGTGATTTCTTCCAATATAGCGCAAGTTATGATGGCGTTGGAGAAATTCAACCAAGCGTGTGTGTTCATGCGCGTCGATCATTTGCATTTCGATGAGCTGGATTTTGAGTTACTATCTCGAAGCATTGTTATCTCTCCTGATTCGGATCTTTCGGGTGCCCAGCGGCAGCGGCGTCTTCGGGGAATTTTGTCGCATGAGCGGTCATCTCGGAGGGAATTGGTTCGCAATTTCCGGGGTGACGTGGGTGAAGAAAAGGAGATCTGCCTTGGTAAATTACTAACAATCAAGGAAGATCTCCAGTACCGGTGCCCAGGGTCTAGGCTCCAGGTTATCCGAAATTATGCGGCAGGGGAGGTCAACCAAGAAATTTCGGGGTTGCTGGAGGAAGTTCTAGCAGTTTATTCCAGTCATTTCAGTGACGAACAGGCAGCACTTCCTCCCGACAACCAAGAAGGGGAGGATGGAGAAATTTTGGGAGCAAATCAGACGTACCTGCAATTCCACAGGGATCCAATCCTTCCGATAACCAAGGATCTCTTTCAAAACAGCTCGTAGGGGACGACCTGTTGCGTATCTTGTGCGAGATGAGGGACGAGATTCGACAATTGCGACAGCAATCCGACGATAATAGAGCCCTGAGGGGTCTGATGCTTTTTCAAAAGCTACTGAAACGCTAATGGGTGGGATTGCTTAAGAAAGACGGTTCAAGAAGTTGTCTCACTTCGTGAATCCGTCAGTGAACTTCGGGCACTAGTACATCAGAAGGAAAATGCTCCCGAGATGGATCTGCAGACCGATCTGGAAGATTTGCGTTTGATGGACGTACCCGATTCATTTGATGAACCAGAGATTCCTCGCCCAACACTGGCACCCAGTCCCGATCAATTTGTGTTGAAACGAGGATTCTCGGGTCAACAAAATATATGTCCATCACTTTCAATCGAGAAACCGAAACAGAATACTGGATTCACAGCCCCTTACGAAACTCAGAACCAGCCTTACGTTCCTGAATGGACCGAACAGCGGACGGGACCATCCTATCCGAACTTTTCAATATCTACCAACGCGGGAAACGGATCGATGGCAGCCCCTAGGAATTACTCGCGTAACCCGCAACACGTCGCTGATTGGAAAATTCGGAAGTATGCTGGAACTGATGAAGGAACAGGACTAAATGAATTCTTGGACACCGTAGCGAGTTACGCTGCGTGTGAGCAAATGTGCGAAGACGAACTTCTCAATTCTGCGATGCATTTGTTCACTAGCAATGCTTTGACCTGGTATCAGGCTATGCGTGCGCAAAACCGGTTGTTTAACTGGAACCATCTTGTTTGCGAGCTCAAGGTAAATTAATGCTACGCTCAAAATGAAGGCTCTCCAGCGCCGGCAGATGCGTAACGAATCTTTCCAGGAATACTTCCTGGAAATGGAAAAAATATTTCGTGCTATGACGGTTCCAATGGCACCGAGCGAAAAACTCGACGTGCTCAAGCGGAACCTGAAAGCCGATTATAAACAAATGCTGATTCTCAGGCCAGTGAACACGCTTTCAGAATTGATGAGTCTTGGTAAATCGATCGACGCCTCCAAGACGCCGATTTATCAGAAAGTTTTCGGTTCTTCGCGAGAAGTTGTTCCTTATTCTGATAATCCACCACAAAACAAACAAAAACAAAATAATCAAAACCAAAAGGGAGGTGGACAGAATAACGGCAACGCAAAATCCAAAACGTTTTGGAACAAGAATGCCTAACCGGCAGGTCTTGATTCAAGCAAGCCTCCTGATAACCAGAAAAAGAAACAGCAAGGGAATCAGGACGGCAAGAATCTCGAGGGAAACAATCAAAAACCAATCGAACCACCGCAGAAACCTATGATGTGCCTAGAGTATTTGGTGGAAAAGCATCGTCCTCCCGTGCTCGGCGTCTGCTACAATTGTGAAATCAAGGGACACGAATATGAGGAATGCCGGAAACCAAGGCGGGTCTTCTGCATAGTGTGCGGATTTAAAGGTTTTTATGTTTCTCGTTGCCCTTACTGCCTAAAAAACGGGATCAGAACCAACTGAAGTCGCAGTTGGCAATATAACAGCGCTCCAAACAACAACTCATTATTAATCCCCAGATTTACGACAGTTTTCGACCGGCTCGTGATGAGGACTATGATAATTCGTGGTCTGTCGAAACCATCGTCCTTGACGACCCATTCGATAACCGTCCATTTACAATTGTCGCAGTGTACAGCAAATCTTTCAAAGCCTTGCTCGACAGTGGTAGTAATGCCACAATTATAACTAAAAAGTTATACCGAAAGTTTTCGAAAAGTCCCTTGAAAAGTTTGGAACGACCATTCGAACTACGTTCTGCGAACGATCAATCCTTACCAATCATTGGACAAGCGTATCTCCCGTATACTTTTCAAAATTTGACAAAGGTTCTATGCACTCTTGTAGTAGAGCATCTGACCGTCAATTCCATTCTAGGTATGGACTTTTGGCGCGCCTTTGGAATTTCTCACGAGATACAAAACTGTGCTCTGTTGAACTCAGGTCAGGAATCGGAAGACGACGAAAAAGATGAAGTACCGCGTGAGACGATACTCACTTCGGAAGAGTTAGCGTGCGTAGGAGAAGTAAAGAAGTGTTTCCAGACCGTAGAGCCCGGAAAGGTAAGCCCAACCTCATTCACAGAGCATAGGATTGTCATCAAAGATGAACTGATGACTGATGGACCAGGTTCTAGGACGCGATAAATGGGAACCTTACGTTTTCGTCTACCTAGATGACATCATCGTCGTAAGCGAAACGTTCGAGCATCACATACAGTTGCTCAAAGCAGTGGCCGATTGTCTAGCAAGAGCCAACCTAACTATCAATTTGGAAAAATCCCGTTTTGGAGTCCCCGAACTTAAGTTTCTTGGTTATTTGTTGAATCGGGACGGACTCAAGGTCAATCCTGACAAAATTCAACCGATTCTCGACTACGAGAGACCGGTTACCGTGACGAAACTTCGTCGTTTCCTCGGTATGTGCGGTTATTACCGCCGTTTCAGTTCAGTGAGGTCACTGCTCCCTTGACCGATCTGCTCAAAACGAAAACCAAGAGCTTAGTTTGGAAGTCCGAGGCAGAACTCGCGTTCCTTAAAATTAAGGAACTTCTAGTCACTCCTCCAGTTTTATTCTCACCAGACTTCTCCAAAGAGTTCATCTTTCAGACAGACGCTAGTGACGTAGCAGTCGCTGCTGTTCTGGTGCAGGAGTATCCCGAGGGCGAGAAAGTAGTTGCTTACTTTTCGCATAAGCTGACAACTCCCCAAAGGAACTATCATGCAACTGAGAAGGAAGGTCTGGCGGTGATAATGGCGGTTGAACACTTGCGAGGTTACTTGTGGAAGGTTATGATTTTCGACTGGTCACTGATTCGTCAGCGATTACATGGATACTGAAGACTAAATGGAAAACTAGTTCACGTTTGAGTCGTTGGAGTTTAGAATTACAACTCTACGACATGTCTATTGAGCACCGGAAAGGCAAGGACAATGTCGTTCCTGATGCGTTATCCCGGGCCGTAGCAGCCGTTTCAGCTTTGTCCACCTCAGACTGGTACTGTTCCATGAAGTCCAAAGTTATCTAAAATCCTGACGATTATGCAGACTTCAAAGTAGAAAATGATCAACTTTTCAAGTATGTAAACTCGAAAGTTGTTCCGTGCGACTCGCGGTTCAGTTGGAAACTCGTCCCAGCACCCGAGTTCCGTCAAGATTTGATCCAACGTACCCACGAAAATTTGCTTCACGTGGGATACGATAAAATGATCCACGAAGTGCAGTTGCGATGTTACTGGCCTCGTATGGGATCGGAAGTACGAAAGTTTATTCGAGAATGTGGGACGTGCAAGGAAATCAAAGCTCCTTTCGTCCCAGTCCAGCCCGAAATGGGTCAGTCGCGTGCGACTAATGCACCATGGCGAATGGTTTCTGTGGACTATATTGGTCCTCTTCCAAAAAGCAAACGTGGCAATCAACACTTGCTTGTCGTCCTAGACGTCTTCAGCAAGTACGTCATGTTAACCCCCGTTCGCAAAATCGCTATTACGTCACTCTGCACGATACTGCGCGAACAGTGGTTCAATCGCCATGGTAACCAAGAAATTCTGCTAAGCGACAATGCCTCCACTTTCACCTCGAAGGAGTTCAGTCAATTCATAAAAGAAACCAACGTCAAACATTGGCTGAACTCCCACTATCATTCGCAGGCTAACCCAGTGGAGCGAACAAATCGCTCGATAAACACCGCAATCCGGGCATATGCTCGAACCGAGCAGCGCAACTGGGATGTCCACATCAGTGATGTGGAGCGCATCCTAAATACTACCGTTCATTCCTCCACTGGGTTTAGTCCTCATTTCATTCTACACGGGTGTGAAATGGCATCTGCCGATGACTTCAGCAGGATTTCCAGTGAGGGTGACCTAGAAACAAGACACCAACAGATAGACAAAATCCGGGAGGTTGTGGTCAAAAATTTAGCAAAGGCAAGCGAGGGCATTCGACATCAATACAACTTGCGCCACCGAAAATTCGCCAAACCTTTTGAAAAGGGACAAATGGTCTACCGTCTAAACATGAAATTGTCGAATGCACTTGAGTCTCATAATGCTAAACTTGGACCACAATACTTACCGGCAAAAAATGTCTCCAAAAAGTGTGTATCCTCCTACGAGCTGGAGGATTTAGCAGGCAAAAATCTCGGAGTTTGGCCAGTAAATCTCCTCAAACCAGCATAAAAAAATCTTTGCCGTGCCGTCTGTGGACTGACGGTATGCTTTTACATGGATTACTCACTTGGGAGTTTTCCAAAAGCTGCCGTCAGTTTCCGACGGCAACACCACGGACTTTGGTCCGAATAAAACCAAAATAAGTTTCTCCGTCTTCTCTACTTTATTCTAGAAGACCGAAACTGCCGCAGGAAAGGTTTTTGAAACACACTTTCCACACCTTTTTCGGCGTGCCGATAGCGCAGCGGCGTAATCAAATTATCGCACTTAATGTATGGCCGGGGACCCGGCTTGGCCACAGAGGGATAGAATTACTCACTTGAATAAACATACAAATCTTACGCCGTCTTACGTGTTCGGCAAACCGAAAAATAAAATTCTTTTGCGCCCCACTCACGCAGTGAGGTAACCAAATAATTACACTTAACGTATGCCCCGGGACCTAGCACGGCAGCGGCGGAGTGGAATTTACACACTATAAAATAGAAAGTGACGGACCACGAACAAGAACAGACGTCCAGAGTATTTTGCTTTCGGGACAGTTTTGCGCCACCGTAACTGTGGAGTTTAGTGCGCGCGTGTGACAGTAAAATCGCTGTCGAAAAGTGCCGGTTTGTGGTTCGGGCACAGTGCATAGTGTGGTGTCGGTTCGCCAAAAGGGGTTAGCTAATTGCAAAGGAGTTCTTTCGCTACCCCGGCTAATTAACAAGGAACCGAACATCAACCGTTCTCGCTACAGAGGATAAGTCGAACGAGCCTAGCTCTCCTCTATAGCTAATAGCCAAGGAGAACGAAGCAGGGCGGACAAAGGTTCCCCCTGGGAAGTTTACTGCGCTAACTTGGATCGTTTACGGCGAGTAGACGATCCGGCGATTCGCGCCAACGTCGCTAGGGAGGTTTCAACAAAGGAGCCAAGCTCACCTCCCTAGCTAAACACCAAGGACCGCTGCCGGAGCAGCCAACGACCAAAGGAGAACGTGGCCGTTGTTGTCCCGGCCGGTCGGAGGAAACCGCCCGCCTTTCCGCCCGCAGCAGTGAGCCACCAGCAGCAGCAGTGAAGTGGAAAGTTTGAGGACAATAAAGTCGGTAAATTTAGTAATTTATTTTGTTTTGTTTACCTTTTTTTTGTTGTTACGAAAATCCGAAATTCTGTAGAGGCACCTAGGCCGCCCTGAAAAGAAGGGTACGCCGGGCAAACAAGAACCCGAGTAGTGGGCAAACCCCTACTTACACCTTGATACAACTGCTTCTACATCGATTTTGGAAATAAGCCCCCCTCTGAATATCTTGACCAAGCGTAAATCTCCGGTAAAAAAGTTTAAATTTGCATTCCGTATTCCTAGTTTTAAGATATTTGTAATATTACCTCTTTGTTAAAATTATTGTCCCCCATCTTGTAAATAAAATTGTATCCCTAGTTTTAAAACATGTGTGAAATTTTTCATAAATATTTTTCCCCCTTTTGTGTACCAAACTATATTGTTAGTTTTAAGATAACTAAATATTTCCTAAAAAACTATTACTATTGAATTCCTTGCTTTAAAATTTTTCATGAAAAAAAATCTTTTGTCCCCTTTCTTGTATATAGAATCTTATTTCTAGTCTTAAGATAGCTGTAAAAATTTTTTCTTTAAAAAAAAATTCAACATTGTAACCCCCTAGTTTTAAAATATCCAAAATGTAAAAACAAAAGAATTTGGCACCGCCAAGCTAACGCATTTGTGCCTATCAAATAAACGAAATGAATAAAAAAATCTCGAGAGGTGGCAGTTCTCAACACTGTCGGTAGAAAAGGTTACACCGAATGCTGTCAGTGGACTTGCCACAAAATTAGAGTGTAAGAAAATTGAATTCAAGCAACGTAGGTTTAAATTGTAGCCATAGTAGTAATAAAAACTCTCTTTCCCAATTAAACCGTCGAGAGGAACAGATCGTGAATAAAAGTTTTTCGCAGTGCTAGTAGTGCGTAGTTATTCCTCGTGAGCCCTATTCCCTCGGCGTCCCGTTTTTCGATTGTGCCTCCTCGAGTCGTCCGTGTGCGAGTCCCGAAAGTTCGAACCGCCGGAAATCACGATCCTGCCTCAACAAGAGGTTCTTAACCATGAACCAAACACCCTGTATATATATAAATGAAATGGTTTCCGTGCGTCGTCGCATAACTCAAGAACGACATGACGGATTTCGTTGATTTTTGCGTTATTTTGTTGGTTATTTTCTGTGGAAGTTTCTTTGACATAAAAATCAAATATTGAAATTTTCCTTATCTACCTATTAGCGCAATTGGGATTTTCTCATATATGCACTTTTTGCTGGATATCTTTATATATAAAAATGAAATGATTTCCGTGTGTCATCGCATAATTCAAGAACGACATGACGGATTTCTTCGATTTTGCGTTATTTTGGTGGTTATTTTGTGCGGAACATTCTTTGACATAAAAATTAATTATTGAAATTTTCTAATCCACCTATTAGTGCAATTGTGCTGTTCTCATATATGCACCTTTTGCTGGATATCTTTATATATAAATATGAAATGGTTTCCGTGAATCATCGCATAACTCAAGAACGACATGGCGGATTTCTTCGATTTTTGCGTTATTTTGTTGGTTATTTTCTGTGGAAGGTTCATTGATATAAAAATTAAATATTTCAATTTTCCTAATTCACCTATTAGTGCAATTGTGCTTTTCTCATATATGCCCCTTTTGCTGGATATCTTTATATATAAAAATGAAATGATTTCCGTGTGTCATCATATATATATATATATATATATATATATATATATATATATATATATATATATATATATATATATATATATATATATATATATATATATATATATATATATATATATATATATATATATATATATATATATATATATATATATATATATATATATATATATATATATATATATATATATATATATATATATATATATATATATATATCAGTTGATCCCCGACAGCCGAAGTGGTTGGTTCGCTCTAAAACCTCAGAGTTACTTTCTACCTAGTGTATCATCACCAGTGACCAAACTGTCTATTACAATGACGAAAAGTGCAAAAGATGCAGAAATGCATGAAGTGACCCAATTTTCAAAAATGAAAAATGATTCTCCACCCGTTAATCGTATTAGATTATACCCGAAGAGCGCCAAGGCTCCTTTCATCGTATTTATTCACAAGCGTGATGCAGATATTAATGTGCTTCAGGTTTCAACAACTCTACACAGCCAGTATAAATCTGTTGTAGAAATTAGAAAAATGACCAACGAGAAAATAAAAATAACAATGGGCAATCTTAGAGAAGCAAATGACTTTGTAAAAAGATCATTTTATCGATCTCCCTTTCGCGTAAGCATCCCCATATATTTGATAGAGACAGATGGAGTAATCGCCGACCCTTACATCGGCACCGCTGATGTGATCGGTCATGGTGTTGGGGTTTTCAAGAACCCGAAGCTTCCACCAGTAGCTGTATTGGAGACTCGTCGGTTAGCGCAGTATTCTACCGAAGACAAACAGTTCGTGCCCTCCCCCAAAATTCGTGTTACGTTCTCCGGATCACTGTTGCCAGATTTCCTACAACTCAACCACGTGTTGTTCCCGATACGACCATTCTTCCAGAAACCTATGACGTGTTCAACTTGCAAGCAATATGGGCATACAGTGAAATATTGCTTCAACAGAATTCGCTGCATTAAATGTGGTGAAACCCATACAGAAGACCAGTGTACAGTTACGGAAACTACTTGTTTTCGCTGTGGAAACTGTCACACAGATGAAAAAAATAGCACAGTTCACATCGAAAAATGCCGAGAGACATACCAAAAAGCAAAGAAAAAACATCAATCGAGGAGAACCAGAATGCGGAATTCGATAATTAGTAATCTTTTGGAACCCAGTGAACCAGAAAATATTTCGACAAACACCATCAGTCAAAATCCTCCACAATCATACGAACAAACACCAACTAACCCGACATATGTAACTAAAAAAACTGAGCTACATGCAAAAGGATCGCCAGTGATTAAACGTGACCAACTAGATCAACAAATCAACCTATCAGCTTTAACTACAATTCATCATTTGATCAATTCTCTTGGAGTAGATTCCTCTTTGCGAACCATTATTTCAGCATTAAACCCAATAATTTCTCATTTATGAAAAGAAATAATTAAAAAATTCCCACTTTTAGCATTAATAATTTCACCTTAGTAATCACGCAATGTAACATAACTAATATTACAGTTAAGCAGCATTGTATCACTAACACGGCTCATTATCACCCTACAGGTTACCGAGCCAGTTGCAAATAAACAGAAGGCAAAAAAAAAAAAAATATATATATATATATATATATATATATATATATATATATATATATATATATATATATATATATATATATATATATATATATATATATATATATATATATATATATATATATATATATATATATATATATATATATATATATATATATATATATATATATATATATATATATATATATATATATATATATATATATATATATATATATATATATATATATATATATATATAGAAGAATCCTTTGGTCACAGATATCTGAAAAATGGTTTTTGTACATAATAGAATTTCCAGGTCAAGTATTTTAACGCGCAATTGGAAATAGTAAACTGAGAAAAAGCCACCCGCAAATAATATTAAGTTATTCATTTGCATTGAAGTATATAGAAAAGAGAGTCATATGTCTAGGTTATGTTGGCTATTATATTATTGTCGATGACGCAAAAGCCGTACATTCAATTGATTACAATGCAGTCTATCCACCTATCCTTATCACTTGAGAATTGTTTCGTTCGGAATTCTCGTTCTGAAGATATGGGTGTATGAGTCCTACACAAAACAATACCATGGCAAAGGAATGGTTCAAACTACCAGTATATTCATCGAAAAGCCAGTGGTCGTTGAAAGTGTCCCTGGACTGCTTTTGAGACACGAACATTCTTGAAATTACCAGTCGTATTTTTTCGCCAATACATATGCTTTTAACCACATTGATCATGAAAAATTTATATTGGGGTCTTCAGTACGTACAACTCAGTATCAGTTGTAATTACACAGTAATATGTATGACATAAATTCAGTGAGAACAACTATCTGTCCAATGCATAAACTGTGATTGTAATCCTCGCTTATTTACGTGTAGAATACGCTCCGTAAACGTCTATTGAATTTTCCAATGCATGTACTAATTCTGGCATTGAAGTTTCAATTGAAGCGTTCTCAGCATAAGGCAAATTTGGGCAGTTGAAACCATCGCTATAAGTTAAAAGCATCCTTTTACTGGGATGCAAGTTTAGTTCGATAGTTCAGGGGTCTTTAGACGTCATTTTTCGAAGATCTTTTTTGTGGATATTTTTAGAATTTGATCCATTATTATACATAAAAATGCATTCCAATACAATGAATCTGAATTTTCAATAATATCAACCCAAAACAGGTGTTCTCAACTTTTAAATGATGCATTTGAGCATATGTTTCATTCAAAATTCTGTAGAGATACGGAAAGTTTAGTAAAATGCACGTGGGATGTCTCTTTTCAACATTTTTGTCTTCAAACAACCATATTACCCAGTTTGTAATTCCCAAAGATTTCCGTTATTATAGTATATACAAACGCTCAGTATAGAATTGAATTAAATTGGAGTTGATGTAGTTTTCGGTTTTTGGTCATATGACTCTCCTTAGTGCAACGTTTCGAAGGAATAGTCCCTCGTCTTCAGAGAAAAGCAGGGTTTGAACATAAATTAGTTTTCTCATAATGCAAATATTTGGGAAATTTTGCCAGGACCACATATATTTTCTTTTTCAGGTAGAATGTAATATTTAGTTTGTTTCCGCAAGTGGCTCTGTTCTACACTAAAATGGAAAAATTATTTATAGGGAAACAGAAGACAAAAATAGGTTTGTTTTCTTTAACCTGAACAAATACATCGCAAGATTAAACTAGCTTGGATACTAACAAATATTTCAGATTAGTTGAAGATCTTATGACGCATCTTAGAGATGGATTTGGAAATATCAGGATAGATCTGAGTCGTGACAGTTGCCATGAACACGGTTGTGGAGAGATCGGGGGTGAGGAATGGTGAATGATGGTTAGGGATCATCCATAAATGACGTAGCATTATATGAGAGAGGGGGGAGTATTGTATTTTGTGATGATGTGTGACGACAGGGGGGTAGGGAGGGGGAGAATTACCGTCAAGCTACGTAATTACCAGGGGGTATTTAGAGGTTTGTGACGAAATTCTACGATGGGGGAGGGGGTGTTAAAAATCACTCAAAAAATGCTACGTCATTTATGGATCGAGAGAAACTTTCATTAGAATTTTGTTATTCAAAAACACAGTTGCTCTCGGTCATACTACGAGTATAATATGAATATGAATTCTGTAAGAAATCTTTTTCTCACTACTAGGTGGATTACTTGGTGATCTGTGCATTCATATGTCATCCAACGTCCATCTCACGACCGAACGCAATGTTTAATCCAACGGATAAATACATCAACTCTGGACAAATTTTCACTTTGAAGTGAATTTACACATTGTTTTGTCTTTGAGGTAAACTAGCGTATTTATTTTTGAGAAATAGTTAATTAATTATTAAGCAAATTTACAAAATGTTCTTGGAATCGAATTCCTTGAGTCACGCAGATGTGTTTTCATACCCCGATATTCAAAATCGGTTTAGTTTTGCCCCCAAAACATCCGTAAAGTAGAGATGGTCGGGTTTCAATTTTTTCGAACCCGAACCCGACCCGAACCAGATAGCTTGAAAGTTGAAAAACCCGGACCCAACCCGAGCCCGAAATTATAAAATTTTAAAAACCCGCACCCGAGAGCTTGAAAATTTAAAAACCCGAACCCGACCCGAACCCGAGAATGAGAATTTTGTAAAACCAGAACCCGAGAATTTCAAAATTCGAAAAACCCGTACCCGACCCGAACCAGAAAATTTATAATTTTGAGAAATCCGATGCAAACCCAACTTGTTAATGCGGAGAATCAACCAAAGATCCCGAATATTTTAAACTTAAGCACCCGAGATGGATCCTACGCTCATCTAAGAATTATAGAATCACTCGAACCTGAAGTATAATTATATCTGTCTATGGCAAAATGAGTTACTGGCGAGTGGAATTCGCATTTGCATTTACTATTAATGAACGTCGAATTTGTAATGTTATGAGAAATGTAAAGATCGTCGATATCTGAACGAAAACAATTCCTGCAAGAGTAGTTTTGTATAATTTATTGCATGTATTAAAGTAAATATGCCTTGGCAATTGGGTCATTAAACGAAGAATAAAATTATCGGTTTTATTACATAAAGCGATATATATATATATATATATATATATATATATATATATATATATATATATATATATATATATATATATATATATATATATATATATATATATATATATATATATATATATATATATATATATATATATATATATATATATATATATATATATATATATATATATATATATATATATATATATATATATATATATATCGCTTTATGTAATAAAACGATAATTTTATTCTTCGTTTAATGACCCAATTGCCAAGGCATATTTACTTTAATACATGCAATAAATTATACAAAACTACTCTTGCAGGAATTGTTTTCGTTCAGATATCGACGATCTTTACATTTCTCATAACATTACAAATTCGACGTTCATTAATAGTAAATGCAAATGCGAATTCCACTCGCCAGTAACTCATTTTGCCATAGACAGATATAATTATACTTCAGGTTCGAGTGATTCTATAATTCTTAGATGAGCGTAGGATCCATCTCGGGTGCTTAAGTTTAAAATATTCGGGATCTTTGGTTGATTCTCCGCATTAACAAGTTGGGTTTGCATCGGATTTCTCAAAATTATAAATTTTCTGGTTCGGGTCGGGTACGGGTTTTTCGAATTTTGAAATTCTCGGGTTCTGGTTTTACAAAATTCTCATTCTCGGGTTCGGGTCGGGTTCGGGTTTTTAAATTTTCAAGCTCTCGGGTGCGGGTTTTTAAAATTTTATAATTTCGGGCTCGGGTTGGGTCCGGGTTTTTCAACTTTCAAGCTATCGGGTTCGGGTCGGGTTCGGGTTCGAAAAAATTGAAACCCGACCATCTCTACTTTACGGATGTTTTGGGGGCAAAACTAAACCGATTTTGAATATCGGGGTATGAAAACACATCTGCGTGACTCAAGGAATTCGATTCCAAGAACATTTTGTAAATTTGCTTAATAATTAATTAACTATTTCTCAAAAATAAATACGCTAGTTTACCTCAAAGACAAAACAATGTGTAAATTCACTTCAAAGTGAAAATTTGTCCAGAGTTGATGTATTTATCCGTTGGATTAAACATTGCGTTCGGTCGTGAGATGGACGTTGGATGACATATGAATGCACAGATCACCAAGTAATCCACCTAGTAGTGAGAAAAAGATTTCTTACAGAATTCATATTCATATTATACTCGTAGTATGACCGAGAGCAACTGTGTTTTTGAATAACAAAATTCTAATGAAAGTTTCTCTCGATCCATAAATGACGTAGCATTTTTTGAGTGATTTTTAACACCCCCTCCCCCATCGTAGAATTTCGTCACAAACCTCTAAATACTCCCCCTGGTAATTACGTAGCTTGACGGTAATTCTCCCCCTCCCTACCCCCCTGTCGTCACACATCATCACAAAATACAATACTCCCCCCTCTCTCATATAATGCTACGTCATTTATGGATGATCCCTAACCATCATTCACCATTCCTCACCCCCGATCTCTCCACAACCGTGTTCATGGCAACTGTCACGACTCAGATCTATCCTGATATTTCCAAATCCATCTCTAAGATGCGTCATAAGATCTTCAACTAATCTGAAATATTTGTTAGTATCCAAGCTAGTTTAATCTTGCGATGTATTTGTTCAGGTTAAAGAAAACAAACCTATTTTTGTCTTCTGTTTCCCTATAAATAATTTTTCCATTTTAGTGTAGAACAGAGCCACTTGCGGAAACAAACTAAATATTACATTCTACCTGAAAAAGAAAATATATGTGGTCCTGGCAAAATTTCCCAAATATTTGCATTATGAGAAAACTAATTTATGTTCAAACCCTGCTTTTCTCTGAAGACGAGGGACTATTCCTTCGAAACGTTGCACTAAGGAGAGTCATATGACCAAAAACTAGGAGTGGGTAATGTCCGGGACGTAACCGCGGTGTTGACGTAGGACTAAACTTGGGCATATCATATGACATTCATGGATAATTTGAGCCAATGCACTTTTTGAATGAATGTTTACTGGAAATTTCATGTCGAATGAGATTGCCACATTCACTGATTTTCTAGGACTTGCAAAAACTTTCGGGTTTGTAGATTAATTTGATAAACATTTGCTTATATGAATCACTGGTAAATGTACTCAAGAATTGACAGGCGCAAACTTATTAAATGGAACTTTCTAATTCAATTCTTTCTCCATTATGTTTTCATCCTAAAAAGAACGGTTTGTAGATAACTATGTTTGGTGATACCAGACGAGAATCCTTGCTAACGATTCGAACCTTGCCCGAATTCGCTTCTGCTGCGTACATACACGAACATTCCCCTTTCGCAGCTCACATCGAATGAGCATTGCATATCGGAATGCGATCTCTTTTATAAACTTCTTAGTGCAGATGGTAGTCCATCCCTTTGTGCGACAAATGAAAATATTTTCATCATTCGTTTTGGCGTGGCATTCGCTTAGTAGCAGGGTTGCCACATTCACTAATGTTCTAGAAAGATTTGCATTGTAGATTAATTCGATAAACATTGGTTTATATGTGTCATTGATAAAGTATCCTCAGTAACTCAATCCAAGTTATTAAAAGGAGCTTTCTAAATAAATTCTTTCTCCATTATATTTTCATCCTAATAAGAACGGTTTGCAGATAACTATTTTTGGTGATACCAGACTTTCTAATTCAATTCTTTCTCCATTATGTTTTCATCCTAAAAAGAACGGTTTGTAGATAACTATGTTTGGTGATACCAGACGAGAATCCTTGCTAACGATTCGAACCTAGCCCGAATTCGCATCTGCTGCGTACATACACGAACATTCCCCTTTCGCAGCTCACATCGAATGAGCATTGTATATCGGAATGCGATCTCTTTTATAAACTTCTTAGTGCAGATGGTAGTCCATCCCTTTGTGCGACAAATGAAAATATTTTCATCATTCCACATTCACTAATGTTCTAGAAAGATTTGCAAAAACCACCATTCAAAGCACGGCTAATTAATGCTTTTACAAAATCATTTCTATCAAAATTTACGGTAAAATCTACGGAATCTACTACACAATTGTTTTAATTATTTCCCAACAAATCGCGCAAAAATCTGTTCCGTACAGCACAGCGCAAATAATTGACGTTGGAAAACAAATCGGCAACTTCAGCTGCCAAACACTTAGAAACGATCGAAGCATTTTTCCGTTAATATCACTTTTCTGACTCAAATTGTTGTAGGTATTTTATTGCTTCCGTCCAATTGGTCAGTTTATTGGTTTTATCGCACATTTTTCGGATATTATCATAGAAAATAACTAACCCGATAAGAGGGAAGTTATTTTCCAAAGCACGAAATGGAAATTTCAATTGTAATTCTTCTGAGAACGATTTTGTGGTCCTAATAAGGACCGTTTGTTGTGAATATTATTTCGCCGTTTCCCGCTCGGCATGATGATTATTCGCTTGGCATGGATAGCGCACAGATTGGTATTTTCCAACAAACTAACCAGGCAGGCCTCGCTGGCTTCTTAAAGGGCCATTACGGCTGAGCTCCGGAAGAGTAGGTTTTGAAATTCTGTGCAATCTCACGGACCAGGCACTGGAAGAGCAGCTTGCGAATTAGTAACTCTGTCCACTTCTGAGAGCAATGAATTTCACGCAGGGCGACGACTGTTCTTGGTTGGCAGCGATAAGGCAGTAGCTATGATTTGGTTGGTGGTCAAAATGCAGCTTCTCGTTGAGCAGCACACGTACGTGTGTTCTGCTCTGTGGCTTACACACGTCTGGCTTTAAGAAAAACTGTGACACCCATATTTATAGGTTTTAGCATTAATGTTGATTCGCATTAAAAGTAGTTTTTGAACTTTTTAAACAAGTTTTACATAGCAAACAAGGTATCAATAGCAAGCGTTGAACGTTTTCCTTCCGATTTATGAAACAAAATTAGTAATTCCTCGAGTAGGAGAAAAGTTATTAGAGTTCAAAGTGTACGTAACGCATCCGTTTTGAAAATTTTGAAATGACACCCAGTATAGTAAAGAAAGACGTAAGTCCTACGTCAAAACCGAAAACTACATCAACTCCAATTTAATTCAATTCTATACTGAGCGTTTGTATATACTATAATAACGGAAATCTTTGGGAATTACAAACTGGGTAATATGGTTGTTTGAAGACAAAAATGTTGAAAAGAGACATCCCACGTGCATTTTACTAAACTTTCCGTATCTCTACAGAATTTTGAATGAAACATATGCTCAAATGCATCATTTAAAAGTTGAGAACACCTGTTTTGGGTTGATATTATTGAAAATTCAGATTCATTGTATTGGAATGCATTTTTATGTATAATAATGGATCAAATTCTAAAAATATCCACAAAAAAGATCTTCGAAAAATGACGTCTAAAGACCCCTGAACGATCGAACTAAACTTGCATCCCAGTAAAAGGATGCTTTTAACTTATAGCGATAATAATTTCTAATTTATGGAAAGAAATAATTAAAAAATTCCCACTTTTAGCATTAATATAATAATTTCACCTTAGTAATCACGCAATGTAACATAACTAATATTACAGTTAAGCAGCATTGTATCACTAACACGGCTCATTATCACCCTACAGGTTACCGAGCCAGTTGCAAATAAACAGAAGGCAAAAATATATATATATATATATATATATATATATATATATATATATATATATATATATATATATATATATATATATATATATATATATATATATATATATATATATATATATATATATATATATATATATATATATATATATATATATATATATATATATATATATATATATATATATATATATATATATATATATATATATCGCTTTATGTAATAAAACGATAATTTTATTCTTCGTTTAATGACCCAATTGCCAAGGCATATTTACTTTAATACATGCAATAAATTATACAAAACTACTCTTGCAGGAATTGTTTTCGTTCAGATATCGACGATCTTTACATTTCTCATAACATTACAAATTCGACGTTCATTAATAGTAAATGCAAATGCGAATTCCACTCGCCAGTAACTCATTTTGCCATAGACAGATATAATTATACTTCAGGTTCGAGTGATTCTATAATTCTTAGATGAGCGTAGGATCCATCTCGGGTGCTTAAGTTTAAAATATTCGGGATCTTTGGTTGATTCTCCGCATTAACAAGTTGGGTTTGCATCGGATTTCTCAAAATTATAAATTTTCTGGTTCGGGTCGGGTACGGGTTTTTCGAATTTTGAAATTCTCGGGTTCTGGTTTTACAAAATTCTCATTCTCGGGTTCGGGTCGGGTTCGGGTTTTTAAATTTTCAAGCTCTCGGGTGCGGGTTTTTAAAATTTTATAATTTCGGGCTCGGGTTGGGTCCGGGTTTTTCAACTTTCAAGCTATCGGGTTCGGGTCGGGTTCGGGTTCGAAAAAATTGAAACCCGACCATCTCTACTTTACGGATGTTTTGGGGGCAAAACTAAACCGATTTTGAATATCGGGGTATGAAAACACATCTGCGTGACTCAAGGAATTCGATTCCAAGAACATTTTGTAAATTTGCTTAATAATTAATTAACTATTTCTCAAAAATAAATACGCTAGTTTACCTCAAAGACAAAACAATGTGTAAATTCACTTCAAAGTGAAAATTTGTCCAGAGTTGATGTATTTATCCGTTGGATTAAACATTGCGTTCGGTCGTGAGATGGACGTTGGATGACATATGAATGCACAGATCACCAAGTAATCCACCTAGTAGTGAGAAAAAGATTTCTTACAGAATTCATATTCATATTATACTCGTAGTATGACCGAGAGCAACTGTGTTTTTGAATAACAAAATTCTAATGAAAGTTTCTCTCGATCCATAAATGACGTAGCATTTTTTGAGTGATTTTTAACACCCCCTCCCCCATCGTAGAATTTCGTCACAAACCTCTAAATACCCCCCTGGTAATTACGTAGCTTGACGGTAATTCTCCCCCTCCCTACCCCCCTGTCGTCACACATCATCACAAAATACAATACTCCCCCCTCTCTCATATAATGCTACGTCATTTATGGATGATCCCTAACCATCATTCACCATTCCTCACCCCCGATCTCTCCACAACCGTGTTCATGGCAACTGTCACGACTCAGATCTATCCTGATATTTCCAAATCCATCTCTAAGATGCGTCATAAGATCTTCAACTAATCTGAAATATTTGTTAGTATCCAAGCTAGTTTAATCTTGCGATGTATTTGTTCAGGTTAAAGAAAACAAACCTATTTTTGTCTTCTGTTTCCCTATAAATAATTTTTTCCATTTTAGTGTAGAACAGAGCCACTTGCGGAAACAAACTAAATATTACATTCTACCTGAAAAAGAAAATATATGTGGTCCTGGCAAAATTTCCCAAATATTTGCATTATGAGAAAACTAATTTATGTTCAAACCCTGCTTTTCTCTGAAGACGAGGGACTATTCCTTCGAAACGTTGCACTAAGGAGAGTCATATGACCAAAAACCGAAAACTACATCAACTCCAATTTAATTCAATTCTATACTGAGCGTTTGTATATACTATAATAACGGAAATCTTTGGGAATTACAAACTGGGTAATATGGTTGTTTGAAGACAAAAATGTTGAAAAGAGACATCCCACGTGCATTTTACTAAACTTTCCGTATCTCTACAGAATTTCGAATGAAACATATGCTCAAATGCATCATTTAAAAGTTGAGAACACCTGTTTTGGGTTGATATTATTGAAAATTCAGATTCATTGTATTGGAATGCATTTTTATGTATAATAATGGATCAAATTCTAAAAATATCCACAAAAAAGATCTTCGAAAAATGACGTCTAAAGACCCCTGAACTATCGAACTAAACTTGCATCCCAGTAAAAGGATGCTTTTAACTTATAGCGATGGTTTCAACTGCCCAAATTTGCCTTATGCTGAGAACGCTTCAATTGAAACTTCAATGCCAGAATTAGTACATGCATTGGAAAATTCAATAGACGTTTACGGAGCGTATTCTACACGTAAATAAGCGAGGATTACAATCACAGTTTATGCATTGGACAGATAGTTGTTCTCACTGAATTTATGTCATACATATTACTGTGTAATTACAACTGATACTGAGTTGTACGTACTGAAGACCCCAATATAAATTTTTCATGATCAATGTGGTTAAAAGCATATGTATTGGCGAAAAAATACGACTGGTAATTTCAAGAAAGTTCGTGTCTCAAAAGCAGTCCAGGGACACTTTCAACGACCACTGGCTTTTCGATGAATATACTGGTAGTTTGAACCATTCCTTTGCCATGGTATTGTTTTGTGTAGGACTCATACACCCATATCTTCAGAACGAGAATTCCGAACGAAATAATTCTCAAGTGATAAGGATAGGTGGATAGACTGCATTGTAATCAATTGAATGTACGGCTTTTGCGTCATCGACAATAATATAATTGCCAACATAACCTAGACATATGACTCTCTTTTCTATATACTTCAATGCAAATGAATAACTTAATATTATTTGCGGGTGGCTTTTTCTCAGTTTACTATTTCCAATTGCGCGTTAAAATACTTGACCTGGAAATTCTATTATGTACAAAAACCATTTTTCAGATATCTGTGACCAAAGGATTCTTGATTTCTAGATTTCCTGATGACTAATTAAGGCCCATCAATAAAGTAGAAACACCTGAAAACGCCGTCAAAAAAGAAGAACGAAAACGTGCTCTTTGCAATGGGATTTTCACAAACACTTCTGAATATTCTGAAACAATGGTTTTGGAATTCGTGAAATTCGTTTTATTAGTTTACTTCATTTAACTAACTTTTTTAAAATTTTATTCTATATACTCACTTTTTCCAGATCATTCATTTTATGGATTATATTCGATTTGTCTATATTTTTCATTTAAAATATATGATCATTTCATTTTAACGGTTTTTTTTCAATTTTGCATTCTTTTGATTTATTTCATTGTTTGAATGCATTCCGATAAGTTTATTATCTCATGCATCTTATTTGTATCATTAATTTAAGTTATTTTATTTACTTTTTTCGTGTTATGCAATTTTATATTATTTTTCGTTTTATTCATTTTAATAATCTAACTATTTTTGTTTAGTCATTCATTTTATTCATTTCATCCAGAACATTAATTAGACACAATTTAATTTACTCTATTAATTCTATTACTATTTAGTATAGCAGACTTTTTCACCTCAATCATTTTTTTCGCTCAAACACTCAACGAGTGCGGACGCCTATCGAAGCGTTCCGCAAGTAAGTTATTTATTAGTATTTTTTACTTACATAAACAAACATCGCGCGCTATTGAACTTCAAGTAATAGTAAAATAATGCAGTGCTGTCATTTTTTCAAGCGTTTCACTCATATGACGTCATCTTGCATGCACGAGCAGCAGCTCAATGCATGCACGAGCAGCAGCTCAATGCGCTTCATACCGGCTTGAACCTTCGTTAGAACCGGCCACAAATCTTGATAGCTCCTGGTTTACCTAGAGTTTTTCAACAGCAACAGTCTTTCTCAAGGCTATCTATATTTTCGCTCGATCAGCCTTTCTCAAGACTACCTATATTTTTTCGACAATTAGTCTTTCTCAACACTACCTACTTTTTCTACTCAATCAATCTTTTTCAAGACCGAAACATTTTTCAAGAACAATTCTGCCTAAAGAAATATTTAATTCTTCCAACATGCCTGGGTCCTCCCAGAAAGGCCGCGTGCCCAAAATTAAAACTAAACGGAAAAGGGTATCTTCTCTACCCGAAAATTCAATTGACTGCAGCAACTCATTCGATGTTTTATCCGAATGTGAAACTGATGAAATTTCTAATTTCTTCGCATTGTGCATAATGCCAATGA
The DNA here is from genome assembly GCF_030247195.1 of Topomyia yanbarensis. Taxonomy (NCBI): domain Eukaryota; kingdom Metazoa; phylum Arthropoda; class Insecta; order Diptera; family Culicidae; genus Topomyia; species Topomyia yanbarensis. Next base: position 105,805,259 of record NC_080670.1, on the reverse strand, counting down.
GAAGAAAACTCAATCACCTCCGCCTATAACAGTGATGATCTCCGACTTCCAATCCTTTCGAACTGAGCTTTCGATGTTCCTTCCGGACGTGAAAGTCTCTTTTCAGATTGGCCGAAGAGGAGAATGTCGAGTTACAGCGGAGGAATTAATTGGCCACAAACGACTACTCCAGTATCTTACGGAGAAGTTATATAAATTTTATTCATATGATTTCAAGACAGCTAGACCATTCAAGGCTGTCTTGAAAGGGCTACCACAAGGTCAAAGATTGGATGAAATATCCAACGAATTGAAAAATTTACTTGGCTTTTCTCCTTCACAAGTTATTCTTATGAAGAATATGGCTAGCGGCGATAACACGCCAGTACGCTCTGGAATTATTTAATTCATTTTAGCCGTAATGAGTTTATTAATTTGAAAGTATTTGAAAAAGCACGTTTTATGTTCCACGTGCGAGTAAAGTGGGAACATTATAGACGATATGGTGGCAGAATTCAAAATCTGACCCAGTGTCGTAGTTGCCAAGGCTTTGGGCACGGCACAAAAAATTGTCATTTGGATTCAAAATGTATGATCTGTGGTGATAAATCGCACACGAAAGATACTTGTCCGGTGAAAAAACCACAAAAAGTTTCAAATGCGCTAATTGCAACTTATGCTTCAGTGGCAGGTATCAAGGCCAAAATAACGGCTTCCGTTACCACGCCTACAAATTCGTTTGCACCTAACGCTTCCTTTAGTCCAATGGATCTAGGTAGCGTAACGAAAGAAAAATTAAAATACTTGCAGGACCATATGTTACCTATGATGATTGCTATGTTAAATTCTACCTCCATGTTTGAAGCTTTTCAAGCGGGATGGGAATTTGCTAACAAAACTTACAGTTTAAATTTAAAGTTAAATGAAATTAAAGTTTAACAATGACTTTAAATAATCATTTAAATTTATTAAATTGAAATGCTCGTTCATTAAAAACGTGCGAAGATGAATTTTTCAACTTCTTGAGGATATATAATGTGCATATAGCCGTTGTGACCGAAACTTTTTTAAAACCAAATATTAAATTGAAGAGTAACTCTAATTCTGTTATTCATCGATTTGATCGAATTGTTGGATTCGCCGGAGGAATCGCAATAGCGGTTAATCGCAGGATCAAACATTCCGTTACGCCGTCTCTTGGCACCAAGGTGATCGATAGTTTGGGTATCGAAGTTGAAATTGATCTTGTTATCATTTTTATTGCTGCAGCCTGTTTGCCTTTTCAGTGCACTGGCGAGCAAATTAATTTCTTGAAAGGAGACTTACAAAAACTTACAAGAAATCGGTCGAAATTCTTCATAATCGGTGATTTTAACGCCAACCACCGAGCCTGGAATAATGCTCAAAGCAATTCAAGCGGTAAACTACTTTTTAACACTCGGAATACCAAGGGGGTAAAAAGTTACGCGGACTACCAAGGGGATCTAAAAAAATGGGAACGCTTACTTTGACCGGTCATATCTCAGCCGTTACATAATCGATTTTAAATCTGTCTTCACCAATAGAAAGATATGTCTTTTGTGAATACGTCAAATTAAAAAATAGAAGAATAGAGTTGTCTACCATAAGTTACAGTAAAAAGAGTATAACAAAGTCAGTGAGAAAAAAAATGGGAACGCTTCTTTGACTTGCCATATCTTAGCTGTTTGCTCACCAATTTTAATTCTTTCTTCACCATTGGATAGGTAAATCTTTTATAAAAACAGTGAATAAAGAATGATGGAAATCAAATTTGTATATCTGAAGTAATTGTAAAAACAGTAATTGAGAGTCAGTACAGACGAAATGAGTTTTTCTGTTCAAACAATCGTATCACGACCGTTTGTCAACCAATTTCAATTTTCCTTACACCAATGCAATCCTTAGAGCTTCTAGACTTGTAATATATGCAATAAATAGTAGATTTTCAAAAATTACTATACTTTTTCGAGTTTTTAGGAGATAGGATTTTTACAATGTACGTGGCATACGGTTGATTGAAATTCTTTGCGACTTGTTAGATTTACGGTTTGAAAATTACCTGTTTACTCAATAGTTCTACATATTATACATGGATATTATTATATCAAAATGATTGCACGAACGTGGAGAAACACATTATTGTATGTAAGTTACTAAATAATAGAGTGTGTTAGGACGATTCAGTAAATACGAAGAAGTTCAGAATTTTAAAATATTCGTCATATAACTTTAAATTTGAAGCGATGACCTATACATTTTAATACACCAGTCGATTGTAATTGATGGCGGCTACAATTCCTGAAAAAACACCTTTTTATATTTTCTCAAAAAATAGCCAAAAGTACGTAGAAGTACAGAAATTCCATTTAGTTGGCAAACAACGTCGAGTTCAAAGTGAAGACCTATACCTTTTTATATACCAATCGATTATAATTGATTTTGGTTACAATTTCTGGAAGAACGATTTTTATATTTTCTCAAAAATAGACAAAAGTACGTAGAACTACAGTAATTTCATTTAGTTGACAAATAACTTCAAGTATTCAAAGCTATCACCTATGCAATTTATACACCAATCGATTGTAATTGATTTTGGCTACAATTTCTGAAAGAACATATTTTCATATTTTCTAAAAAAATAGCCAAAAATACGTACAAGTACATAAATTTCATTTAGTGGGTAAATAACGTCGAATTTTAAGGGACGATTTATACTTTTTTATACACGAATCGATTGTAATGAATGGTGGCTACAATTTCTGAGAGAACACATTTTTATATTTTCTCAAAAAATAGACAAAATACGTAGAAGTACGGAAATTTGATGTAGTTGGCAAGTAAGGTCAAATTCAAAGTGATGACTACACTTTTATATATATACCAATCGATTGTAATTGATTTCGGCTACAATTGTTGCAAGATAAACTTTTTATATTTTCTTAAAAAAACGACAAAAATACGTAGAAGTACATAAATTTCGTTTGATTGACAAATAACTGCAAATTAAAAGGGATGACCTACACTATTTATACACCAATCTATTGTAATTGATGGCGGCTACAATTTCTGATAGAACAATTGTTTATATTTTCTCAAAAATTAGCCAAAAATACGTAGAAGTACGGAAATTTTGTAGTTATGTGCCAATCAGACGAAATTTCTGTACTTCTACGTATTTTTGTCGTTTTTTGGGAAAATATGAAAAGTTTATCTTGCAACAATTGTAGCCGAAATTAATTACAATCGATTGGTATATATAAAAGTGTTGGCCATCACTTTGAATTTGACCTTATCTGCCAACTACATCAAATTTCCGTACTTCTACGTATTTTGTCTATTTTTTGAGAAAATATAAAAATGTGTTCTTTCAAAAATTGTAGCCGCCATCAATTACAATCGATTGGTATTGGTATGAAAAAGTATAAATCATCCCTTAGAATTCGTAGTTATTTGTCCACTAAATGAAATTTCTGTACTTGTACGTATTTTTGGCTATTTTTTGAGAATATACAAAAATTTGTTCTTTAAGAAATTGTAGCCAAAATCAATTACAATCGATTGGTGTATAAATGGAATAGGTGATAGCTTTGAATACTTGAAGCTATTTGTAAACTAAATGAAATTACTGTAGTTCTACGTACTTTTGTCTATTTTTTGAGAAAATATAAAAATTGTTCTTCCAGAAATTGTAACCAAAATCAATTATAATCGATTGGTATATAAAAAGGTATAGGCCATCACCTTGAATTCGGCATTTTTTGCCAACTAAATGAAATTTCTGTACTTCTACGTACTTTTGGCTATTTTTTGAGAAAATATAAAAATGTGTTTTTTCAGAAATTGTAGCCGCCATCAATTACAATCGATTGGTGTATTAAAATGTATAGGTCATCGCTTCAAATTTAAAGTTATATGACGAATATTTTAAAATTCTGAGCTTCTTCGTATTTACTGAATCTTCCTAACATACTCTATTATTTAGTAACCTTCATACAATAATGTGTTTCTCCACGTTCGTGCAATCATTTTGATATAATAATATCCATGTATAATATGTAGAACTATTGAGTAAACAGGTAATTTTCAAACCGTAAATCTAACAAGTCGCAAAGAATTTCAATCAACCGTATGCCACGTACATTGTAAAAATCCTATCTCCTAAAAACTCGAAAAAGTATAGTAATTTTTGAAAATCTACTATTTATTGCATATATTACAAGTCTAGAAGCTCTAAGGATTGCATTGGTGTAAGGAAAATTGAAATTGGTTGACAAACGGTCGTGATACGATTGTTTGAACAGAAAAACTCATTTCGTCTGTACTGACTCTCAATTACTGTTTTTACAATTACTTCAGATACACAAATTTGTTTTCCATCATTCTTTGTTCACTGTTTTTATAAAAGATTTACCTATCCAATGGTGAAGAAAGAATTAAAATTGGTGAGCAAACAGCTAAGATATGGCAAGTCAAAGAAGCGTTCCCATTTTTTTCTCACTGACTTTGTTATACTATTTTTACTGTAACTTACGGTAGACAACTCTATTCTTCTATTTTTTTTTTAATTCGACGTGTTCACAAAAGACATACCTTTATATTGGTGAAGATAGATTTAAAATCGATTATGTAACAGCTGAGATATGACCGGTCAAAGTAAGCGTTCCCATTTTTTTTACCCCCTTGGTATTCCGAGTGTTAATGATTGCTCTGCTGGTTATTATTCAATTTTGTTCCCGAATGGTCCTATGTGCTATTCGCCTGTAAGGAATCCATCAACAATTGATTTGGTTTTGACAGATCAAAGTCACCTTTGTAGCGAATTGATTACACATGCTGACTTTGATTCTGATCATCTTCCAGTAACTTTTTCACTTTCTCAAGAAGGTGTTTCCAATCCCATTAGCTTAGTGTTCAATTATCACAAAGCGATTTGGGAAAGGTACAAAACTTATATTGGGAATAATTTTAATCATGACCTTGATTTACAAAATAAAGCTGACATTGATACGGTATTACAAAATTAAAGTGATTCTATAGTTGATGCTAAAAATGTATCAGTACCAACAACACAGAAAAAATTTAATACTCCTATTATTGACGACGATCTTCAACTTCTGATTCGCTTGAAGAATGTTCGAAGACGCCAATGTCAACGTTCTCGTGATCCTGCAATGAAATGTATCTATCAGGATCTACAAAAAGAAATTAAGCATAGATTCACACTCTTAAGAAATGAAAATTTCGCGAAAGAGGTTCAACAAATCAAGCCAAATTCTAAACCTTTCTGGAAACTTTCTAAGGTTCTTAAAAAACCTCAGAAACCTCGTTTCAAACCAAGTATTGTTTCTAGACGATATTGTTGAAACAAACTATGATGAGATCAAATCCATCATGAAAAAGTTAAAAAATATGAAAGCTCTAGGCTACAATAGAATTTTCAAAATTCTTCTTAAAAACCTTCCCGAAATCACCATGAGATACTTGGTCAAAATATTCAACAAATGTTTTCAATTAGCATACTTCCCTGAAAGATGAAAAAATGCCAAGGTTATTCCTATTTTGAAGCCAGATAAAAACCCAGCAGAAGCATCTAGCTATCGACCAATTAGTTTACTCTCTTCTATTACTAAATTATTTGAAAAAATCATCTTAACTAGAATGATGCACAGATCAATGAGAATTCTATTTTTCTTCCTGAGCAGTTTGGATTTCGTATTGGACATTCAACTACTCATCAACTTGTGAGATAATTAAAAATTATCTTACTAACCGCACCCTACAGGTTTCTTATCAGAATTGTATATCTAATAAACGACCAGTTAACCCTCTAGTTCCCAACACCGCCTCTAGGCGTTCTCTATAAACATCAAAATAAAACTACTAAAACATGATTGTATGTTGTCATCCGCACTATTATTTCTTCCCAACGCTCACACCTTTCATACACACACATTATTTGAATATTCGTAGCTTTCTGTCAAAGGCAATTGAAGCTCAAAGTTGAAAATTCGAGGAAAACGTGGAAAAAAATTATTTTGTGTTTAGTGGTAATCTTCATTAAACAAATTTTAACTATTTTTGGAAATTTCAAAAACTAAAAAAAATATTTTTGAGTAGCCTGTTACTAGCATTTCACTGTAGATGTGAATTGGTTTAGTGGAATAATTCGGAAGTTTTGGTTTTTTGGTAAAATACTTTGCCCGCCTAGAGGCGGTCCTGGGCACCTGAGCGAAAATTTTTTTCAGTCCTTAGTGATTACTTATCGTACCGAAACAAGCATTATGTGCACTTTTAGCTGAAAAGAAGCATGTTTTAAAAACTTTGGGTGAATGTTGCTGTTAGAATCAGGGTTGCCAAAATTAAATCTGTATTTTTGTCCTAAAAAATCTTTTCATCTGTATTTACTCTTTGAAAAATCTGTGTCGATATCTGTATCGAATCAGTTGAGTCCTTGAGAGAGCGAACCATTTAAAAGCTGACATATGGATAGTTATTTAGAATTGACAGCTGCGATGACCACAAGTTGGTTGAGGTGTGAACATTTGTCGATATTTTAAAATCAGTTTTTTTTTCTTGTTACATTAAGTATGACAGTCATAGCCTCGAAAAGTAAACATTCACATCATGAAATAACCCAAAAAAAATCTTTACACAACAAGTTATCGTTTCCATCTTTATCCCTTCCATCTTTATCCCTTAATTTTGTATTGAAAAATATTGACAACCTCAATTAGGTACAGAAAATGTTTCCGCCTTTTCATTCTGCATCATGGGAAATTTTTTAACCATTTAACTATCGCTCTGTCAATTTTAACCATGCTCCAGAGTAGGGTTATTTTGCAAATAACTTTTGAAGTGTCAGATTTTAACTAAAATTTAAAAATTTCACCAAATGGTTCACAGCCTAAGTCGACCAATGTAGCTGTCTAATTTTCGGACAAAAAATTGAGAATTCACAAAGTCACAGAGCATTACAATTAACGTTTCTGGAAGTAGACTTCAGCCAGGCCTTTGCTGGGTGCTAACCTGAGTGCATTACAAACCTTTACCTTTCAGAATGAGCGACCACTCGAAAAAGTGAAAATATATTGATTTATTTTTAATTAAGGTTTGTGGACGCGGACGAAGTCGATATAAATAATGACTTTTACTGTGAGCCGTGTTTACCAATACTGCTATTAAACTGTGAAGCAATGTTTGTAAACACGGCTCACAGTAAAAGTCATTTTTAAGTCGATTTCATCGGCGTGCACAGCCAAATATAAAGGGCTAAGCTGAGAGAGACACAGAGTAAGTATTACTGAAACTAAAAAAAAATATTTCTAAAATAGGTTTTGTAACATCACTTCTCAAAAATCTGTATATCTGTACATACACGCAAAAATCTGTATATCTGCACATACAGATTCTTGGTCTGAACTGGCTGAAAAATCTGTATAAATACAGATTATTCTGTATTTTTGGTAACCCTGGTTAGAATACGGATATTCTTATCATTTAATAATATTTAGGGGAGTCTGGGGCTAGCTGGCGGAATATTTTTTCTCCTTTTGTATTAGACATATGGTGCTGTCTCTAGTTCTGCACTCCCAGTACTGTTTAATCCATTCTCCAAGGTGTTTATGTTGCATTAAATTCTGTTTCGTACACGTTGTAAGTGATATTGAGTTTTCGAGCGTATTAAAGTGAAGAGCCTAATTTATTCGTGTTAGGAATGGTGCCTCACCATTTTATTAATTACTCGGGATACATTTGATGCAATGCGTATGAATTGGCACTAATATCTTTGCTTTCTTCTTATGAACCATTATGATATCAAAAATCGCCATTTGAACCAATACGTTGGACAAAGATGGCTAACGCCGCTCTAACCAACGGTTTTACATGGTTAGGGCGAACATAGGCTCATTGCCCTAGGTATAGTTTTTAAATTTCATTATTTTTGTTATTTAGGGCTAGTTCAAAGCCATTCCACGAATGACTAGATTTTTCGATAGCGCGCGAAAACAACTTTCCTTGGCCGTATATGTAACCACAAGCAAAATTTGTTTTTTGTTTGTTTTTTTGTTTGTTTACTTCGGAACTTCACTTGAAGAATTTCGAAAATTTAGCTTTTGAATACAAAGTGTGCGCCAAAATTAAAATGCAGGAGCATTGGGGCTAAAAAGTAATAAGTCTCGATTGATTTGTAGTTATATTCAAAAAGCATCTCACGCGATCCATACTTTATCATCAAAAAAGGCCAGGTGGCATCATAGTGCACATAGTCGTAAATTGGCGAGATTCCCGCGTCATATATTTAAAATTCTGTAATGCAGCTAACAGTCTGCTCTTTTATGCAACGCATTCACTTTTACACGATCTTCTTAAGTTAAAAACATAAAACATGATAAGTGTAACCATCGCCAGCAGACCCTGGGCTCCCCTACTATAAATTAGAAGTCAATAATAAAACAACCAAAGCACTAGAGAAATACTCTTTACAGTTTAGGCATTTTGCGTTCTGATGGAGTCCAAAATATAAGCAACCATCTGTATTCGCTTATGTTGAAGTAACCAGGAAAAAAAGTTTTTATTTTTATTCGCCCAGGTGCCCAACACCGCCTCTAGGCAGCCTACTTATTTTAAGGCTTTAATGAAAAATCCATTACTTTCAAGAATTTTCAACATTATTTTCGTTTTTCTCATCACGAAGCCCACCTCCTAAAATTTTTTCAAGTCAAAAAAAATTTGGGCACTAGAGGGTTAAAGCAGGCGTCCCTCAAGGATCAAGCGTCGCACCAATCCTATACAATATTTTTACCTCTGATCTTCCACTTTTCTGTGTGATACTAGCATCTTAGCCACTGGCAGGAGTCCTCGTATTATCTGCAGTCCTCCCTTTTGCAGCCAAGCCAGCCAGCCGTGCGTGCTAGTAATGGTACATTAGTTGTTTCTGATATTTTATGTTTGACGTATCAGCTGATGAAAAAAAATAACGAAACTAGGAAGCCCGAACTCATACTCTTTGTGTTTCTAAACTCAAGCACCAACAAAGAACTACTACAACGCTCTAAGGAGTGAAGAAAAACGTCGTCAAAGAACAAACATGACATGCCCGGCGCATGTGCACCGAAATAGCTAAAAAAAGGAAAAGAAGTTTTCCAATCAGGTTTTTGTTTGGAAATTTAAAGCCAATGACATTCATAGTCTAGATAATTCGTTGTGGTGGTTCTGACATTGTGCCCACCAAGTCCGCTCCAGTCTTTTTTCGCGTTTGCATGCACGTTTGATATATGGTATACTCCAGTGGTTTTCAACCTTTTTCATTCCATGTACCCCTTTCCGAATATCGATCTCCATGATGTACCCCTTTCTGAAAATTACATACCATCATTACCCACCCTGTCAGAATCAAATGATTTGCAATTGGATGAAAACCATAACTTTTCAATTGGAAACCTGTTCCTGGACAGTCTCAGTAAACGTAAACAGGAATTTTAAAATAAGTTAAAATTTATCCCTCCCTGGGTATACTCCAATGATTATTCACAAGTTCGTCCTATACGTTGGAATTTTTAATTAGGATGCAAATAATGTTTTATGACAATAAATGTTATTCATCTTTGTATGCAAAATTCTTCGTTCATAATTTAGGAACAATTTCTGAACAAATCAATCGTGCGAATGCTCTGTGCACGATTACATTTCACTGGATACATGTCAAGATAAATGCCGTAGCTTCGTCAGTTTTCAATATTTTTACAAACATCTTTAGCAAACATATGACAAATTTTCAAATTCAGTGAAACCAACTAGAACTAATCGCAATATGATCACCATTAACTAAATGCAAAATTTTGATTTGATATGCTGCATTATATTTTGGCACAAATAGTTTAAAGTTTGTAAATGATTTAACATGAACAAACAATCAACAATATTTAAATTCGTGTAGACAGTTTCCTATGTGTTTTAAAATATGTACAATGCTAACTACGGCAGATACTATTACAGTGTACAACTTTTCCAAGGAAAGTAATAGGCTACGACTTCTGGTTCAAAAGTTATTCTGTATACCTACGTGTCTATATCGTTTAAGAAAATTGAACTTATCTGAATACTCTGGCTGATACTGCAATCAAATTAACCAACCGCTCATTATAAAAGTATTATTATGGCTAGGGTTCGTCGCGTGCGCTATTTAACGCACCCGTACCGCAAAAGATGTTATGTGTAGAACGTTTTATTCGTCAAATAATTGATAAAGTGATAATTTTGATTATTCTAAATTGATAAACAGACTACTATAACGAAAGAAAATCTAGCTGTGTCCGAAATATTCTAACGCTATTATTTTTACGACATATTTTGGACTAGTTATTTTATACTTCTAAGTAAAACTTCACAAACCAATTATTTACATATAAATACATAAAATGCAAGGTCCAAATAGAGACAAAATTATTAGATCATTTAAAAACAATAAATTTTTACTCACCCAATTTTCTGTTGGAAATCGTGGAATTATGAATCGTTTTCGATATCAATTTTTCAACTGTGAATTTTGACTAATACAACGGAATTAGAGATGAACTAATTATGCTGGGACTTAAACACAACCCAAACGAATTTGGAGTAATTGCCAGTAAAGGATACAAATGTATTAAAGCGTCCAAAATAAGCGAGGAATCCAAATTAGGATGATTATTCTATCATTCGTTCATCAACATTGTATTTCTATCTTCTTTGATTGCTGTGTAAATTCAACGTGAATTTTTCTGCAGTCAATTTCATTGGACTCTTTCTCAAAAGTATGCTACACTACTTTTTTTCGCGTACTTACATTCAAATTTATTATAATTTTCTAACAAATTAAGTCCTAATATTTTTGAGACTATTTTGTAGCTTTTTTGAAGCTTTTTTTGTCAAATACCACATAGTTTGACTCCCGTTCACTTCAATTGAAGTTTTTTCCATTGGCTCTTTGGGAAAATATTAGAGGAAAATACATTAAATGCTAGAACTTTCGAACTAGCCATTAGAAAATTACACTTCATACACTTTTAAAGGGAGCAAACTTAGTTTTTGAATGAGAATACATCTGTTTCTTGAAGAATGCGGAAGTTAGAGTTTTGGGATATTTTGTCCGTAAAACCCCTTATTTTTAAAAATCATTTCTGCTGTATGCTACAAATCATACATTTTTTGCAGTTTTTCTAATGTTCAATAATTCTGTACCGGTTGAGACCGGACTCCTGATTAGATGTAATGTATAGATAGGGTGACCATATGAGGCGCGTAAAAAACCAGGACAGTTGAAAGGGGACAGCCTCTCCCCGTTACCTCTCAATCGACTGTGCATTATCCAAAGGTTTTCGGCAGTTACAAAGTTCTTGGGTCTGGCAGGCAAAGCTTCGGCAGTAAAAAAGTTCTGTGGGTCTGAGAGGAAGAGTTCTATCAGAAAATTTTTCGTGTGAATTCTATCACCGTGCTTTTTCGGATTTACACACACAAACGCAGTTCTTGCTACACCACTAACGGCGAAAGTTTCATGCTGTTGTCGGAGAAATGGGATATCCTGAATAGAGCAAATGAGACGAAATATTATGAGATCGTTTGTGCAGGAACCGGCGAGGAGTTTTCAGCACTAAATACATGTCATTGAAGTAAAACCGAAACATCAACGGTCCCTAGTAGCTTCCCTGCGCTATATCTGGCAATCTCCAATGAAAACCATTTTCTCTCGATCTGAGAGCTAGGATCGAAACAGTTGCAAAACCTACCGTTGGTTTCAAATTTCTCCATTTTATCGATTGCTATATTAAAACCGGCGGATACTTTGGTGTTGCTAGTATCAGTTTAAGCGCGACTTTCACACATCGTTTGGCACATAGGTATCTGGCCTTCATATGTGCACAGCGTGATTTGCGATTTGCTTACACGAAATACGTATTGAAGGATCAGGTATGAAGGAATAGGTTTCGTAACTCGCATTCTCACGATACGAACACCATTGGATATACCTGGAAAAAGTTTCTCCAGGTTTCCAACTTTCACCGTTACGTACTCCGACATGATGGTTGTAGTGAATTTATTGGTAGTACGCGGGGATAGATCGTCCAGACGCACATCAGTCTTATCATCGTCGATCTAAACGGGTATCTTGATTCTAAAATTGTCATGTGCAACGACGTGTTGCATGTTGTTTCCGATAGCCAAACTTTGGACATTTTTAAATGCTATCAATACTGCATTACGAGTATGCGCCTTTATTAATTGTTCCACTTCGCGAACACAAGGATGAATTGGACAAACAATCACTGTATTGTACCGAAGATCGTTCAAATTGTGCTGCTGAGTTTCACGCATTTTTAAATAAACGATCGATACCGCATCGATGAAAGTGACGGTACTTCATTGTTCACACTGGCTTGGGACAACTGTTATTTTTCGATTGCTCTGCTGGCGCGGTACATGTAGATAGCAGACAGTATGTAGAAACATTCGTTTGATTCACTGCACAGTTAACAAGCACACCGATTTAGCTTTCGATTCGATTGAGATGGAAATATAGAGTTATTAGGAACTGGTATTGATTTTAAAGGGGCTCTATAATCACCAGCTCGAGAGAGCGTTCAACGAGGTTATTCCACGATAGTTATTGATGTTGCGCCATTTTACTTTTTATGAAATGGATTTCCAGTAAAACGAAAAACTACCACTAGCAAGAGAACTCTAGGAGAAGAAGAGTCACCAAAACTTCAATGTATTTAGGTTTTATTGGTCACCGCAAAATTGTTATGCATTTGGTTTATTGATTTTCTCAGTGAAATTAAAAAACGAAACCTTCTTTCTTCGTTGTTACGTTACGTTTCGGCCTACTACGAAACGTAACGTAACAATGAAGACGTAACGTAACAATGAAGAAAGACGGTTTCGTTTTTTTAATTTCACCGAGAAAAATTAGTGAACCAAATACATAAAAACTTCAATGTGTCTTCTCAGATCTACCAAAGGAAATCTTTCGGATCCCGGATTGAAAGACGATTTAAACCAAGAAGAAACTCTGGTAATCATTGTTTCATCGACATTGATTTGTTCGGTTGCCAAAGTTCCTTATCTTTTCAATTTCCATGTAAAAAAATTGAAAAATGAAATAACGTGGTACTATCGAGAGAATTAAAAAGGTATCGGATGGTACAATTGGGAGATTCGAGTGTATTAAGTTTTGTTTATCGAACTCTGGAGCAGAGTGAATAAAGCGAAAACTCTATTAGAAATATAACAGGTGTTCAATAAAACATGATAATGATTTCAATACCTTTCTGTCATTAAAGTAAAGAGTTTTTTCTCTCCAAGAGAATTGCTCTCTGGACTCCCTAGAAATGGACGGCATGTTTCTTTTCGACGGGTGCTACCAGATTAATCGTAGATGGCGTCGAAACAGCAAGCACTCTGCGAGCGTGTTGTACGGTTTTACAAAACGCATGGCCATCGTGAAAAAATGTTTACGGTAAACCACTTTCGAGACGAAAACGTGCCCGTGAGTACAGTTTACCGGATCCTGGCATCCCTGAACGTGGAGTGGAAGGCCTGTAGCGGCCGTCTGGCGAAGATAATGACGAAGAAGAAGAAGGAATCGTTGAAAGAGCTGTTCGAAGACAAGGACGGAACGAGTTTGCGTGACGCCTGTCGAAAATATCACTGCTTCTATATCTTGATTCACCGAACCCCTTAAGATGGTGGACATCACCTATCGGAAGAAGATTTTTTCCCCCGAGTATACGGAAGAGCAGATAGCGATCGTGAAATTGCAGTGCCGGTGGATGACGAAGAACTATCGCGAGATGTCGTTCGTGCTGGACGACGAAACTTACTTTCCGCTCTCGAAGACCCACATTCCAGGAAATGACAACTACGACAAGTCGGCCCCACCCCTGGAATAAAAGTGACTTGAAAAAATTCCTCTGCGATTCTTGAAAGAATATCACGCGGATCGGAAGTACGTCTTCTGGCTGGACAAGGCGTCTTCCCATTACGCCAAGAAGACGCTGGAATATCTTGAGCAGAAAAAGATACCGTACGTGCCGAAAGAAAGAAACCCGACCAACTTGCCCCAGTGCCGTCCCATTGGGGATTTTATTGGCTCCCTCAGTGCCCTAGTGTACAAAAATACGAAGCAGTTGACCAGTTCCGGAATTGCATCCGGAAGATGGACGTCAGTGTCGTCCAGCGCTCTTGTGAGACCATCGCGACTAAGTTTCGTCGTACGGGTGACAAGGGCCCTTTCTCCAATATTCATTGACGTTTTGCCTTTCTCATATAGAAAGGTTATGCAATCACTCTGAAAAACGTCAACCTAATCCCGGCCCGGAGGGCCGAGTGTCATATCCCATTCGACTCAGTTCGTCGAGATCGGAAAAAGTCTGTACGTGTGTATGTATGTGTGTATGTGTGTGTATGTGTGTGTATGTATGTGCGTATGTGTCATATAATGTCACTCAATTTTTCTCAGAGATGGCTGGACCGATTTGCCCAAACTTAGTCTCAAATGAAAGGTGCAACCTTCCCATCGGCTGCTATTGAATTTTGGATCGATCGGAATTCTGGTTCCGGAATTACGGGTTTCAGAGTGCGGCCACACAGAAATTTCTCATATAAACTATAGAAAAAATTAAAAATCGAATTTTTATTATTGATGCTAAATGTGTTCAAGGTGCATGAAACGTCGAGATTTGATGCAAACTGGAAAAAAATTTGACTACGGTTCACTTTTTTGGATTTTGGCATATTTTTGCCTTTCTCATATAGAAAGGTTATGCAATCACTCTGAAAAACGGCAACCTAATCCCGGCCCGGAGGGCCGCGTGTCATATCCCATTCGACTCAGTTCGTCGAGATCGGAAAAAGTCTGTATGTGTGTATGTATGTGTGTGTGTATGTATGTACGTATGTGTCAAATAATGTCACTCATTTTTCTCAGAGATGGCTGGACCGATTTGCCCAAACTTAGTCTCAAATGAAAGGTGCAACCTTCCCATCGGCTGCTATTGAATTTTGGATCGATCGGAATTCTGGTTCCGGAATTACGGGTTTCAGAGTGCGGCCACACAGAAATTTCTCATATAAACTATAGGAAAAATTAAAAATCGAATTTTTATTTTTGATGATAAATGTGTTCAAGGTGCATGAAACGTCGAGATTTGATGCAAACTGGAAAAAAAATTTGACTACGGTTCACTTTTTTGGATTTTGGCACATTTTTGCCTTTCTCATATAGAAAGGTTATGCAATCACTCTGAAAAACGTCAACCTAATCCCGGCCCGGAGGGCCGAGTGTCATATCCCATTCGACTCAGTTCGTCGAGATCGGGAAAAGTCTGTATGTGTGTGTATGTGTGCATGTGTGTGTGTATGTATGTGCGTATGTGTCAAATAATGTCACTCATTTTTCTCAGAGATGGCTGGACCGATTTGCCCAAACTTAGTCTCAAATGAAAGGTGCAACCTTCCCATCGGCTGCTATTGAATTTTGGATCGATCGGAATTCTGGTTCCGGAATTACGGGTTTCAGAGTGCGGCCACACAGAAATTTCTCATATAAACTATAGGAAAAATTAAAAATAGATTTTTTATTTTTGATGCTAAATCGTCGCTGTTGTGCTATCTTATGACAAGCGCCATTTAGCACATATCGAGAAAAACGATTTTTAAAGTTTGAGATTGAATATCTTGAAACTTATAAATGGTATAAACATTCCAAAGAAGACAATTAATGCTTCTATCTATTCTTCATCAATCTCTCAAATATTACGAAGATCGCTTGACTATGTTGCGTTTTTACTATGAATGTAAACAAAAGTCGCACTCACACGTGTCATAGGCGTGTATTGATGACAAAATTTGTATAACGTGTCATAATCGTGCATGAAAAATTTTCCATAGAAAAAAATCATAAATTTTTAACTTTTATTCATATCTTTGCGTTCATACGGTCTATAAACAATCGGTGAAATGCATTTTGAAGGGAATGAGTCAGGGCATCTAGAAAAAATAGTTATTTTTAGTTACAGTGTTGCCAAATATCCTTTATTTCCAATTTAAAACTAAAACTGTGTTTTTCTCACAACTCGTGTAATTTTCTTTTGAAAATGTTTATGTCATTTTGTTCCTCAGACATTTTCACGCATAAAAACATCTAAAACTTCAATATAACTTGAGCAAATCCCTAGATACAGTGATTTTAAGCAAAAAACTCACAATTTCTCATGACGTTTCTCGCAATATCTAAGTAACCAAGCAGAATTTCAAAATTCTGAAAACGCCACTTTGTAGAGATTTTTCAAACAAGTAATGTGGCATATCTAACTCAGTTTACCCCAAAATGGCGTTTGTCATAAGATAGCACAACAGCGACGAAATGTGTTCAAGGTGCATAAAACGTCGAGATTTGATGCAAACTGGAAAAAAAATTTGACGACGGTTCACTTTTTTGGATTTTGGCACATTTTTGCCTTTCTCATATAGAAAGGTTATGCAATCACTCTGAACTACTACTGCCCAAATTTCAACAAAAGGTTTGTGTGTCGTTTGTTTACGTTTATACGATCGGTTTGTTCGCTCCCGAAAATAAGGTCTTTTTTGCAGTGAAATCTGAACATATGTTTAAATAAAATTGTTGACATAATTTTTCCTCGGCTTGTTAGTGAATTCAATATTAAATTCAGCTAGTACTACCCGTCTGTGTGAAAAAATTTAGCAAAAGAACTCTGTTTTAGGCCAGATCAAATGTCAAATGTAGGCACACCCTGTTAGATACCATTTTCCATCGTTCCACTTGTCATCGCTTCGTGTATGCGAATCATCTTCGCTATTCTTATTATAACTCGCGCCAATAAGAAAATCAGGTCAGGGGCAGATAGAATAAAACCGCCAGTCGAATAAGACCGAAATAAAGGTTGGAGTTTCTGTTAAATAGAGTTTCCAAGTTTTGAATTAATATAGAGGAAAAAGGTGAATTCGTGTCCTGAAATTAATTGATGACTCCCAAGTGCTTGTGGCGACAATTGTTATAGTGCGATTACTTTCATTGGCCCGTTGGCGCTATTGCTGATTTTGGCTTGCGTTTTCATGCGTAGAACGTTACGCATTTTAAATCCGGTCACAACATAGTTTTTGGTGCCGTGACCAGGATACTACGTCCTGTAAGCGTCGGTTTTCCGCCATTACTGTTCGTTTGGCATTGTACGTAGCCAACGAGTATCCGCCATCAAAGGACGCCGTTCTGAGGACAAAGGGTCCAGAGAAGAAAGCACCGCCATCACGCTACTTCATTAAGGAACACCATTACTGCGGCTGATCATTACTGTTACAAGGCCTAATTGATCTATGCGGCAGGTAATTGGCTC
This sequence comes from Topomyia yanbarensis, assembly GCF_030247195.1. Taxonomy (NCBI): domain Eukaryota; kingdom Metazoa; phylum Arthropoda; class Insecta; order Diptera; family Culicidae; genus Topomyia; species Topomyia yanbarensis. The sequence continues at coordinate 105,787,869 of NC_080670.1, read as the reverse complement.
TCCAACATTTAATATTATCTATGCTGGTGCGTTTAGATTCGTTTTCCCTTTCTTGACTGGACTTCCAACGTGGGGCTGCTTGCAACGCATACTGGAGGACGCCTTCTTGAGGTCCAATAATCTCTGCAGACCCAACTCTACTGGTACCTCCTCGTCCGCTGGCACGAGACGCTGATCGTAGCATCTTCAACGCAGCGTTAATATCGAGGTTGTTAGGAGCGATTTATTGAAAATACAAGGCACATTTTTTGCCTTGGTCAGGTTAGTACCTTTCCAAGCCCATACATTTCTATCGCCAGTGCTATCTGGTCTTATTTTCGCAGACCGAATATCTACAATTTTTCGCCATCGTTGCTGAACGCGTGTTACGATGGATGGAGCGAAGAGTAAGCTACAGCTCAACATTCGGCGAACATCACTGCTTGCATCCTTAAGCCGAGCTGAACAGTTCCTGCGGGGGTACGAGGCAGACCGGGACGCACTACAAGTAGCTATCCGGTTGGAAAATTTAGAGGTGCTATGGCAGGGACTCGAAGACACTCAAACGGCTCTCGAGGAGATGGAAACCGATAATGAATCGATGGTGAGAAATTTGCAATATCGGTCTGATTTCGAGCCCAAACTTTTTGCAATAAAAGCTGGTCTTCTTGGTCAATTGCCCCCAGCAATTAATTCTGTAAGTGATCTCCCTGTAAATCCCCCCCCCCCCCCTTCAACTACACTCTGGTCTCTCTGGTCTAAAGCTGCCGACAATATCTCTGCCTGAGTTTGCTGGTGATTATCAAGACTGGCTTGGCTTCCATGATACGTTTTTTGCGCTAATTCACTCCAATCCCGAAGTAGCGGCCATTCAAAAATTTTACTACTTACGTGCAGCGGTGAAAGGCGAGGCGTCTCAGGTAATCGAGTCGATAACTATAAGCACCGCCAACTACCCTCTTGCCTGGGATGCTTTGGTGGCTCGCTATTCCAACGAGTACCTATTAAAAAAGCGACACCTGCAAGCATTACTAGAGATACCACGGATGAAGGAAGAATCTGCGGCTGCTTTGCATGGACTGGTGGACGATTTTGAACGGCATACAAAGGTACTGAAGCAACTGGGGGAACCAACGGATTCCTGGAGCACAATATTGGAACACTTGTTATGCACAAGACTGCACCATGAAACATTAAACATGTGGGAGGATCACGCCTCTACTCTGGAAGAGCCATCCTATTCCAAACTGGTAGAGTTTTTGCAGCGTCGAATGCGAGTTTTGGAATCAATTTCGGTTAATCACGATATCATACTGCCCGTTATCACTCCATATGTTTCAGGATCAGCTTCTGGATATGGTGCTTCAGGGAACAATCAACGATACAAGCGACCAGGCGAACTACGGCTGTCTGCACACGCTATAACGGAAGTTCCAAATACCCACTCAATTGAGCGACCAGTTGTTTCCATGGGTCAACTCAAGAAGCTCACTCTACATGAAAGGATGAATCTGGTAAATACTAAGCGACTGTGCTTTAACTGCCTTTTCAGTGATCACTTCGTCAGCAACTGTCCATTTCAAACCAGTTGTCACATATGTCGAAAACGTCACCACACGCTGTTACACCCTGGTTATGTGGATAACTTGCCTATTTATCAGAATCGGGGCCATGATAATGCGAGCGAACATCCGCAATATTCAACACAAACGAATGTTGCAACGTCAATCATCAAACCTCTTACGCCACGGTCTATCGCGCCCATGGAGAGTCAAACGTCGTCAGTTGCGCCGCATGCGCGAAATAACAACGTGTTCATGCTCACCGTAGTTTTAGTCGTCGTAGATGCTTATGTTCAAAAGCATCTCGCTAGGGCGCTACTAGATTGCGCCTCACAGCCCAACCTCATAAGCGATCGTATGGCTCAAATTCTCAGGCTCAAAAGAAAGAAGGTAAATGTTCAGCTTCAGGGTCCAGGTAGTATTGCCGTTCGCTCATCTGACTCAGTGTTCACTAAGATTTATTCGAGAAAGGAAGATTTTTCTCGCGACGTAGAGTTTTTGGTCCTGCCCCGTGTAACCGCCGACATGCCTGAGAGTGATGTTGCGACTGATTGCTGGAATGTCCCCAAAGAACTCTTTTTGGCGGATCCAAATTTCAACAAGCGAGCAGAAATAGACATGATCATCGGCCTTTCGCATTTCTTCGCTTGCTTCAAATCTGCCGCACGCGTCCACCTGGCAGATGACCTTCCTGAATTAGTTGACAGCGTGTTTGGGTGGATTGTTGTGGGTTCAGGCGAGGTCATTCCCAATTCACCAGACCAGGTACATTGTCATGTTTCAGCGATTTGTCTCGTCACTCTTGAGGAGAGCCTTGAACGTTTCTGGAAGCTGGAAGAGCTACCATCGCGCTCCGATTACTCCGTTGAAGAACGTTACTGCGAGACTTTCTACGCATCGACCGTCATGAGGGACGATACTGGTCGATACACTGTGCGTTTGCCACGCCATCCAGAATTTGATGCTAGAGTCGGGGATTCAAAGGCAGCAGTACTTCGAAGATTTAAACTACTGGAGGAAAGACTCGAACGAAACCCTGCATTGAAGGACGAGTATCATAAATTCACACTCGGACACATGCGTCAATCATCCAAAGAAGATCAACAAAGATTCAAAGGGTACTACCTTCCCCACCATCCTGTTGTAAAAGAGGAAAGCACTACAACAAAGGTCAGAGTAGTGTTTGATGCATCCGCTAAGACATCGACCGGTTTCTCTTTGAACGATTCGCTTTGTGTTGGGCCTGTGGTGCAGGACGACCTCCTGTCGATAGTTTTGCGATTTCGAAAGTACTTGGTGGCTCTCGTTGCGGACATCGAAAAAATGTACCGGCAGGTTTCTGTACAACCTGAGGATGTTCCATATCAGCGAATCTTGTGGCGATTCGACAAGACAGAACCTATCCAGATTTATGACTTACTGACGGTTACCTATGGACTCGCACCGTCTTCCTTCTTAGCTACACGCACACTTCAACAGTTGGCTGCCGATGAAGGTGCGGCCTATCCCACCGCAGAACAAGTTCTTCGAAAAGGTTTCTATGTTGACGACTGCTTAGGTGGCGAGCAATCCGTTGAAAAAGCTGTACAATTACGAGATGAACTAATCGAGCTGCTCCAGAAAGGCGGATTCAGTCTACGCAAATTCTCATCCAACAAATTGGAAGCGCTACAGGGATTGTCAGCTGAACAAATAGGAACGCAATCATCCCTTACCTTCACCTCACAAGAAACGGTCAAGGCTCTTGGAGTCATCTGGGAACCTGAACAAGACATGCTTCGCTTCGATTCCAATGTGAAGCAATCTGAAACCATCGTAACTAAGAGATCAATTTTGTCGTCTATCTCACAATTGTTCGACCCCCTTGGATTAATAGCACCGGTTGTAATACGTGGGAAACTGATCATGCAAGAGTTGTGGATGGTGCAATGTAAATGGGATGAACCAGTTCCAAAGAGAATGGAAGAGAAGTGGGCTGCATATTGCAGAGATCTTCCCAAGATTATTGAGTTCCGCACCGAACGTTATGCCTTCCTTCCGAACGCATCAATTCAATTGCACACCTTTTGTGATGCTTCGGAAGTAGCATTCGGAGCATGTGTTTATGCACGGTCAGTCGACCCACAAGGCAACGTGAGAGTTCAGCTACTTGCGTCTAAATCACGGGTTGCCCCCTTAAAACGCGTTACACTGCCTAGACTCGAACTTTGTGCTGCCGTCATCGGTGCCCAGCTACACGCACATATAGTACAAGCCCTTCAACTCGAAATTTCCGAATCTCGGTTTTGGTCCGACTCAACGGTGACACTCCAATGGCTGCAGTCCCCACCAAACACTTGGAAGACATTTGTTGCCAATAGGGTATCTGATATACAAGCAAGCACACATGGCTCACAATGGAGTCACATCTCCGGTAAGGAGAATCCGGCTGATTTGGTATCCCGAGGAATGCAAATAGATGATTGTCTTTCGAGTGAGCTGTGGAAATACGGCTCGCGATGGCTACGTCAACCACAATGCGAATGGCCAGCACCAACAGTACTACCAGCGCTAAGCGACAACGTAGAGATTAGAAAGGTTTTCGTCGCAGTGGTTCAAACTAAACCGAGTGTCAATCCGATGTTTACCCGCTATTCTTCACTTGATAGGTTAGTCCGAGTAACCGCATACTGTCTGCGATTTGTTTGCAACGTGCGATCAAAGGCACGCACTCAACCACTTGTGTCTACCGGTTTGCTTCCCAGTAAAACTTTGTCGGTAACACAACTAACGGAAGCCCATTCCCAGTTGGTACGTCTAGCTCAAGCCGATGCGTTCCACGAAGAATTAAGAGCCTTAAAAAAAGAAAATAGCGTGTCAAAACGATCATCAATCCGATTGCTAAACCCGTTTATAGACCAGAGGGGAACACTGAGAGTGGGGGGGAGGTTGAGACTATCAGACAAATCCTTTCCCGCAAAGCATCCAGCCCTATTGCCCAGCTTTCATCCTTTCACCCGATTGCTCCTCACATCCTACCACCTTAAACTGCTTCATGGTGGTGGCCAACTTACGCTTGCCCTCGTACGTGAAGAATATTGGCCGATAAATGGTCGGCGCATGATACGAAGTGTGATACGAGCATGTTTTAGATGTGTCAGAGCAGATCCCGTCCCGGTTCAGCAGCATTTTGGTCAGTTGCCCGTACCCCGAGTCACCGCAAGCCGACCCTTCACCGTCACCGGAGTCGATTATGCTGGACCAGTTTACCTCCGAGCACCACACAAACGAGCATCATCACCGAAATCATACATTAGCGTATTTATATGCTTTTCGACGAAGGCGGTGCATCTAGAACTCGTCTCGGATCTTACAACAGCTGCTTTTCTAGCCGCCTTCCGAAGATTCACTTCCCGTCGTGGTTTGCCAGCTCATGTTCACTCCGATAATGGAACTAACTTCCAAGGTGCCAAAAATGAGCTTCGCGAATTGTACCAACTATTGGAAGACGAGAAGGAGACGAACATCATCCAATCAAAACTTGCCCGTGATGGAATCACCTGGCACATGAACCCACCGAAAGCGCCACATCTTGGTGGTCTGTGGGAAGCGGCAGTAAAGGTCGCTAAGAAACATCTACATCGTCAATTGGGAAACTCGCGACTATGCTTCGAAGATATGTGCACCGTGTTATCCCAAATTGAAGCGAGCATGAATTCCCGACCATTAGTGCCATTAACAGAAGACCCGAATGATCTCAACGCGCTGACTCCTGCACACTTTCTCATTGGAGCTACAATGTATGCGATTCCTGATCCGGACGTGCGGAGCATACCAGTTAATCGCCTCGATCATTACCAGCGAATGCAATTGCTGCATCAGCAATTTTGGCACAGGTGGCGTACGGAATATTTGCAAGAGCTACAGCGTGAAACGAGCGTTCATTCTGAGAACACAAGCATAAAACCCGGACAGTTGGCAGTCGTTCTTGATGACTTTCAGGCTCCTTTGAAATGGCCACTGGCTCGTATCGTAAACCTTCATCCTGGACAAGACGGTCTAGTTCGAGTGGTCACATTAAGAACTGCTAAGGGCATCATTCAACGTCCGGTAGTGAAAATTTGTCTGCTGCCAACACAATGTGAGGAAACCTCTAATGCAGGAGGAGCGACAAGAAAGGACATCACTCAACCAATACTGGCCACCGATGTTCCCGATCATGATACTGTAAAAGAAAATATGAATAACAATTAAGATTTAGTGAAATTATGATTTAGGTTGTAAACTTATCGTAAGAAATTTGTAGCTTCTAGAAATTAAGTAGAATTGTTGGCGAGCAAAACCGCAAGTTGATTGAAACTGACATTTCAAGGTGGTGGCGATGTTTTAGGCCAGATCAAATGTCAAATGTAGGCACACCTTGTTAGATACCATTTTCCATCGTTCCACTTGTCATCGCTTCGTGTATGCGAATCATCTTCGCTATTCTTATTATAACTCGCGCCAATAAGAAAATCAGGTCAGGGGCAGATAGAATAAAACCGCCAGTCGAATAAGACCGAAATAAAGGTTGGAGTTTCTGTTAAATAGAGTTTCCAAGTGTTGAATTAATATAGAGGAAAAAGGTGAATTCGTGTCCTGAAATTAATTGATGACTCCCAAGTGCTTGTGGCGACAATTGTTATAGTGCGATTACTTTCATTGGCCCGTTGGCGCTATTGCTGATTTTGGCTTGCGTTTTCATGCGTAGAACGTTACGCATTTTAAATCCGGTCACAACAAACTCATTAAAAATCACCACCGAGAGTAGTGCCATTGTTCAACAGCGCCCTTTGTTGCAAAGCAAAATGAATTGCAAAAAGTGCTGCTTGCCGATCGATACCAGATCGCATCCATATGCTGTGTGCGAAGGAAAATGTGGCGAAAGGTTTCATGCAAACTGTGTGGGACTTACTGATTCACAAATTGAGTCTATTCTCCGGAAATGTACTATGGCTCTGTGATATTTGCGTAAGCATTTTTTTCCAAATACGTGACACCATGGTTGTACCTGAACCAGTGAAAAATGTTCCAACGCATATTGAGCATGAAGTAAATTGTCTCAAAGACAAAGTTGCTGAAATATTAGAAACACTGTCGGCGGTTGTGCCATACATCGAACAACAAGATCAGCGTCAGTACCATTCAACGCCAGTATCTACATCGAATTTGCTGGATGGAACCAAATTGGACACGGACCCGAATAATACTGTTCCCGATGTTCATGCGAGTTCGCTGAGAGGGAATGATCGTACATTCGCACTTTTCCTTACGAACAACTCGCTTTGCAAGCTACATCTTGGCCCCGAGGAGTGAAATACTGTGAATTTATTGATCAGCGCAACGCAACGTGGAAGCCAGGAACTTGAACTTCGGAAATTATGCTACCTTAGTCTTAAGCAGTGGTTGCTGTTGCACAACGAGTTTGACGGATATGGTTGATGATGTTTTTAATTTTAATTTAATTATGCTCTGTATATACATTTATGAACATTTGCATTTGCTGTTATTGTATTTTTTCCGTACTAATTCTTTAAGCTGTTGGTGTCCTAACTTTAAGTATGCTTCAATTAGATCATAAAAGGTCCGTTGAAATAAACAGTTAAATAAATAAATAAAAAAAAACCTGTTTTAATCCACCTAGCGGTGCAATTGTGCCTTTCTCATTTCTCTAAACTATGGCACGGAGGCTTTTTATGTTCAACATAATTGTGGAAATGTCCATTACATTCTTAGTACACTTTGCACTTATACACAATGGCATGCCAGCCACGAACTTGATGAGCTACGTGTCGACGGTGAAACACTTGAAACAAAAAAATATCATACTCCATTAGCCTAATCATCATTAGATCAATGTTATCTGCTTGCTAACTCATTTTGTCATGCGGGGCTGGGTATGTGAAGAGGGCGAAAGTCCCATGAACGAACAACTCCCCAGCTTAAATTGGTATGCTTTGTGATACAGTGGTGGTTTAAAGATGATGGGGTTGAAAGGGAGGGGTATGAGGGCTGGATGGGGTGGTGGTATGAGGGGTGATTTAAGGAGATTTTTAAAGGAGGGGCGCGAACAGTAGAGGGGGGGGGTGTAACCCCTCTCCGTAAACCATCAACTACGCCCCTGTTAAAATCCAGAAACCCTAAACGAGTCGAAAAAAAATTTGGCCGGGATTAGGTTGACGTTTATCAGAGTGATTGCATAACCTTTCTATATGAGAAAGGCAAAAATGTGCCAAAATCCAAAAAAGTGAATCGTAGTCAAATTTTTTTTTCGAGTTTGCATCAAATCTCGACGTTTCATGCACCTTGAACACATTTAGCATCAAAAATAAAAATTCTATTTTTAATTTTTCCTATAGTTTATATGATAAATTTCTGTATGGCCGCACTCTGAAACCCGTAATTCCGGAACCAGAATTCCGATCGATCCAAAATTCAATAGCAGCCGATGGGAAGGTTGCACCTTTCATTTGAGACTAAGTTTGGGCAAATCGGTCCAGCCATCTCTGAGAAAAATGAGTGACATTATTTGACACATACGCACATACATACACACACACATACACACACACATACACACACACATACACACACATACATACATACACACACATACAGACTTTTTCCGATCTCGACGAACTGAGTCGAATGGGATATGACACTCGGCCCTCCGGGCCGGGATTAGGTTGACGTTTTTCAGGGTGATTGCATAACCTTTCTATATGAGAAAGGCAAAAATGTGCCAAAATCCAAAAAAGTGAATCGTAGTCAATTTTTTTTTTTTTTTTCGAGTTTGCATCAAATCTCGACGTTTTATGCACCTTGAACACATTTAGCATCAAAAATAAAAATTCTATTTTTAATTTTTCCTATAGTTTATATGAGAAATTTCTGTGTGGCCGCACTCTGAAACCCGTAATTCCGGAACCAGAATTCCGATCGATCCAAAATTCAATAGCAGCCGATGGGAAGGTTGCACCTTTCATTTGAGACTAAGTTTGGGCAAATCGGTCCAGCCATCTCTGAGAAAAATGAGTGACATTATTTGACACATACGCACATACATACACACACACATACACACACACATACACACACACATACATACATACACACACACATACAGACTTTTTCCGATCTCGACGAACTGAGTCGAATGGGATATGACACTCGGCCCTCCGGGCCGGGATTAGGTTGACGTTTAGGGGCCATGCATAAATGACGTAGCATTTTGGGGGGTAGGGAGGGTATACCAAATTTGTGACGAAGTGTGACGAGGGGGAGGGTAGGGTCAGAAGTTGTGCGACGTAGCATTAAGTTTAAATTTTTTTGACGGGCACCCGTTAATTCTGGGGGCAGATCACTTGTGATGCATGTTTAAAAATCAGCAAAATTAAATGCATTTCTTTCCATCAAAATAAAAATTCAAAATGAATTTTGCGTTGCGTGCAATGTATTTTGCGTTGCGTGTAAGACGTCAAAACCCTACAAAAAATCAGTCCTACATTCAATAAAACGTCGAACAAAGTGAATCAGCGTAGGACATTTGTTAAACAAAATTTTCGGCGAGGGAGTGCAAAGTTGATGCAAAAATGGAAATTAAATGCATTTTTTCTAATTTGATGCAAATTTGTTATATATTTCTAGAGTGATCTGCCCCTAGTATTAATTAGATTAATTAGAGAAAACAATTTAATGTTCCTCCATTCCCAAGTTGCTTTTCACGCGGTTTTTCATTTTGTAAATTTTACTGTTCGAGGAATGGCAGGCTCGCAAAGAAATTGAAAGATTTCTCATGCGGATTTAAATTTCCACATTAGTTAGCTAATATTGCTAACTAGTAGACTTATTTTGAATGAAATTTTCTTTCAGATTCAATCAAAGAAAATTTAGTAATTTAGTTGAGCTTATACCACAGACTAACAGACATAACACTATGAGGAAATTCCCTAAAAAACATCGATCCGACAATTTTCGCAGAACACTAGCTCCACCTTTTATTCACGGTCCCAAACACTCAATTACTGGTGGGTTTCCCCTCAGGTTTGGGAATAATTTTTCACTAATGGTCTATCCCCCATATGCTTGTTCATATGTTAGTGGCGCCATAATTTCAAATGTGGCCACAGTCCCAACTGTAAATATATTTAAAATGACCGTTAAAGCGGGCGAAGCTTTGTTTTTGAGTGTTATGTCTGTTAGTCTGTGCTTATACTTCCTAAAATCGTTGGCCGCGGCAGGATTGTGAACTTCTTTTCATGCTATATGACATGTAAAATGCTAAACAAAACTATCCACATTATATTTGTCATAAAATGGGCTTGTTTAGTAGGCAATTTGCTGTTATAATGAAAATGTTGATAAAAGTCGTCAAACATTTTGTAAGGACATATATTTAAAAGAATTGAAAAACATATGTAATTTTTTCATCTCCCTGTCGCGTTGCATGGGGGGGGGGGCTTAGGAAAATGCTACGTCATTTACAAGGGGGAGGTTAGAATTTTGTGACCAAATGCTGCGAGGGGGGAGGGGGGGGGGGTCGAAAATCGCCAGAAAAAAGCTACGTCATTTGTGTACGGCCCCTTATCAGAGTGATTGCATAACCTTTCTATATGAGAAAGGCAAAAATGTGCCAAAATCCAAAAAAGTGAATCGTTGTCAAATTTTTTTTTCGAGTTTGCATCAAATCTCGACGTTTCATGCACCTTGAACACATTTAGCATCAAAAATAAAAATTCTATTTTTAATTTTTCCTATAGTTTATATGATAAATTTCTGTATGGCCGCACTCTGAAACCCGTAATTCCGGAACCAGAATTCCGATCGATCCAAAATTCAATAGCAGACGATGGGAAGGTTGCACCTTTCATTTGAGACTAAGTTTGGGCAAATCGGTCCAGCCATCTCTGAGAAAAATGAGTGACATTATTTGACACATACGCACATACATACACACACACATACACACACACATACACACACACATACACACACATACACACACATACATACATACACACACACATACAGACTTTTTCCGATCTCGACGAACTGAGTCGAATGGGATATGACACTCGGCCCTCCGGGCCGGGATTAGGTTGACGTTTTTCAGGGTGATTGCATAACCTTTCTATATGAGAAAGGCAAAAATGTGCCAAAATCCAAAAAAGTGAATCGTAGTCAATTTTTTTTTTTTTTCGAGTTTGCATCAAATCTCGACGTTTCATGCACCTTGAACACATTTAGCATCAAAAATAAAAATTCTATTTTTAATTTTTCCTATAGTTTATATGAGAAATTTCTGTGTGGCCGCACTCTGAAACCCGTAATTCCGGAACCAGAATTCCGATCGATCCAAAATTCAATAGCAGCCGATGGGAAGGTTGCACCTTTCATTTGAGACTAAGTTTGGGCAAATCGGTCCAGCCATCTCTGAGAAAAATGAGTGACATTATTTGACACATACGCACATACATACACACACACATACACACACACATACACACACACATACATACATACACACACACATACAGACTTTTTCCGATCTCGACGAACTGAGTCGAATGGGATATGACACTCGGCCCTCCGGGCCGGGATTAGGTTGACGTTTTTCAGGGTGATTGCATAACCTTTCTATATGAGAAAGGCAAAAATGTGCCAAAATCCAAAAAAGTGAATCGTAGTCAATTTTTTTTTTTTTTTTCGAGTTTGCATCAAATCTCGACGTTTTATGCACCTTGAACACATTTAGCATCAAAAATAAAAATTCTATTTTTAATTTTTCCTATAGTTTATATGAGAAATTTCTGTGTGGCCGCACTCTGAAACCCGTAATTCCGGAACCAGAATTCCGATCGATCCAAAATTCAATAGCAGCCGATGGGAAGGTTGCACCTTTCATTTGAGACTAAGTTTGGGCAAATCGGTCCAGCCATCTCTGAGAAAAATGAGTGACATTATTTGACACATACGCACATACATACACACACACATACACACACATACACACACATACACACACACATACATACATACACACACACATACAGACTTTTTCCGATCTCGACGAACTGAGTCGAATGGGATATGACACTCGGCCCTCCGGGCCGGGATTAGGTTGACGTTTTTCAGAGTGATTGCATAACCTTTCTATATGAGAAAGGCAAAAATGTGCCAAAATCCAAAAAAGTGAATCGTAGTCAAATTTTTTTTTCGAGTTTGCATTAAATCTCGACGTTTCATGCACCTTGAACACATTTAGCATCAAAAATAAAAATTCTATTTTTAATTTTTCCTATAGTTTATATGAGAAATTTCTGTGTGGCCGCACTCTGAAACCCGTAATTCCGGAACCAGAATTCCGATCGATCCAAAATTCAATAGCAGCCGATGGGAAGGTTGCACCTTTCATTTGAGACTAAGTTTGGGCAAATCGGTCCAGCCATCTCTGAGAAAAATGAGTGACATTATTTGACACATACGCACATACATACATACATACATACACACACACACATACACACACATACATACATACACACACATACAATGGATGAGCGCGAGAGGCCTGGAGCTCGCTCATCATAAGACGGAGGTAGTTATCGTCAACAACCGCAAGTCGGCACAACATGCAGTTATCCATGTGGGAGAAGTCGCGATCACTTCACAGCGAAGTTTGAAGTCTCTCGGAGTCATTATAGACGACAAGCTGATCTTCGGCAGCCATGTCGACTATACGTGCAAGAGAGCGTCGACTGCTGTTGCGGCACTATCGAGAATGCTGTCCAACAGCTCAAAGGTGTGCGCCAGTAGACGTAGGTTACTGGCAGGCGTTGCCGTATCTATCCTCAGGTACGGCGGCCCGTCATGGTCAAGAGCACTGAGGGTAACCAGTTACCTACAGAAACTGGAGAGCACCTACCGCGTGATGTGCCTCAGAGTGATATCTGCCTACCGCACGGTATCACACGATGCATCCTGCGTGATAGCGAGCATGATGCCAGTCGGGCTGGTCATTCGGGAAGATGAGGAGTGCTTTGAGCTACGTGGAAATAGGGGAGCCCGCGAGCGCACCAGGGTGACCTCGGTCGCCAGATGGCAGCGTGAGTGGGACAACTCCTCGAAAGGTAGGTGGACCCACCGGCTGATACCTAGCATATCGAGCTGGGTGGGAAGACCCCATGGGGAAGTTCACTTCCACCTGACACAATTCCTGTCAGGCCATGGCTGTTTCCGTCAGTACCTCCACAGGTTCGGACACGCGGAGGTCCCAGTCTGCCCGGACTGCCCAGGTGTAGACGAAACTGCCGAACACATACTGTTCGTATGTCATCGGTTCGACGTCGAAAGAAGAGCAATGCTTGACGTCTGTGGCTGGGACACAACCCCGGATACCCTTATTCAGCGGATGTGTCAAACGGTGGAGAAGTGGAACGCAGTCTCGGCTGCTACCATCCAGATTGCCAGTAGGCTACAGGTAATCTGGCGAACCGAGCAACAGACGGCGGGCACGGCTAACTAGTGATTGGTTAGTTGGAGCGAAAAAGGCCAAGCGCAAAATAAGAGAGTGAATGGTCTGTTCATGCCGAGGTAGGTTGGCGCAGCGAATGGCAACCGCGTAAGGGGTAAACCCAGCCACCCCGAAGCAAGACAGAAGAGTGAGTGTATAGGCGTATAAGTGGACTGCCTCATGCCAAGACGGGAGGGTCGTAGCGTAGTATGTTGGAACTAAGCTATCGATGCCTCATGGCGTGGCAGAGGAGTGAAAGGGTGAGCATCCAAGTCAGTCTCACACTGCATGTTAAGGGTGAGCATAAAAGTCAGCCTCACAGGTTGGTAGAGGCTAGCACAAAAGTCAGCCTAGCAAGGAATGAAAAAGGTGAGCACAAAAGTCAGCCTCGCATGGTATGTCAGAAGTGGGGCCTAAGAAAAATGTCCCACATGGGATGCCAGAGGGAGTGACAAAGGTACAATAGAGTGGCACGATTGAGAGTGAATCAGGTGATAGGGTGAGCACCCAAGTCAGCCTCACATGTATGGGTAGGGCGAGCACAAAAGTAAGCCTAGCAAGGAATGAGTAAGGTGAGCACACAAGTCAGCCTCGCATGGAACGTAAAAGGTGAGCACAAAAGTCAGCCTCATGTGGGAGTGTTTGAGAGTGAATCAAAGTGTGATTGAGAGAGCACCCAAGTAAGCCTCATACAGGATGTATGATCGCGTGAGTGAGAGTGAATGAGTACATTTAGTACAGCCATCCCCCCAGAAGTAATACCGAGAGGTAGTTCCTGGGAGGAATGATGGCGGAGCCCAATGGAGTTTAGTCGGTATTAATGGCTGGTCACCATTCGAGTCCGACACGCCCCCAGTGCACTCCGTGTGGTAGATTGGACCCTACCGTTAGCACGTGTACTGGGCTAGGACATAAAGGTCTTTTCCATTGTAAAAAAAAAAAAAAAATACACACACATACAGACTTTTTCCGATCTCGACGAACTGAGTCGAATGGGATATGACACTCGGCCCTCCGGGCCGGGATTAGTTTGACGTTTTTCAGAGTGATTGCATAACCTTTCTATATGAGAAAGGCAAAATGTGTCAAAATCCAAAAAAGTGAATCGTAGTCAAATTTTTTTTTCGAGTTTGCATCAAATCTCGACGTTTCATGCACCTTGAACACATTTAGCATCAAAAATAAAAATTCTATTTTTAATTTTTCCTATAGTTTATATGAGAAATTTCTGTGTGGCCGCACTCTGAAACCCGTAATTCCGGAACCAGAATTCCGATCGATCCAAAATTCAATAGCAGCCGATGGGAAGGTTGCACCTTTCATTTGAGACTAAGTTTGGGCAAATCGGTCCAGCCATCTCTGAGAAAAATGAGTGACATTATTTGACACATACGCACATACATACACACACACACACACATACACACACACATACAAACACATACACACACATACACACACACATACATACATACACACACATACAGACTTTTTCCGATCTCGACGAACTGAGTCGAATGGGATATGACACTCGGCCCTCCGGGCCGGGATTAGGTTGACGTTTTTCAGAGTGATTGCATAACCTTTCTATATGAGAAAGGCAAAAACGTCAACGTAATCCCGGCCCGGAGGGCCGAGTGTCATATCCCATTCGACTCAGTTCGTCGAGATCGGAAAAAGTCTGTATGTGTGTGTGTATGTATGTGTGTGTATGTGTGTGTATGTGTGTGTATGTGTGTGTATGTATGTGCGTATGTGTCAAATAATGTCACTCATTTTTCTCAGAGATGGCTGGACCGATTTGCCCAAACTTAGTCTCAAATGAAAGGTGCAACCTTCCCATCGGCTGCTATTGAATTTTGGATCGATCGGAATTCTGGTTCCGGAATTACGGGTTTCAGAGTGCGGCCACACAGAAATTTCTCATATAAACTATAGGAAAAATTAAAAATAGAATTTTTATTTTTGATGCTAAATGTGTTCAAGGTGCATGAAACGTCAAAATTTGATGCAAACTGGAAAAAAAATTTGACGACGATTCACTTTTTTGGATTTTGGCACATTTTTGCCTTTCTCATATAGAAAGGTTATGCAATCACTTTGAAAAACGGCAACCTAATCCCAGCCCGGAGGGCCGAGTGTCATATCCCATTCGACTCAGTTCGTCGAGATCGGAAAAAGTCTGTATGTGTGTGTATGTGTGTATGTATGTGTGTGTATGTGTGTGTATGTGTGTGTATGTGTGTGTATGTGTGTGTATGTGTGTGTGTATGTATGTGCGTATGTGTCAAATAATGTCACTCATTTTTCTCAGAGATGGCTGGACCGATTTGCCCAAACTTAGTCTCAAATGAAAGGTGCAACCTTCCCATCGGCTGCTATTGAATTTTGGATCGATCGGAATTCTGGTTCTGGAATTACGGGTTTCAGAGTGCGGCCACACAGAAATTTCTTATATAAACTATAGGAAAAATTAAAAATAAAATTTTTATTTTTGATGGTAAATGTGTTCAAGGTGCATGAAACGTCGAGATTTGATGCAAACTGGAAAAAAAAATTTGACGACGGTTTACTTTTTTGGATTTTGGCACATTTTTGCCTTTCTCATATAGAAAGGTTATGCAATTACTCTGAAAAACGTCAACCTAATCCCGGCCCGGAGGGCCGAGTGTCATATCCCATTCGACTCAGTTCGTCGAGATCGGAAAAAGTCTGTATGTGTGTGTATGTGTGTATGTATGTGTGTGTATGTGTGTGTATGTGTGTGTGTATGTATGTGCGTATGTGTCAAATAATGTCACTCAATTTTCTCAGAGATGACTGGACCGATTTGCCCAAACTTAGTCTCAAATGAAAGGTGCAACCTTCCCATCGGCTGCTATTGAATTTTGGATCGATCGGAATTCTGGTTCCGGAATTACGGGTTTCAGAGTGCGGCCACACAGAAATTTCTCATATAAACTATAGGAAAAATTAAAAATCGAATTTTTATTTTTAATGCTAAATGTGTTCAAGGTGCATGAAACGTCGAGATTTGATGCAAACTGGAAAAAAATTTGACGACGGTTCACTTTTTTGGATTTTGGCACATTTTTGCCTTTCTCATATAGAAAGGTTATGCAATCACTCTGAAAAACGTCAACCTAATCCCGGCCCGGAGGGCCGAGTGTCATATCCCATTCGACTCAGTTCGTCGAGATCGGAAAAAGTCTGTATGTGTGTGTATGTATGTGTGTGTATGTGTGTATGTGTGTATGTGTCAAATAATGTCACTAATTTTTCTCAGAGATGGCTGGACCGATTTGCCCAAACTTAGTCTCAAATGAAAGGTGCAACCTTCCCATCGGCTGCTATTGAATTTTGGATCGATCGGAATTCTGGTTCCGGAATTACGGGTTTCAGAGTGCGGCCACACAGAAATTTCTCATATAAACTATAGGAAAAATTAAAAATAGAATTTTTATTTTTGATGCTAAATGTGTTCAAGGTGCATGAAACGTCGAGATTTGATGCAAACTGGAAAAAAATTTGACGACGGTTCACTTTTTTGGATTTTGGCACATTTTTGCCTTTCTCATATAGAAAGGTTATGCAATCACTCTGAAAAAAGACAACCTAATCCCGGCCCGGAGGGCCGAGTGCCATATCCCATTCGACTCAGTTCGTCGAGATCGGAAAAAGTCTGTATGTGTGTGTATGTGTGTATGTATGTGTGTATGTGTGTGTATATATGTGCGTATGTGTCAAATAATGTCACTCATTTTTCTCAGAGATGGCTGGACCGATTTGCCCAAACTTAATCTCAAATGAAAGGTGCAACCTTCCCATCGGCTGCTATTGAATTTTGGATCGATCAGAATTCTGGTTCCGGAATTACGGGTTTCAGAGTGCGGCCACACAGAAATTTCTCATATAAACTATAGGAAAAATTAAAAATAGAATTTTTATTTTTGATGCTAAATGCGTTCAAGGTGCATGAAACGTCGAGATTTGATGCAAACTGGAAAAAAATTTGACGACGATTCACTTTTTTGGATTTTGGCACATTTTTGCCTTTCTCATATAGAAAGGTTATGCAATCACTTCGAAAAACGGCAACCTAATCCCGGCCCGGAGGGCCGAGTATCATATCCCATTCGACTCAGTTCGTCGAGATCGGAGAAAGTCTGTATGTGTGTGTGTGTGTGTGTATGTGTGTATGTATGTGTGTATGTATGTGTGTGTATGTGTGTATGTGTGTGTATGTATGTGCGTATGCGTCAAATAATGTCACTCATTTTTCTCAGAGATGGCTGGACCGATTTGCCCAAACTTAGTCTCAAATGAAAGGTGCAACCTTCCCATCGGCTGCTATTGAATTTTGGATCGATCGGAATTCTGGTTCCGGAATTGCGGGTTTCAGAGTGCGGCCACACAGAAATTTCTCATATAAACTATAGGAAAAATTAAAAATATAATTTTTATTTTTAATGCTAAATGTGTTCAAGGTGCATGAAACGTCGAGATTTGATGCAAACTGGAAAAAAAAATTTGACGACGGTTCACTTTTTTGGATTTTGGCACATTTTTGCCTTTCTCATATAGAAAGGTTATGCAATCACTCTGAAAAACGTCAACCTAATCCCGGCCCGGAGGGCCGAGGGTCATATCCCATTCGACTCAGTTCGTCGAGATCGGGAAAAGTCTGTATGTGTGTGTGTATGTGTTTTTTTACTATGGAGAAGACCTTAACGTCCTAGCCCAGTACACGTGCTATTGGTAGGGTCCAATCTACCACACGGGGTGCACTGGGGGCGTGTCGGGCTCGAATGGTGACCAGCCATTAATACCGACTAAACTCCATTGGGCTCCGCCATCATTCCTCCCAGGCTCTCGGTATTACTTCTGGTGGGATGGCTGTACTAAATGTACTCATTCACTCTCACTCACGCGTTCATACGTCCTGTATGAGGCTTACTTGGGTGCTCTCTCAATCGCACTTTGATTCACTCTCAAACACTCCCACATGAGGTTGACTTTTGTGCTCACCTTTTTCGTTCCTTGCGAGGCTGACTTGTGTGCTCACCTTACTCATTCCTTGCTAGGCTTACTTTTGTGCTCGCCCCACCCATACCATGTGAGGCTGACTTGGGTGCTCACTCTATCACCTGATTCACTCTCGATCGTGCCACTCTATTGTACCTTTGTCACTCTCCCTGGCATCCCATGTGGGACATTTTTCTTAGGTCCCACTTCTGACATACCATGCGAGGCTGACTTGTGTGCTCACCTTTTTCATTCCTTGCTAGGCTGACTTTTGTGCAAGCCTCTACCATACCATGTGAGGCTGACTTTTGTGCTCACCCTTAACATGTGAGACTGACTTGGATGCTCACCCTTTCACTCCTCTGCCACGCCATGAGGCATCGATAGCTAAGTTCTAACATACTACGCTACGACCCTCCCGTCTTGGCATGAGGCAGTCCACTTATACGCCTATACACTCACTCTTCTGTCTTGCTTCGGGGTGGCTGGGTTTACCCCTTACGCGGTTGCCATTCGCTGCGCCAAACCTGCCTCGGCATGAACAGACTATTCACTCCCTTTTTTGCGCTTGGCCTTTTTCGCTCCAGCTAACCAATCACTAGTTAGCCGTGCCCGTCGTCTGTTGCTCGGTTCGCCAGATTACCTGTAGCCTACTGGCAATCTGGATGGTAGCAGCCGAGACTGCGTTCCACTTCTCCACCGTTTTACACATCCGCTGAATAAGGGTATCCGGGGTTGTGTCCCAGCCACAGACGTCAAGCATTGCTCTTCTTTCGACGTCGAACCGATGACATACGAACAGTATGTGTTCGGCAGTTTCATCTACACCTGGGCAGTCCGGGCAGACTGGGACCTCCGCGTGCCCGAACCTGTGGAGGAACTGTCAGAAACAGCCATGGCCTGACAGGAATTGTGTCAGGTGGAAGTGAACTTCCCCATGGGGTCTTCCCACCCAGCTCGATATGCTAGGTATCAGCCGGTGGGTCCACCTACCTTTCGAGGAGTTGTCCCACTCACGCTGCCATCTGGCGACCGAGGTCACCCTGGTGCGCTCGCGGGCTCCCCTATTTCCACGTAGCTCAAAGCGCTCCTCATCTTCCCGAATGACCAGCCCGACTGGCATCATGCTCGCTATCACGCAGGATGCATCGTGTGATACCGTGCGGTAGGCAGATATCACTCTGAGGCACATCACGCGGTAGGTGCTCTCCAGTTTCTGTAGGTAACTGGTTACCCTCAGTGCTCTTGACCATGACGGGCCGCCGTACCTGAGGATAGATACGGCTACGCCTGCCAGTAACCTACGTCTACTGGCGCACACCTTTGAGCGGTTGGACATCATTCTCGATAGAGCCGCAACAGCAGTCGACGCTCTCTTGCACGTATAGTCGACATGGCTGCCGAAGGTCAGCTTGTCGTCTATAATGACTCCGAGAGACTTCAGACTTCGCTGTGAAGTGATCGCGACTTCTCCCACATGGATAACTGCATGTTGTGCCGACTTGCGGTTGTTGACGATAACTACCTCCGTCTTATGATGAGCGAGCTCCAGGCCTCTCGCGCTCATCCATTCCTCCACCGTGCTAATCGCGTGTTCTGCGGTTAGTTCTACCTCAGGAATTGATTCCCCGTAGACCTCCAAAGTTTCGTCGTCGGCAAAGCCGACGATCTTGACCCCAGGAGGGAACTTCAGTCTCAGAACCCCGTCATACATGAGGTTCCATAGCACCGGGCCTAGGATCGAGCCCTGCGGGACTCCGGCGGTAATCGGAACCCTTTTCTGACCGGCATCGGTCTCGTATAGCAGTACGCGGTTTTGGAAGTAACTTTCCAGTATCCGGTACAGACCCACCGGTAGGCTAAGCCGGTGTAACGAGAGCGCGATTGCATCCCAGCTTGCGCTGTTGAATGCGTTCTTCACGTCAAGTGTCACTAACGCACAGTATCGAATACCTCGCCTTTTCCGTTGGATCGCTATTTCGGCAGTATTTATCACTGAGTTGAGAGCGTGGACTTACCCTTCCAAAAGCCAAACTGGTTGCTTGACAGGCCGTTCGTACCTTCCGCGTACGGGGTGAGCCTGTTGAGGATGATCCTCTCAAGCAGTTTGCCAGTGGTGTCGATCAGACAGATTGGTCTGTACGCCGATGGGTCGCCTGGCGGCTTCTCGGGCTTCGGCAACAGCACCAAATTCTGCCTTTTCCATCTGTCGGGGAAACGGCACTCGTCAAGGCATCTCTGCATAGCTAGCCTGAACATGTTCGGGTTCGCTATGATCGCTCCCTTGAGAGCGTTGTTTGGAACTCCATCCGGTCCTGGAGCTTTGTTCATTGCTAGGGATTTAGCCACTGCGAGTAGTTCTTCATTCGTCACTGGAGCCACCATTTCGGCCGTGCCCGCACTGTCTCGTAGTGCAGGTGGCCAGGGGCTTGTGGCTCGAGACGGGAAGAGTACTTCGATAATCGTTGCCAACCGGTCCGGAGACCGTTCTGGGGGTGAGGAGCCCCCTTTGGTCTTGGCCATCACAATCCGGTAGGCGTCACCCCACGGATTCGCGTAGGCACTCTCACACAGGTTGTCGAAACACGCTCTCTTGCTGCTTTTAATAGCCTTGTTAAGGGCCAATTTCGCAGCTCGAAACACTTCACGGCGGTTCTCTCTTGCATCCTCGGTGCGAGCTCTTTGCATCTTACGTCTAGCTCTGAAGCAGGCTGACCGTAGAGCTGCAATCTCGGCACTCCACCAGTATACCGGACATCTACCGTTTCTTGGCAGTGTTTTTCTCGGCATAGTGGCGTCGCACGCGCGTGATAGAACAGCTACCAGCGCATCCCCGCGTAGACTGTCGGTGTTGGCCTCCAGTCCCAGGGCCGCGGTGAAAGCTTCGCTGTCAAATTAATTGGAGTTCTACCTGCGTACCTGACAGGGATCTCCCGCCCTCGGATGCTGCACACCATAGTTGATCTTAAAGCGGATTGCTAGATGATCGCTATGGGTGTAGCCTTCGTCTACTCTCCATTCCATGCCTGGAGCCAGACTCGGGCTGGCAAATGTTAGGTCAATCCACGCCTCCACTCCGTTTCTACGGAATGTACTAGCGGAGCCATTATTAGCTAGCACAGTATCGAGTTTCGCAAGCGCCTCCATTAGCGCTTGACCCCTGCTATTTGTACAGCGGCTGCCCCACTCCACTGCCCAAGCGTTAAAGTCTCCCGCTATGACTACCGGTTTCCGGCCCACTAGGTCCGACGAGAGCCTGTCGATCATATGCTTGAACTGTTCTATTGGCCACCTTGGTGGGGCGTAGCAGCTGCAATAGAACACACCATTGATCTTGGCAATCGCCACACCCTCGGCGGAGGGGTGTATTACCTCTTGGACCGGGAACCGTCCCGTTGTACAGATTGCCACCATTCCAGACCCGTTCGACACCCAATTGCCGTTGCCGGCAGGGATGCGGTACGGGTCTGATAAGAGGGCGACATCTGTCCTCGACTCCGAGACCGACTGCCACAGCAGCTGTTGGGCTGCTGCACAATGGTTAAGATTTAGCTGTGTGACGTTCACGGCTTCTTCTTATTTAACTCACCGAAGGGACACGAAGGTCCGCCCATAGCATGTTTATGGGCTTGCTTTTTAGCGGTGCAGATAAGGCACTTGTGTGCCTTAGTGCAACCCCGCTCTTTATGCCCCTCCTCGCCGCAGCGACGACATAGTTTGCTCCTATCTATGCCTTTGCACTCGTAGGCTTTGTGGCCGGACTCAAGGCACCGATAGCACCTATCCACTGAAGGCGGCTGGGGTATACTAATAGGGTATATCGACCAGCCGATCTTCAGCTTCCCTTTCTCGGTTACCTTTTTGGCATCCGCCTTCAGTAGCCTGAGGTAGGCTACTTGGGTGCCAGAGGGTCCATCTCTAAATCGCATAGAGGCCCGCTCGATTGTGACGTCGCATTGTTCCTTAACGGCTGCGACGACGTCTTCTGCGGTCGTGAACTCGTCCAGATGCTTGCACTGGAGAGTCATTTCCGCCCCTAGCGAGCTGACTTGGGCGCCTTCACCAAGGACCTCTTGGGCCAAGGCCTTGTATACCGCACTAGATTGTGCGCCTCGCTTCAGCACCAGAAGCATTTCTCCCGTGTTAATGCGTCTCACGCTACGCACATCTTGCCCAAGGGCCGAAAGGCTTTCGGCCGCCTTCATCGACTTTAGGACATCGGCGTATTTGTCCTTGTCGGTTTTCAACCACAAGGCCTCGCCTCTGTCCTTGGCCTTCTTCGCGGGCCGCGGTACCTCCGGTGTCGGTGCCGGCTTCTTCCTGCTGACCAGCGTCCAGGGGTTTGGGCCCCCCTGCCCCGGTCGCGCCGGGTTGCTGGTACCAACGATCTGCTCAGCGATGTCACTCTCGCCCTCGCTTACCTCGCCCAGACGGCGTTTGACCTTAACGGTTGCACGCCGTGTGGTGTCGCTTTTTGCACCCTCGCCTGGCGACTTCCTAGGGCGCTTCGCGTTCGACGCCGTCTTGCGATTGCCCTTGCCCTTGCCTTTTCCCTTCGAGGGGAACTCGGCCGCCGCTTCAAGCGACGTGGCTGCTCCATAGAAGGTGAAGGCCACTGTCTGAGTGCCCGTATCGACCTTCTCTTTTCCCTCCTTCTTGGAGGCCACTGTCTGGGTTTCTCTGTCGGACTTCTCCCGACATTCCACCCTCTTGGCATAAGCCTGCTGTTTCTGTCTTGCGACACGAACAGTTTTTCGGAGTTCCAGGAGACTCTGTTTTAACTCCTTGCTTATATTTTGCTTTGCGCTAGTGAACTCGATTATTGAATCGAGCTGCTCCACCACTTTGCGCATCGCAGATAGTGGCCCGTCCGGTGCGTTGGTAGGGCTATTTCCTACCGCTGCCGGAGGGTCACTGGTGCTTTCAGATGCAGCACTCATCGCTTCACTACTCTCCCCACGGGGGGAGACCTCGCCAAACCACTTCTAGCGAAGGGTGGATTAAAACAGGTTTTAATTTTTCCTATAGTTTATATGAGAAATTTCTGTGTGGCCGCACTCTGAAACCCGTAATTCCGGAACCAGAATTCCGATCGATCCAAAATTCAATAGCAGCCGATGGGAAGGTTGCACCTTTCGTTTGAGACTAAGTTTGGGCAAATCGGTCCAGTCATCTCTGAGAAAAATGAGTGACATTATTTGACACATACGCACATACATACACACACATACACACACATACACACACACACACATACAGACTTTTTCCGATCTCGACGAACTGAGTCGAATGGGATATGACACTCGGCCCTCCGGGCCGGGATTAGGTTGACGTTTTTCAGAGTGATTGCATAACCTTTCTATATGAGAAAGGCAAAAATGTGCCAAAATCCAAAAACGTGAATTGTCGTCAAATTTTTTTCGAGTTTGCATCAAATCTCGACGTTTCATGCACTTTGAACACATTTAGCATTAAAAATAAAAATTCTATTTTTAATTTTTTCTATAGTTTATATGAGAAATTTCTGTGTGGCCGCACTCTGAAACCCGTAATTCCGGAACCAGAATTCCGATCGATCCAAAATTCAATAGCAGCCGATGGGAAGGTTGCACCTTTCATTTGAGACTAAGTTTGGGCAAATCGGTCCAGCCATCTCTGAGAAAAATGAGTGACATTACTTGACACATACGCACATACATACACACACATACACACATTTTATTATATATGGTAACACAAATGTACAATTTTTCAACACTTTTTTTAAAAATATAAAAATTTTACCGCATTTACCGCATTACCGCGCGGTGCGGTGTGGTAAATAAAGTGCGGTTGCGGTAAGCGGTGCGGTTTTATTGTTTTTTTTAAGGTTGCGGTGCGGACAATCCATTTACCGCCCACATCCGCACCGCGACGAACCTCAGCTCTAACCAATGTGTTTAAATGGTCGAATTAGGGAGCAGTAATCCTATTTTTCCTTTTTTTTAACGAATTTCCAAGAATTAAAGGTGATTTTTACTATGTAAATGCAAAAAAAATCCTTTCATTTTCATGTGTCAAAATCATTGCAAATATGAAAATTAAAAAAAAATATACAACTTCATTATTCCTTTTTTTCAAATAGCTGGAGGATAATTACGTTAGAAGTGCTACGGAAGAATGTTTTTGTATGTATAACGATGAAATACAGCTACATTCCATAGGACTTCAACGCTATGCTAATATTTAGAAAAAAGGACAATGTTTAAGCTTGGACGGCATTTTATTAATAAAAATTGCAAAAGTTAAATTTTCTCGCAAATGTTACATTCTAAGGAGCCCGTCAAAGTTAATTTTCGTGTAAATAAGAATAACATTTTATTGTATATGGTTATACAAAATAAATGAGTGAATTTTCAACACAATTTTTAAAAATACATGGATTTTACCTCATTTACCGCTTTACCGCGCGGTGCGGTGCGGTGCGGTAAATTCAGTGCGATTGCGGTAAGCTGTGCGGTTTTATTATTTTTTTGCGGTTGCGGTGCGGACTATACAATTACCGCCCACACCCGCACCGCGACGAACCCTAATTATGACAGAGGAACAACATCTTAAAGTAATTTTATGGCTAATAAAATTTTACATGGTTTAACCTGTAGGAGAGGTATGATTAAAACCGACACCAAAAGCTTTAGGTACCTTTTTTCTGAGTTGTCACAAAACCAATAAAATTATATTTTTTTTTGTAGAATACTTGTTTAGACTGTTCTTGGCAAGACCTATTTTTGTGAGCGCCTCAAAAAATTAATTTAATAAAAAATAATTTTCGCTCCACTTTATTAATAAAAATGTAATATGTACGTGTGTGTCAAAGTGAAAGTGTGTGATGTGTAGATAAGTATGTCTGATACAAATATGTTCATATTGTAGCTTCATCACGTAGTAAAAGGAAGAGAGTGCAAAAATTTAGTGTTATAAGCAAGAGTATTTCATCTTATATGATTTTTTCATGGTATCAATGTTTCCAAATAATCCTTTTGAACATCATTCCAACCTTCAATTGCATTTTATATAATAAGAGAAGAGTTGCATACGTTGCACATTCTTTGCTGTTAAAATTCATTCACGCGGTTAAGCTACCTACTTCCGGTTTTGACTTTTCGGGATCCTGATCAGCAACGACCCAACGATGTATACAAAAGATCAACGTCTCACTGTGATAAAGTTTATCCAGGACAATCCAAGAGTCTAAGTACATGTAAACAAGCTCTCTGATCTGTCAAAAAAGTGAGGTTATACAAGTCTCAGGCAGAATGACAGATAAAATTTCGTGCCGTCTCGCCGCGCTCTGGAAGGTTCAACTTCTGGTGCAACGCGTGGCTGGCGCTCGGAAATGTTTAGTAACAAGCAATCCAAAAAAGACTCCTTATTTTAGTAGATTTAATCTTTTAGACAAAAGAATGGCGAATAAAATGATATGTTTCGCAATAACTTCAGGTTGGTTGTAAGGCATGTTTCACCAATTTCAATTATATGATTGTTAGCAAACCACCTGAATATTTTTATTTATATATGTTATGTACCAGCATAGTATTATATTCCTCATTCATGACTATAATACAACCACAGATAACAGACGTTTAGGCTAGAACAAAATTTCTTCAAAAACCTGTGTAAACTTTCAAATTAATAAACGTTGGAAATCCGTGTTTCACTATTGCCATCTGCGCAACTGTTTGCTACACGTGATTGACAGCTGCACTCTAACTGCATTGTATCGATCACTGCGCCATCTGCAAACGTTTGCCAAACGTGTTTCAGACGTCTAATTTATTCGGAATTTCAGTAGCGGGTATTTACACACGATTCAAATCGAGCCTAAACGTCTGTTATCTGTGATACAACTCTGCACTGGGCAATAGACCCGTGCAAAAACAACTTCCGTTGATAATGGTTTGCCTCAAGGTGAGATGGATGTCGCAATAAAATCACCTCCCCGACTGAAAATGAACTCACCCTCCGCAACCGGGCCATTTGTAAACTTTTCCGGGCCAAAGACAAGAAATATTTGAATCTATTGCAGATTTTTCGAGTTCAGATGAAGCAATATTCAGCGGTGACAGAAAGGAGTATAGAGTATATGTACCATCTAATCGGGTTGAATGTGACGCGGTCCTGCATGGACAATAAAATTAACTCGATTTTGAATAAAATACACCCTTTTCGTAAATATAATGAAATCGATCATGCAATGCACGAATTCATTCGTTATTTTCTGTAACGAAGTATTTTCGTGCATTGTAAATAGTAGGTTTCGTTCATTTCATGAACAAGAATTCCTGCTTGGTGAACGAAAGCTTTCATAAATTTTACACATTTAATGTACACAGCACGAATATTATCGTTGATAATGACATTATTTTTCGTGAATGAAAGGAAATGTTTTGTTTATTTTAATAAGCGTTTGTGTATATTACGTTGGTGGCACGAATTTGATACGTTTATTTTAGAAAGGTTTTCGTATATATTAGCCTCTTATTGTTTTCAGTCGATCTTTTGGGATCGATCTTTGACAATATCGATTTTTTTTAATTTAAAAAAATCGATTTAGACAAATCGTTTTTTTTTCAATTCGTTTATTTGATAAGGCAGGTTTGCGTTGGCTTAAAGGTGCCAATTTTGTTTTGTTTTACATTTTAAATTATTTAAAACTAGGGGCTTATATATTGATTTTTGAAATTAAACTAAGGCTAATTTATAGCTATACATATACACAAGGGGGTAGTATAATTTTCGTAAGATTAGAGGGGTCATTTAGTTTTTATGGCAATATGGTTTGACATTTTTAGCAATGAGATTATTGGAGCAAATAATGTTTAACTAAGGGGGAAAATTTTTACGACTATCTTAAAGTAGAAATAATTAGAGGGCGTGATTAAATTTTGTAAAGATTCGGAGACATTAATTAGAGTTATTATATGTGGTAGTAGAGTTGGGCATTTTCAACGAGATCATATAATATAATAGTTAAAACTAGAAAAGGCAAGATGAGCTAAATGCTTCATGAAGATATTTGGGGGGGGGGGGGGAAGGGGTGTTACTTCTGTGTATAAGAGTCAGGGGAAGTAGGGTGGACAAACATGGCAGGGGGAGAACATTATTTCAGTTTCAGACTTCGGGAGATCAACGGATGGATTACAGAATCAGGGTGGTCTTCATCAGGAAGAATCATGTACTGGGACGCCGGGTGGTAGTTCTCGAGATGGCTGGGGTTTCTCCAGACGATTTCGTAGTGCGGCTCAGATGTTGATCGGCTACATTTCGAGTTGTGCGTGTGATGTTCGTGCTTTAGGTCCCGTGTTTGTTGGCTCATTCGACAGGGATGTTTTGTGTCGCCTTGGAGTCGCATCAAACCATCGTGGGTGTATGGTACAAGTGGAAGAGAGCGCTTCTGAGAATGATAAGGAAAAAGGGGCAGTTAAAGTTGGATATTGATGGTTTTTATGAAGGTGTATATAAGGGACATATAGAGGACATCGCGGCTTGCCAACACATCTCGAACCGGGACGTTGGGTGGTCTTCCTCGGGCCCGGAGGGTGTCCATAAGCCGAGACCTGGCGGAACTGTACTCGGTGCACGCCCAGACTATGTGCTCTATATCGTGATAACCGTCGCCACAAGCGCAGATACCACTCTCCACGAGCCCAATACGTCGGAGATGTGCGTCCAGCGTGTAGTGATTGGACATGAGCCGAGACATCACGCGAATGAAATCCCGACCCACATCCATCCCTCTGAACCAAGGTTTCGTCGATACCTTAGGGATTATCGAATGTAGCCACCTTTCCAGTTCACCATTGCTCCATGATGTTTGCCAACTTTCGAGGGTTCTCTGATGAGTAATACTGAAAAATTCGCTGAAGCTAATTTGTCTTTCATATATGTCACCTTGTAAAGCGCCCGCCTTAGCTAAAGAGTCCGCTTCTTCATTACCTGGAATGGAGCAATGCGAGGGAACCCAAACTAAGGTAATCTTGTACGATCTTACAGACAAAGCACGCAGGCGCTCCCAGATTTTCCCCAGTAAATATGGAATGTGCTTTCTAGGTTTCATTGAACGGAGAGCCTCGATTGAGCTGAGGCTATCCGAGACAATAAAGTAATGATCGGTGGGCAAAGTATCAATGATCCCAAGGGTATACTGAATAGCAGCAAGCTCTGCGACGTACACTGAAGCAGGATCATTGAGTTTGAATGAGGCGGTGAGGTTTTGATTGAATATACCTAAGCCAGTGGAGCCGTCGAGGCTGGACCCGTCGGTGTAAAACATCTTGTTGCAGTCGACTTCTCGAAATTTACTATGAAAGATGCTTGGGATCACTTGCGGGCGTATGTGATCCGGGATTCCACGAATCTCGTCTTTCATGGATGTGTCAAAGAAAACAGTTGAATCAGAAGCATGAAAGAGATTGACACGGTTGGGATAGCATGAAGAAGGATTGATATTTTGTGCCATGTAATCGAAGTACAAGGACATAAATCGGGTTTGAGAATTGAGCTCGATAAGCCTTTCGAAATTTGCAATTACTAACGGGTTCAAGATATCGCATCGGATGAGCAATCGATAGGAGAGTTCCCAAAATCGATTTTTCAGCGGAAGAACGCCCGCCAGCACTTCTAAACTCATCGTATGTGTCGAGTGCATACAACCCAAAGCAATACGCAAACAACAATATTGGATTCGCTCTAGTTTGATGAAATGTATGTTCGCAGCGGAGCGGAAACAGAAACTCCCGTACTCCATCACCGACAATATTGTTGTTTGGTACAGCCTGATCAGGTCTCCTGGGTGGGCACCCCACCATGTTCCGGTTATTGTACGGAGAAAGTTGATCCTTTGCTGGCACTTCTGTTTCAGATACCTAATGTGACATCCCCAGGTTCCTTTAGAGTCGAACCAGACCCCTAGATATTTGAAAGTTGAAACCTTAGCAATAGTTTGACCCATTAATTGAAGCTGTAGTTGCGCTGGTTCACGCTTCCTTGAAAATACGACTAGCTCAGTTTTCTCCGTGGAGAACTCGATACCTAGCTGGAGGGCCCAAGCAGACAAATTGTCCAAGGTATCTTGCAGTGGTCCTTGCAAGTCGACGGCTTTAGGACCTGTAATAGAGACCACACCGTCATCTGCAAGCTGCTTTAGCGTGCAGGAATTGACAAGACATTCGTCAATGTCATTCACGTAAAAATTGTAGAGGAGAGGGCTTAGACATGAGCCCTGGGGAAGGCCCATGTAGCTAAATCGTGATGTCGATAGATCGCCATGCGAGAAATGCATTTGTTTTTCAGACAACAGGTTTAGCAAAAAGTTATTTAAAATTGGCGAAAGACCATGCTGGTGCAACTTCTCAGAAAGAATTTTGATAGAAACTGAATCAAAAGCCCCCTTTATATCTAGGAAAACTGATGCCATCTGCTCTTTGCTAGCATAAGCCATTTGAATTTCTGTTGAGAGCAACGCAAGACAATCGTTCGTCCCTTTGCCTTTGCGGAAACCAAATTGTGTATCTGACAGTAAGCCATTTGCTTCAACCCAATTATCGAGGCGAAACAAGATCATTTTCTCGAACAACTTTCGGATACAGGACAGCATCGCAATCGGTCGATACGAGTTGTGGTCGGAGGCTGGTTTTCCTGGTTTTTGAATGGCAATGACCTTCACTTGCCTCCAGTCATGAGGGACAATATTACCCTCAAGAAACTTATTAAATAAATTCAACAAGCGTCTCTTGGCAGAGTCTGGCAGATTCTTTAACAAGTTAAATTTGATTCTGTCTGGCCCTGGGGCTTTATTGTTACATGATAAGAGAGCAAGTGAGAACTCCACCATCGAAAACGGTGTTTCGTTCGCGTTATTGTGAGGGGACGTGGCGCGGTAGATCTTCTGTGCCGGGGCGGAATCCGGACAAACCTTCTTGGCAAAATCGAATATCCAACGGTTTGAATATTCCACGCTCTCATTGGTACTGTTTCGGTTTCGTAAGCGCCGGGCCGTACTCCAAAGAGTGCTCATCGATGTTTCTCTCGTTAGTCCGTCGACGAACCGGCGCCAGTAGCTACGTTTTTTGACTTTTATCAAACTCTTCATGCGCGTTTCCGCCATCGCGTACTGTCGGTAGCTAGCTGGCAGCCCGTCGTCCCGGAAGGTCTTATACGCAGCGGCCTTCTCCGCGTACACGTCTGAGCACTCTTTGTCCCACCATGGATTGGCCCTGAACCGTTAGCAATATTAATTACGATTGGCAGATGGTCGCTGCCGTGGGGATCAGAGACTACCTTCCACATGCAATCTAACCGCAGCGATGTCGAGCAGAGGGACAGATCTAAGGCGCTCGGTCGCGCTGGAGGGGCAGGGATCCGTGTCATTTCACCCGTATTCAAAATAGTCATATTGAAGTTGTCGCAAAGCTCATGGAGTAGGGTAGATCGATTATCGTCATGAAGGCAACCCCATGCCGTGCCGTGGGAGTTGAAGTCACCTAAAACTAGCCTCGGTGCGGGGAGGAGTTCCGCAATATCGCAAAGCCGTCGGTGGCTAACTGAGGCACTAGGGGGGATGTAGGTGGAAGCAATGCAAAGGTCTTTGCCTTTAATTTTGGTTTGGCAAGCGACAACTTCAATGCCTGGTGTCGAGGGGAGGTCGATCCGATTGAAAGAATAGCACTTTTTGATCCCCAAAAGTACTCCTCCGTAAGAGTCTTCTCGATCCAAGCGAATAATATTAAAATCGTGGAAGTGTAGGGTTATTTCTGAAGTGAGCCATGTCTCGCATAGGGCAAATGCATCGCATTTCAAATTATTTAGTAAGATTTTAAACGAATCGATTTTCGGGATAATGCTTCTGCAATTCCACTGTAGAACAGTGATTAATTCCTTGACCTCGTTCGATGAATTAGCCATCGAAGGATACAATCGCTGAAAGAAGGGGCCATTTCGCAGTGAACTGCATCAAAAATGTTTTTACTGCGGGGAGAAAGCTTATCAAGATACTTTTAAGGGGGTCAGAAATGTTTAACGCTGTAAGAATACGGTCCACAATGTCAGAGAAATTTATTAAGCCAGCACTGTTTTCTTTCTCTGGCTGAGATATGGAAACACTTGGGGTTTTTGATGTTCCTGGAAGTGCTGGGAACTCCTTTTCTGAGCTCAGTTTACTGAGACCGGGAGCGACTTGCTTCGGTTTTGCACCAGTACTTCCTTGAGTAGTTATTTTAGGGGGACCATGAAGAGACACCTTCTGGCCTTTACGACGAAGCTTGGAAGAGGAAATGTTCTTCCTTTTTCTACTACTTCTAGGCACAGCAGAAGATGTTCCCTCCTGGGGTTCATCACAGTCGCCTTCGTCAGTAGACAAGTTGGTAAAGATGTTCGTAGAGACAGGTGGCGTAGCTATCTTAAGCATTTCTGCAAAAGATCGCTTAGAGCGTCCCTGAAGGGAACGCTTAAAATTTTCCTCGCGCTGTTTGTACGCGGGACATGAAGGGAGATCATGTGGGTTTCCCCCACAGTAGAGACACTTTTCGACATCTCTACCACAGGAATCATCCGCATGATTCCCACCGCATTTCCCACAGCGGGCTTTATTGCTACAATGGGAGGCTGTGTGTCCCAATTGTTTGCAATTAGTACAGTTCATGACCCGCGGCACAAAGAGGCGAACAGGTAGACGAACCTTGTCAAAAAGGAGGTAGTTAGGCAGGGCAGAGCCGGCGAAGGTCACCCGATAAGAGTCTGAGTTGACGTATGTTTTCTTCCCGTCAGCTGCGACTGATGCTGAATGCAAACGTTTGCATTCCAGTATCTTCACTGGCTTAAGCATGGGGTCTTTGAAACAGCCAGTCCCATATTTTAGCAGGTCCTCGCAATTCAGACTCGAATCAGAAACGACCCCACTGACTTCAACCCTGCTAGCTGGAATATACACCCTGTACTCCCTCGTAAAGGGCTCGTATCCAGCAATATCGTTTGCCTGAGTTGAACTGTTAACCACCACCCGAAGCTTATCAGGGCGAATTTTCGATATTTCTGTCACGGCCGAATACCGATCCGTCAGAACTCGAGAAATCTGCAACAGATTGAAACACTTTTTTTCTTTGGTCCGAAAGAAGATCACAAATGGCTCGGTGGCCGAGCTCGGATATACCTTGAGCCGGGGAGCCGATTTTATTTCGACGTCCATCTCACCTTGAGATGAACCGCCGTCAGGGGAAGTCATTTTGCACGGGCCTATTGCCCAGTGCACGTTATTAAGACAACCAAGAAGGGGAAACGAAAACTAATACTTAGCTTGTGTAGGTAACGGTAGCCAGACGGCTTACTAGAAGAACACTGCTTCACTTCACTGACCGGCTAACGGTACTCAGAAACAGAAACACAAAAGAAGGGAAAAAAAACTGAAACCTCATCTAGGCGTAGAGTGTGCAAATAACCTTGAACGAGGATTAACACTATTTGTCGCTATAGAGTGTACGGACCGATGACAAAAGACTTCTATCTCGACTGAGTGCTCGATAACGAATGAATAACATTTTATTGTATATGGTTATACAAAATAAATGAGTGAATTTTCAACACAATTTTTAAAAATACATGGATTTTACCTCATTTACCGCTTTACCGCGTGGTGCGGTGCGGTGCGGTAAATTCAGTGCGATTGCGGTAAGCTGTGCGGTTTTATTATTTTTTTGCGGTTGCGGTGCGGACTATCCAATTACCGCCCACACCCGCACCGCGACGAACCCTAATTATGACAGAGGAACAACATCTTAAAGTAATTTTCTGGCTAATAAAATTTTACATGGTTTAACCTGTAGGAGAGGTATGATTAAAACCGACACCAAAAGCTTTAGGTACCTTTTTTCTGAGTTGTCACAAAACCAATAAATTTTTTTTTTTTTTGTAGAATACTTGTTTAGACTGTTCTTGGCAAGACCTATTTTTGTGAGCGCCTCAAAAAATTAATTTAATAAAAAATAATTTTCGCTCCACTTTATTAATAAAAATGTAATATGTACGTGTGTGTCAAAGTGAAAGTGTGTGATGTGTAGATAAGTATGTCTGATACAAATATGTTCATATTGTAGCTTCATCACGTAGTAAAAGGAAGAGAGTGCAAAAATTTAGTGTTATAAGCAAGAGTATTTCATCTTATATGATTTTTTCATGGTATCGATGTTTCCAAATAATCCTTTTGAACATCATTCCAACCTTCAATTTCATTTTATATAATAAGAGAAGAGTTGCATACGTTGCACATTCTTTGCTGTTAAAATTCATTCACGCGGTTAAGCTACCTACTTCCGGTTTTGACTTTTCGGGATCCTGATCAGCAACGACCCAACGATGTATACAAAAGATCAACGTCTCACTGTGATAAAGTTTATCCAGGACAATCCAAGAGTCTAAGTACATGTAAACAAGCTCTCTGATCTGTCAAAAAAGTGAGGTTATACAAGTCTCAGGCAGAATGACAGATAAAATTTCGTTCCGTCTCGCCGCGCTCTGGAAGGTTCAACTTCTGGTGCAACGCGTGGCTGGCGCTCGGAAATGTTTAGTAACAAGCAATCCAAAAAAGACTCCTTATTTTAGTAGATTTAATCTTTTAGACAAAAGAATGGCGAATAAAATGATATGTTTCGCAATAAATTCAGGTTGGTTGTAAGGCAT